>NW_028277113.1:17993500-18344500 GCF_059951505.1 Python bivittatus | reverse complement strand
TTCAGCTTTTTTTTTTTTTCATTTTTTTCCTGCTTAGAACTCTGGAGAGAAAGTGAGTAAAGTTAGCCTGGTAGATCTGGCTGGTAGTGAGAGAGTATCTAAAACAGGAGCTGCAGGAGAACGTTTGAAGGAGGGCAGCAATATAAACAAGTAAGACATTGATGAAATTATATTTTCCAAGTAAACTGATTCTAGCTGTATTTATAGCAAGGCCTTCAAATCAAGTTTCTGGTGATTTTGCTACATACAAATTGTATTTTTATGTCCTGAGTGTCCTATTTTTTCTGTATTTATTTTCCATTGATGAGCTAGAAATATAACTATACAATGTAACCCAAGCAGTTCTGGGTATGGCATCAAGGAGAAATCAAGTTAATGGATACAGAGTTTTTCAAACTATTCTTTCTATGGGATTTTAAAATATAAGAATAATTAACGGAATATAGGGACATGATTTAAAAATGTACAGCTATTAAATATAACTGGAACACTCAACTGAAGGGATCCTTCACACAATAATAATTAATCCTTCACACAATAACTTTCTCAGAAACAAGTAAAATGACACTGTGCTGTTTTAAAGAAGTAATTTTTCCAAAAGAAAAGGTTCTGATCCAAGCACTTTAAATCTACCTTATTTGCTTCCAGTAAAGCTATTTGTACTATGCTATTCTTTTTAATGAAATAAAGGATAGCTGATGAAATAATTGTTTCTTATATGCTTTTTAGCAGGCCTATTTTTGTCATATATTTGAATGTATGTACCTGTCTCCTCTTAATTCATTCTAGAAAAGATATTCTGTGAGCAATTATATAATAGTAATACATTTAGAGTTGGTGCAGAATTTGAAAATAGGCCACAGATTGTGTTTTCTGTCCTCCAGCCCTGTCTTGTATGAAAGCCTCTCTGCTTCTTCTTGTCTGGGTTAGTTGTGATGGAACGTTTTGTCTGTCCAACTTTTTAATCAAGACTTAAAGCTGGATTGCAGCTTCTGCCACTATTAGGGACATTTACCCAGTAATTTGATCAACCATATGTATTCACAGTATAATCCTGTGTATATTTACTTAGAAATAAGTCCCAGTGAACCCCCAGGTTACTTTTTCAGATAAATGTGTATACGATTGCAGTTTTGTACTGTAACATGTAGCATTTGCAAAAAGGCCAGAATTATTTGAATTCTTTGAGTTTCCAGATGGTTTGTGTATATCTTGATTTGAACTTTGATTTCACGTTGAATTTATTTGCAAGACGAGACAGTAAGTCATTAAAGGTTTTTTTTCCTAATTATCCTTTAACCTGAAAATACTTCAGGCCAACGACAATAATTAGACTTGAATTAATGAATGCTTATAGCAGATTTTACTATTCATTTATATCTAAGGACATAATAATAACCTTCCTGGATTAGGTTGAGACTGTTCTTAGTCCCTTACTGTACTTTGTTTCTCTGGGAGGCTCATAAGCAATAGATGGAGGTCTGCCCTTCTCTTGCTGTGGTTCCGCTGCAGCTGATATTTACAGGCCTGCTGTTACCCCTCAACTGGAGGTAATGTTAACGCTTCAAAAGTAATAGCCCTCAGAATACCTGTGTATTTATCCAGTTCCCTTTTAAAGCAATATTAGTGACTATTAATTACCATGTCTTCTGGTAATTAATAAAGGCTAATTATATGCTGTATGAGAGGCAAAACATTGTTTTCCTGTTTTAAAACTCTTTCCAGTCGGTTAGGGTTTTCTTAATCTGGTACATATCACAGACACAAAGACTGAATTTGAGGTCTCTCCCCCCTGCCACAAAAGCTGCTTTATTATAGAAAATTAAACTCCTGTTCCTCACTTCTATTCTAAATGCTAATTCTGTGCTTGTTTCTATTTCCCTATCTTAATCTAGCATCTTCCTGTTACTATTACCACTATTTCTATTTCTGTGTTCTATCTCTGTGTTTGTAGCACTATGTTTTCCTATCTTAGTTATTTCCTAGCTCTTTAAATCTTTCCTTTTCCCTCAGCTCTTGTAGCAGTCTCATTTGAAAACCCTTTCCACTCCTCTGCAGACTTGCAAATGGGTTTTTTCTACCCTGCCCCCCCTCCCCCCCAGCACTCACAGTCCTCACTTTCTGGAGTTCATTCGTGGAGCTCTGTGCCTGGTCTGTTGCATCTAGTGGGCTTGTTTTGGGCTGCTTCTTTTGCAAACTCTGGTCAGCTCTTCTTCCCCCATCTTTCAGCTCTACATCTCAGCAGATCTTGGGGCTCCAAGACTTGCAGTTTTCTTTCGCTGTCTGGGGACTGCTGCCGAGTTGCTTGCCTCTGTATTGGATGCTTTTACCCCTGCTTCTCTGCTGTCTTCCTGGCTTGACTCCTTTTTCTCCACACCCACACACAAGCTTGATTTCTGATCTGTTTTATGTAACAAATTCCCCAATTAAGGAGGGGGAGGGGCTGTTTTAACCTTCCTTCCCAGGCAGCACCAAAGCACTGGATCCCAGGAGGGAAGGAGAAATGCCTGCTCACTCTGGGCGGTGAGTTCATTCCTCCACACAGTCAGTTTTATTAGTTGATTGCTGAGCCTAATGTTTTGAGAAAGGGAGAAAAACTTCTCCCTGTCCTCTTTTTCCATGTCGTGCATGATTTTATACACTTTGATCATTTATTTATGTAACATCCTGGCCCAAGGTGTGGAAGGACAGCCAGGTCTTTAAGACTGTACAGGGACAGGGCCATCCAGATCTCAGGGGAAATGGTATCCATAGGGCAGGCACTGTGACGTAGAAGGCACACTTTCAGGTTTCCACACTACCTCATGGGGGGACCCAGAGCATGCCTACTGGTGGGATCTGGTGGGATGGGCAGAGACAATTGGAAACAGGTGGTCCCACAAATAACCTAATCTCATGTCAAGAAGGGCATAATCATGGACGTGAAATTGCCTAGACAGTTATATTCTGGACCAGTTGAAGCTTCTAAATACTCTTTAAGGGCAGTCCCATGTAGAGCATATTGCAATAGTCCAGACAGGAGGTGACTAAGGGACCATGAATAAGGCCTCCTGGTCTAAAAATGGGTGCAACTCATACACAAAATAAATTTGTGCAAAGGCTCTCTTGGCCCCAGCTGCCACCTGCTCTGAACAAGAGCCATGAGTTCAAGAGGACCCCTAGTTGCATGCTAACTCTGGGGGAATGCAATCCCATTCAGAGTTAAGGATGGAAAATCTCCAGATCTTGGAAGCCTGAACCCCACAGTCACTTGATCTTGCCAGGATTGAGACAAAGCCTGTTCTTCTCCATCTAGACCCCTATAGCCTCCTAGCACTGGGGAGAAACTTGGCAGCATCACATGGTTGGCCTGGGACAGAGATGTAATTGGATATCATCATATTCTGATGAGACCTTAACCCATATTGATGAATGCCCTTGCCTAGTTTCATGTAGATACTGAATATAAGCAGGATAGAGCACTGAAGCACTCCATGAAGCCGGGGCCTAGATTGAGACCTCTCCTTTCCCACAACATCAACTGGAATTGGTTCTGGAGGAGGGAGGAGAACCACCACAATATCATGCCTCCCACTCCTGCCCTCCTGAGCCACTCCAGAAGGGTACTATGATTGGTGATATGGAAAGCCACTGAGAGATCAAGGAGGGCCAGGATGGATACAATACCTCCATCCTGATCCTGCCAAAAGTCATTAACATATACAATCAATACTGTTTCCTCCAGGGCCTTTTGGATCTGCATGCCAACCACCTTCTCAACCATCTTCTCTAAAAAGGGAAAATTGTTGAGGTCTGCTGGATCTGGCAATGGCCTATTAAAGAGAGGGCAGATCACCATCTCTTTCAGAGCCAGAGAAAACCCTCCCTCAAATAAATATTCATCACTACATGGATCCAACCAAATGTTATCTCCCTGGAGGCCTTAGCCAACCAGGAGGGATGTGGATCTAAAACCCAGTGGCTGAACTCAGAGCTTCAAGGACCTTGTCCACTTCATGACAATCAGCATGCTCAAACCCTTCCCTCATAACCAGGCAAAACGATGCCTCAGGTAACTCCATAGGACCTGCATAGCCAGAGTCCAATTCCAGGCAAATACAAATGACTTTAATTGATAGATGCCTAGAATAGTCCTTACAGTAGCCCTGCAGATGTTTTCCTATGTCACCCTAACCGAGGCCTCTAGTTAGCTCTCCATGGACACAATCAGGGTAGAAAAATAATTACATTTTGCTATCCATATTGCCACAGGGTACTCCTTAATAAAGGCTGTTATCGATGCTTGGTCAGGTTCATTTTTCATCTTCTTCCAGTGGCACTCTAGACATTTTTTATGTCACTTTATCACCTGGAGTTTCTCTGAAAACCAGGTGATTCACTGGGATCTACCAGCATAGAGAGACCACACAGGTGCGATTCAACTCAAGGCCTGTTTTCTCCTCTCATCCCAAGTGTGATGGAATGGTTTGGTGAAGGCCGCACTCGGGGAGATAAGCATTTCCTTAGCCCCCAGCAGGAGCATGGGAAGGTTAAGAAGATGAGACTGACACCACCCTAAGGAATTTGCAGTGTTTGCTTGCTGGCTTGAGAAGTTTAGATTCAGTCTGGCAGGATTCTGTCTTGTGGTTGGAAGCTAATAAAAGCTATCGAACTAGACCTGTACTATCTCATGGAGTTCTTTGGGCTGAACCTGACACCAAAGCAGTGACGAAAGTCTCAGTTAAGACCATGCAGCAAAGCCCCAGGAAGATCCCCAAGTTCTCTCAGTGGGGTCCATCAGGTGCCTGAGGTAGACTGATCAAATAGATCCCACTTAGTTTCCTTTTTTTGGCCTTTGCTCATTGAGAAGGTGATTGAACTCTCTGATGGTTTTGCATCAACCTTTTCAACAATTACTACTTTTTCTTATATGGCAGAACTGGACAAGGTATTTCTGATGTGGGCATATTATTGATTTGAATAAAAACACTGCAGCATCGCAAGTTCCATTTTCAATCCCTTTCCTCATGATCTCTAGCATGGAATATATCTTCACAGCCTCTGCACTCTGAGTCAATGTCTTTACTATGACCCCAAGATATTTTTTCTGGTTAGTGACAAACAGCTCAGATGCCATCAGCGTGTATATGATGTTAGGCGTGCTTTTGCTCCAAGTGCATCTTTTTATTGTTGCTTAAGCTGGACTGCATTTGCTGTTTGATTGAACATTCAGCCAGTTTTAAAAGATCCTTCTGAAGCTTTTCACAATCACAATTTGATTTTGATTGTCCTAAGTAGTTTCATATAACCTGGAAGCTTGGACAGATCACCACTTACCCCATTTTTTAATTCCCTCTGTTAAGGACTCTCAGGTGGATGCCATTTTGGACCCAGTGATTTGTTACTGTGTAGTGTCTCAAGATGTCCTAAGATACCTTCTCCGGTTATTTCAGTTTGCTGTAGTTGTTCCAATTCCCTCCCTGAAAAAGTTAGTACTAGTTCAGGTATCACAAATACTAATCCTTTCCATATGTATTTGAAAGGATATGCATTTCAGTGTATGATGTGTCCTTTCCTCTGTTCTATGACACACTCATGTGTATAGGAATGTATTAATGTTGTGTAGCTTTACACGCGGTGGCGCAGTGGCTTAATGACGCTGAAAGTTGCCGGCCAGAAATGGCTGACGCTTCGGCGGTTCGAGTCCAGTCTTCGCTCTAAACAGGGTGAGCTCCTGTTTCCTCCCCAGTTTCTGTCAACCCAACAGGTCAAAAACTCACGTGAGTAGATAAATGGGGACTCTCACTCCAGTGGGAGGAAAAATCCTGGCGGCGCTTGCATGGGAGTCGGGAGCAGTTGCCGGTAAGCACGAAACCGTGCTCGCCCGAAAAGGGCGCGAAGCAACGGAAACCCCGCCTCCTGCGCTCGCCAACTGGGCTCTGCTCTAGGAAGGAGGCTCTGGCAAACCACTTCCGAAACAATTGCCTTGAAAACTGCAAGGACTCATCCAAGCAGTCACTGCAGGGTCAGTAATGACTGAGCGCAGACCAAAAAAAAAAAAAAGCTTTACATTACATGTAACAGAAGTCTTACTTGGGCAAGAAGGGAGAGCAAAATATGAAGTCTCAAAAAGACATTTCTTTAATGTGTGCTGTGTTATACAACAAAGGATGCTTTTTTTCTTATTGTTTGCTACGTGAAGCAACTTTAAACTACAAAAAAAAATCATTAGACATCACAGACTGCATCAAAATTAATCATATTTTTATCATTACTACATTTAAAATCTTTAAATAATTGAACCTAAGATATCAATTTCAGTTGGATAATTTTTTCTTATAAAAAGTCTTAAACTTTTTTTTAAAGTCTTAAACTATAATGCCATCTTACCCTTCTACAGATTCCTTTTAGTCTTTAAAAAGTTTATTATATATTGCAGAGCCTGCTTTTTTTAAATAAGGCATTGTTAATTGTATACATTTTACCAAATAGTATGTCACATGTTCAAGCTGATCACATTTATTACTCTCATAGGTCCCTTTCAACACTAGGTTTGGTTATCTCATCACTTGCAGACCAAGCAGCAGGAAAGGGGAAAAATAAATTTGTGCCTTACCGAGACTCTGTACTCACTTGGCTTCTCAAGGTAAAACATAGCCATATTCTGTACTTACTTAAAAATGGAAATATCACTTATTGCCCTCATGTCACCTTGCACACAAGTATACAAACTTCAGCATATTTAATAAAAAATGAGAAATACTGCAATAAGATCTCTTCCTGGGTTTGTATTTTTCCTTTATGAACATTGCAACAAAACTTGTCATTCTGATTTTTACAGTCATTTCTAATGCTGAATGCTAAAAATGTCTAGGGGTGAGTAGATCAGTTGCAGCTGAAAGAGACTTTGAAATTATGTCTGTTAAGAAGAAATAATAGATTTAAGTCATAAGAATAATTTTGTTTTACACATTTTATCCATTCCCTAATAAACCTTTTAGGACAACTTGGGAGGAAATAGCCAAACAGCCATGATAGCTACAATCAGTCCAGCAGCTGATAATTATGAAGAAACACTGTCTACGCTGAGATACGCAGATAGAGCTAAAAGAATAGTAAATCATGCTATAGTGAATGAGGATCCCAATGCCAGGGTGATTCGAGAACTACGTGAAGAAGTAGAGAAGCTGAAAGAGCAACTTTCTCAGGCAGAGGTAAAGCAGATGGAAATTTTATTTTATCCAGTTATATTTATTAGATGAGTAAAAAGGAAATAAGAAAAGGGGACAAATAGGTTTGCGTTTTGAAATTCATCTAGACTAGTTTAATCCTTTTGAATTTTCTATAAACTTTGTATCAGAGAAGGATTTGGTTGAAGGTTGCTGTTTTGAAGCTCTGATGGAAAAGAAAAGAGAGAAATATAACTCATCATTTCTTCTGTGATTCTGTGCAAGAGAATGAAGAGTAATGGGTGCAGTTTACAAATATACCCTGAAAAAGTGATTTGGTTTGGAATGTTTGTGCTCTCTCTTCTCCAGTTTATTTAATTATAATTTTGAAATGAAATCATTTTCTATCACTCAGTCTGGAATGTTGAGAAGGTTGTAACTGGTGTATTTTGAATATTAAAGGCTATGAAAGCACCAGAATTAAAGGAAAAATTGGAGGAATCTGAAAAACTAATAAAAGAACTAACCATCACCTGGGAAGAGAAATTAAGAAAAACTGAGGAAATTGCACAGGTATTTATGTATTTTCTGTAGTATTTATGGTAAAATTGCATAACTTTATATATGTAGTTTAATTGAGATGGATTAAATATATATTTCTAAACATGCTTCAGCTGCAACACATTTTTAATTTTTGTAGCAATGTACGTTAATGTTATAGAGCCAACACGCAGTGTGAAAACTTTTGCTGGGGTTGAAGAGGCTTTGAGGCATATATATGCTATATATAGTCACAGTATACCGAAGTCAAGTATTTCTTATTGTAACAGATAAATGCAACTGTTCATTTTATGCTGTATTAAAATTAGTATCTGTGGGCATGAGTTCTTAAAGAAAAGCTGAGCAGTTCTAGAGTTTCTACACATTTATATGTTGCACAGTTTGGCCCGTTTCATATAAGTATTTAAATGTGTGTGATGCTTCCCTCCATATCAAATATAAATTCTAAAATAATGGAAGCCAACAGTTGTTAGAGTTCATCATTACTTATCTGTTCATTGGCACCACTATAATGTTAAGAAATTGTAGTTTATTGTGAAGGAATATGGAAGATTTGGGCTTTTTCTTACTTTTTTTTTTAAAGTAATTTTATTAAAAATTCTAACAATAAAAACTAATACAAACTAATTTTTTTTTGTATTTGATATCCCCTTTAATTATTAAGACAAAAGCTGGTTTCTTTGGGTCCAGTGTAACAGCTTTTTCTATGTCATTCTTGTAGCCTGTTATTTGTAAATCCATTTTCAAATCAGTCTCGATCTGGTCTGGTAGAACTTGTACCTCTTTGCTAACATCTTTTAAACACAGTCTATCTGTAGAGGCAGACACTATTAAAATTAACTTCTGGGTCCATTATTCAAAAATAGCCTTCAGTAGGTCCAATGTTAAAATATTTTGCTTCATTCTGTAATTTTAAGTCAAGTTTGCATGTTATTCTTTAATTATAATCTTTAATTCCCTCTAGTGTCCAATTTTTAAAATCTTACCTTATTATGTTTTTTTTAAATTCAAAGCAAAAGCATTTTCCCATGGGAAGGATTCTTTATAATTAATTCCAAAATCTTATTTCAAATTTATCTGAACCTTAGTCCATTTGTAACTTTCTAAAATCAAAGTTTTAATCAGCTTTTTGCTGTTTATTCCAAAAAAATATATATTTTTTCTTAAACTTGTAGTTAAAACTTCTTTCACTAAGGATTGAAGGAAACTCAGCCAGTGCTGTAAAACTTGTTGAGCCAAAGGTTCCTAATAGATGAAAAGCAGTTAACAAGCAATTTCTGAAAGTGATTAGAAAAGGAAGTATGCAAACTTAGTGTCCTTTCAAAGGTGCCAATGGTGGTTTGAGCAAGATAGCTATTCCCTCATCTCCCAGAGCTGTAAACCCGATGGAGAGTTTTATATAGTTTCTTTAGTTTCAGCTTCATTAATCTTTGATCAGAAGATTATGGATAAAATAATGATAGGAAACACTTGTATGCTTGTGTAACTTCTCATTTGTTCTAAGTTAATTTCTTTAGCTAGGTTCATATTGATGTTAGCTTTTCTTTTCTATCTATTACTGACTTTAGAGAACAGTGATTCTGCTCATAAAGTGTGTGTGTGTGTGTGTGATAATAGAACTATACCAAAAAATGTTCTGATCCAACATGGAAATGATATAGTATCTTACCCAGTGCCCACTACTGTATTGCATAAACTATTGTATAAACATTGATAGAAAAGTACTAGCAGCTATATTTCTTCCACTTGTGATTCTTTGGACACAGTCCATAAATATTTAAATTAGTTGTCATGAAGATAATTACAGCTGTTAAAGTACAAAGTTTCTATGAATTTTGCAGGAAAGACAAAAGCAGTTAGAGAGTATGGGTATTTCTCTTGAATCTTCGGGCATCAAGATGGGAGAAGACAAGTGCTATCTGGTGAATTTAAATGCTGATCCTGCGCTCAACGAATTATTAGTTTATTATTTAAAGGTAAAAAAAAATCCATACTTCCAAATACTTTAAAGCTTCCTTTTATTGAAGTTTGTGGAACAGGATGTTGAAAAAATAGCAAGCTTACTATGCCTACTTCATTCAGCAAATCTTTTATTTTGAAAGTGCGGGTCATCTACCTACACACCAGTCAGCATTTAATGAAACCCTTGTAACAGGCATAGGGAACAGCTAGCATATGAAGCTAGATTGGCACCTGATTGGCAAAGACTTCAAAATGGCTCTTTCTGACACATTTCCCCTCAGAATGGGTGAGGCATGGAGGAACTAAACAGAGAAAGTTAAATGAGTTTAAGGCAGTGCTCTGTAGAAAGATGCAATATTTCCCATTTCAGGTAGTAATATTTTCACTTTGCAGTAACTATAAACATAGGAGTTTAGATTAGATTGCACATACATTGTAATCTATAACTCTTTACTTAGGATGATAGAGGCGGCAGATTTTATTTTATTTTCACTCTATTTGTCTTAAGCAGGACCACACTAGGGTTGGCGCGGATACCTCACAGGACATACAGCTATTTGGGATAGGAATTCAACCAGAACATTGTGAGATAGACATCGCACTAGATGGAGAAGTTTCTCTCTCACCAAAAGAAAATGCAAGGTAAGGGCATCAGCACGAATTGGGACCCTTCGTAATTTAAACAAAAGAACCTTGCATTAACAAAGAGAGGAAGACACTGTAAACTTGCGTAAACTTTGAAAGCTACATTTTATTCTAGCTAGTACTGTATTGAGCCTGTTCCTGACTTCTTCCTTCAGAAAAACTTAACAGCATGCGTACATTTCGCAACGTTTGTGCCTAATTGTTCCAAGTAGTTCTGAGGTTAAGAGTCTTGCTTACTTAACATCATGCCGATATTAGTATGGGGTTGAGTGCTGATTTAATTGTGTTCACCTACACATGTAGCATTAGTTATACTTTTGACAGTTTTTAAAGCCAAAAACAAAGCAGGAAAATGTTTTTCAGTAAGATTTTAGTTAGTGGAATTGCATTAGAGAGATTTTACATAAGTATTCTTACTCTTTAAACTAGGGAAGGCCAGCTGTTTGTAAACATGTAAATATATAGAAAAGTAGTTTCACTGTCGTTTTTGAAAGATCTGAGTCTGTTACACTGAAATGTTCAAGGCTTAACAATACAAAATTCCAAACAGATGGTATTCAGTGTTATGACAGAATTGCACTGTGAGGAATTAGTCATTTTGACTGGCAAGAACAAAGAGGCATGTCACTGGAAAAAATGTATAACTAAATAAACTTTGTTTAATTTGTGTTTCATCCAAGATTTCTAAATAGGCACAAACTACATTACAAAGTTAAAACTGACAATAAATTAAGTCAGTTCATTGTTGATTCTTATGGAAAAATTAACTACTTTGTGATTGGAAAATGAATTTAAAATGAGGAAGTTTTTTACAGTTGAAGTACTGAAGATTATTTATATTGTAAGCAATGAAATAAATGGATCATGTCTAAATACTACCTGCTTGAGAAAATTGAGATGGAAAATTAATTATTTTCCTGGTTTATGTGCCAATGTTTATGAGCAGAGCGGAATGTTATACAAAAGCTACTTTTCTAAATTATATTCCAAACTGAGAATAAAAGGTATATTTTGCTTCTTTGGTTTATATGGGAATAAACTTTATTTTCACAGAGTAACCACATATTGGAAGAATTCATATTGCTGTTGAAGTGACTTAAGTACATGTCTAATTAAGGAGATTTAAGCTAGATTTCTGCAGTTGGCTTGCAGTAAACAGCCTGTGACCCAGTTACTTAAATATATGCATTGCATTGGCTATTCCCCCATTTTTTACGACAGGGATTTACTGCAACAAGTATGTTTTTGTCAGTAAGAATTAAAGTCTTAATTAAATCCTTAATGATTTAACACTGAATCCAAAGTTGATATTTTTATTTCATTCATCTTTGTATTAATGAATCAAGATAAACAAACAATCCTCTGTATGCTAAGGAAATGGGGAACTAATCTGTTGACAATATTTATCGCAAAACTGGAATATACAAGCTATAAAGAAAAATATCTATCTGATTAGTTTGCAAAATGTAAAATACAGAAAGATATGAGTAGTAAAAAACAGTAATAGATAAAATGGTAGTCTCTGTTGGGTGCTGCTCATTATCAAGTAATGCTAGTTGTAATTATAAGAGCTCATTAGAACTTCATATAATATTCAACAATATTCATTTAACCATCAACACTCAGGTTCAGATGGAGTGTCTGCTCTCTGAGCTTCTCATGTCTTTCTAGGTCTCTTTTCAATATGGAGGTGAGAGGCCTCATGGAGAAGTCTCGTATGATTCTACTATGGGATGTGCAAGGCCGTAGTTTATACCATCAGGTCATATGTATGCCAGAGATCATTAGTCTTTTGTTCTTCAGGACTGCATTTGTCCATGTATACATCCACGCACAGATTCTGCCCCACAGATGCATGTGTATAAGTCCCTATCTCCACTCCAGTGCAGCCTTCACTTTGGGGTGGGGGGTTGGAAGGAGCCTTCTATACACTCCAGCAAGAGCAGAAATGTTAGGGTTCAGGGGAGTCCTGGTTAAGATATTCTCTAGGTAGCTCCATGGAAGTTCTTGCCCACTCATTTCCACCCCACATGTGGCTCACCAGATGAGCTAAGCAGTTTTCTGGTTTTCAGCTTTTCACTTTTCTCTCTGCTGCAGCTACATGTGCTACAACAGTTTGCTGGGTTTAGAGTAGATATTCACATGCCATTTTAAACTATGCTGTATTTCTCTAGCATCAAATCAAACTGCTTAGCTGATGTCTTGGGGCATGCAGCCTATAAAGACACTACAGCAGTGAGAGATTTGTCACCTTTGTGTTCTATTACACTTAGTGGCCACATACTTGTATTTAGCCTATCAAGCTGTGAGCTGCATCAGTGTACTTTAATATCATAGTGACCCAGCAGCGATTTGAAACGGCTGGTCAATCCAGCACTTACTAAATATAGCTTGTCTGAGGGGACATTTGGAACCCTTCCCAGATTGTTGGGGAATGAGGGCAAATTCACAGCCAAAAGGCAGTGATTATCCACTCTTTCACTAAAGGGCAAAAGAGATGGAAGATACATGACCAGGCTTCTGTTTCCCCCATAGCAAGAAGTAGCAGGTGTTTTGATTGGTGGGACGCAGAACATACCCATCCTGCTTGATCTTACAGACTAGAATAATTCTCTGGTACTGGAATTTGCTGAAGTACCCCACAATAGAGTATGACAGCTTGAATACTAAAGAATGATTTTAGTCTTATTAATGTGTTTTATTTTTCAGATCATGTGTAAATGGCACACTGGTGTGTTCTGTAACGCAGCTGTGGCATGGAGATAGAATCTTATGGGGCAACAACCACTTTTTTAGGTATTAGTTTTTAATGTTCCACAGTAGTTCAGTAGTAATACTAGGTGGCAGTACCTAGGCAACCGTTGTCTGATGTCATGTCATAAGCATGAGAAGAACTGACTTCATATTTCATACTTCATATCATTTCATACTGTGACAACTATATTGAAGAGAATGTGAAATTAATTCAGTCTAAATTCAGTTAGGATGCAGTTGGTTATTGCTTTTAATATTCAGCAACATCTTGATGGCAAAATGCAATGAATGTCACTTTGGCAAATAAGTCATCGGTTTTATAATATAACAATCATTTAATTTGTACTCTTTTTTAAAATCACATTTTATCACATTTACCATTGGTACTACGAAGAATGACACTTGAATACAGTGGTTCTTAAAATGTTTGACCCAAATACCCCTTTTCCCAGACTTGAATAATGTCATTACCCCCACAAAAAAACCCTAATCTCTGTTGCTTTATACAAGCATCTCAACAGCAGCAGTCCCAAACTGGATCCTTGAGTCGCAACAAGTAATTACAAATTGCTCCATTACCCCCAGGATGTGCCCAAATTACCTCCGTAGGGGGTTATTACCCCCAGTTTAAGAATCACTACCTTAATACATCCTGGCTTCCTGTTAGTGCAAGGCTGCCTTCCATAAGTGATCCCCTAGCAACAGTTTAGTGAAGCTTCAAGGCCTTGATGGGCAGCTAGCAGTATACATTTGTATTCACATTTTGTAGGATGAGCAAGGACTATAATCACATTTTTTGCTTCCTTAGTTTTGGAGCAAGGTTTTATCTCTTCCCTTCTTGTCCCCAATTCCTTCATTGTATAAAGTTTTTATTAAAAAATCATGTGTATTAAAAAAAATCATCCTTTTTATTTTTCATATAGAATTAATCTTCCTAAGAGAAAGCGTCGAGATTGGTTTAAAGACTCTGAAAAGGAAATGATGCTAGCAGAACATGATCTAGATGCAGCTAGCGAAGCTTCTTCAGAACCAGACTATAACTATGAATTTGCACAGATGGAAGTTATAATGAAAACGCTGAACAGCAATGGTGAGACAACGATTGTTCAGGGCTGCTGAGACCAAACAAGAGTAGACAGGCTTCTGTTGTCTTTATACATAGCAACAAAAAACATATAATTTTTCTGTATAATCAATAATTGTAGCAATTTTCTGTAAATAGATGTTCTAACTTTCTAATGTTCTAATCGAGTACATTTTCCCAAGGTTGTTTTTATTCTGATATATTGAGCCTAAATATATTTACTGAAAGTTTTATGGGTTTATCTCCAGTTAATTACATTTTGACATTCAATCTTTGTTGTGCATTTTACCTTTATAGAATGTATACTTTTTTTTAAGCACATACAATGTTTGTATCATGTCCTTTATTCCACCTTAAATCACTGTAGCTATAAGAATGTGTGAAAATTTTCTGTTAAAAAACAACAGAGCCAAACTATCCAAAAGGCATATTGGGGTAATATGTTAATTAGGTCAATGCATAGGGTTGTAAAGCCCTATGAGGATTTGGGGTTTTCATAAAGTTATAATGGTATATTAAACTTACCTGTTGGAAATGATTTCTAAAATGAAGTGGATCCCTTTCTGCCTAGATCCATTACAAAATGTGGTCCAGGTGTTGGAGAAACAATATTTGGAAGAAAAACGTAGTGCTTTGGAGGAGCAGCGGATAATGTATGAGCGTGAGCTGGAGCAGCTCCGGCAACAGCTTTCTCCAGAAAGGCGTTATCAGCAGTGTGGTGACAGACTTTCAGATGCTGCCCAGACTGTTCAGCAGAAAGTGAACTTCTGGTCAGAAGAGAGGTAGGAATATTGGTAATTTAAACCACAAGTAGCTGAGAGAGTAAGCTATAGAGCAAAAATTCTTGCAATCATTCTGAATCAGTAGTGATATGAAATCTGAGCCAGTTAAGTTGTTCACATTCTGTGTCTTTGAGGCCTTCAATATATTTAACTGGTTATTTTTCATGATCTCCTTTCTAACTATTGTGTAGCCCACTTTACTAAGAGACTGCACCCGTCTTGACTCATTTTACAGGTAGTCCTTGCTTAACGATAGTAAGTGGGACTGGCAGCTCCGTTGCTAAGCGATGCGGTTGTAAAGCACGTGACCACACTGATTTACGATGGCAGTTGCAGCAGTTCCAGTAGCTGTCATTAGGCGAATCCCACACAGTCACAGCGTCTGGTCACGTGATCATCATTTGTGACCTCCTGCTAGCTTCCCCATTGACTTTGCTTGTTGGAAGCTGCAGGGAATGTCACAAATGGTGATCACATGACCATGGGATGCTGCAACCATCATAATTGTGAGCTAGCTGTCAAGTGCCTGAATCGTGATCACATGACTAGAGGGATGCTGCAACGGCTGCAACTATGAGGAACAGTTGTAAGTCCCTTCTTCAGAGCCATCATATCTTTGAACAGTTGCTGAACAAGTGGTCACTGAACTAGGACTACCTGTATCATGTCATACTAACATTTAAAACATTTTATCCAAATTTGGTGGATAATCTGGGCGGACTTTCTTGGTTGGAAATCATTGAATAAAAGCAGCAGATTAAATATTTGTTTAAAAATAGAAAATAATGCTCTTGGGTTTATCACAAGGCTCTATTTTGCCTTGAAGCAGTTTTTTGAGTGTGTTATTTGTAAAACAATAAAATATAGATTCTGTATGCAATATTACATAGTTTAATGCATGTTATGGTTCCACAAATCAAATAATCTAGATTACAGCTGCCAGGAAAACGTGGTTATATATAATGGCCCTTAAAATACCTATAAAGATGGATTAATTTATTTATGTGATTTGTTTGAATATATAATTATAAATTTTACATACATTAACATTCATACTGTTATGCTTTCCTGATGCATGACTATTCTGGTTTTCTTTATCAGAACCCTAAATCCGGTGACCAAATTCATCCTTTTTCATTGAGGAAAAATAATGTACTAATCTCAATAGCATTGTACTAATATCAGAAACTAGTTTTCTGATTACATTTTTTGATATACAGTATTTATGTCTTGTTTCCCTCGTAGGGATGAATTATTTCGACAAAGCTTGGCAAAACTAAGAGAACAAATAGTTAAGGCCAATGCATTAGTGAGGGAAGCCAACTTTTTGGCTGAAGAAATGAGCAAGCTAACAGATTATCAAGTCACACTTCAGATCCCTGCTGCTAACTTGAGTGCCAACAGAAAGGTAAGAAAATCACTGACAGAAACTATTTTATGTAAAATGTTGAAAAGTCCACAATCATTTTGTGTTCAAGGTAAATTTAGAGGCTGATTTTGTGCATGAAGTAGACAAAATGAGAATGAGAATAGTTGTATAACCAGAATAAACAGCTTCTTTCATTTTTGTCTCTGTAACCTGTACTGTGCCTGTACAAAACAGTATAAATAGAGATTCACACATGTACTGTATTGAAGTACTGAAGTGTTCACAGGTAATCTCAGTTGCACAAAATTAAACTAAGATGTTGGTGATCATTATTAGTTCACATTTGATAAGACAATGTCTTGTATATATAGTGAGAGCACATATCAGTTCCTTTAAGGAGTACATCTGGGATATATAGAACATAGAACATAGAATATAAGCTTTCCTTTTGTGTGCCAGCTTTCCCCATCCAGGGAGATTCTGGTATGGTCATGCAAAAAAGACTGAGAAAACTGTACTGTATTTTGCCTGGATGTTTGGCTCCCCTAACAAATAGCTGACTGTGATGCGTGCAGTGAAGTGGATGTAACCATGAAAGATTATGCCAGAATAAAGGATTCTTTGTTGATTGCGGTACATTCAATAATGGAGATTTGTATTCATGCATGAATCTTAAAACTATGTTTAACTACAGTTATTCCATGTGATTAATTTTGAAAACATAGAACAGTACTTCAAATATTTTTTTAAAAAAAGAAATGTATATAATACTGAGCATCTGAAAAACATGTTCTTAAAATGCATTTTAACCACTGAACTTTGATGTTTTAATAATTTAATCTTAAGTATTAATATTAATGTTATATTATTGTTAAACATTTAATATTATGGTAATATTATATTAATTAAATATAAATGATTTCATCAAAATTAATTAAAATAATAATTAATGTATTATTTTATTACTAAGGATGTTTTAATGGTTGATTCATGATTATACGTCACCAAAATACCTTGGCAGATTTTGGCAGTATACAAATTAAATAAAATTTTTGTGTTTTGTTATTCAGAGGGGAGCAATTGTAAGTGAACCAGCTATTCAGGTAAAAAGAAAAGGAAAAAGTACTCAGGTGTGGACCATTGAGAAGCTAGAAAACAAATTAATTGACATGAGAGAGTTATATCAAGATTGGAAAGAGAGATTTCAGGAGGTATTTAACTGTTCTTTCCAATTTCAGATTTATAAAATTATGCTTTCATTAGCCCCCATATAGACTCCATTGCCTTATTCATTTTTATGTTAGTATATTCTAGTCCACTGTGCTATCCATGTTACATGGTTAGAACTCTGTAATATAGTTCCTTTTGCTGATTTTTTTGGGCATTATAATGTAAGATACATTGCCTGCATAACAATAAGAAATAAGGAAGGATTATTATTATGTTTTATTATTACTTATTTACATTTCTATCCTGTCTTTCACTGATAAAATGATCCAAATTTCTACCTTGAGTCCTCTGTTTGGAAGAGAATAGAGATTGTTTGAAGTCTTTATTCTTTCTATTTTAAAGATAAATAAACTGTTGGTCCTCAAAATGGTTTGTTTTTAACTCATATAATTTTTTTGTTGAAAATAATATGTACATTCCTGCTGCTTAATATGATAAATAATATATTACAAAATGTAGCTCATCATTTCCATGTTGAATCATTCTGGTAAACTGTTTATGCCTTTGCAATCCATATCTTCTTTTAAAAAAATAGATGAAAAAACTCACAGGAAAAAGAGGTGACCCTTTCTATGAAGCACAAGAAAATCACAATTTAATTGGTGTAGCAAATGTCTTTTTGGAGTGCCTTTTCTGTGATGTAAAGCTTCAGTATGCAGTACCAATAATTAGTCAACAAGGGGAGGTAAGGTTTAATCCATAATAAATATTGCACTTTGCTTGTGAAGGAGTATCTTTGTTATAAATGTACATCCTTACCCTTTTAGCTTCTGGAGGGCCGTGAAGACCTGGCTCTTCCCCCAAGCATTGGGCTAGGATGGGAGTTGAGCTGGAAGGCTGATTGGTCTGGTGTCCAGGGGGAGGGGTACTTCCATTTTTGTCTTTGTTTTTATGAATTGTTGTGAACCACCTAAAATCATTATATAAGATAAGTAGCCTTATAGGTCCTGTGAATGAATGAATGAATGAATGAATGAATGAATGAATGAATGAATGAATGAATGAATGACAAATAATGGCTTATGTTATGTATAGCACAATTGGAATTGCCATCTGCTGTGTGCCTGTTTCTCTTCCTTTATTTGGTGATGCTGCTGTTTGAAGTCTTTATTAGCAATGGCTTGGAAAATGCAAAGGATGTGGCTTAAAGGAAAAAAATGTCAGAGACAGTACATTGTTGATCTGTAGGGGTGAAAGCCTTAGAAAAAGAAAAATCATCCACTGAGATCAACAAATCAACAGGACATCTGTGGAACATATGGAAGACAACCAACTAAAGTTCATATACTGACAGCCAAATACAGTGGTACCTCTACTTACGAACGCCCCTACTTACAAAATTTTCAAGATACGATCAGCTCCAGCCCCAAAAATGTACCTCTACTTACGAACTCGCCTCGACTTACGAACCGGATCCGCGGCCATTTTCCGCCTGTTCCACGTGGTCCGCGGCCATTTTCCGCCTGTTCCACGTGGTCCGCAGCCATTTTTCTGCCCATGCCACGTGGTCTGCGGCCATTTTCCGCCCGTGCCACGTGGTCTGCGGCCATTTTTCCGCCTGTTCCAAGTGGTCCGCGGCCATTTTCCCGCCCCTGACACATGGTCCGCGGCCATTTTTTCGCCCTGCTGCGTGGTCAGCGGCCGTTTTTCTGCCCCTGACGCGTGGTCCGCGAACGCCGGAATGGATTAACGGTAATTACATTGAACCTTATGGGAAAATTTACTTCGACTTGCGACCAACTCGACTTGCGATCAGAGTCACGGAACGGATTAAGTTCGTAAGTAGAGGTACCACTGTAGTTTCTCCACGCTGAATTCTAGTATGCTTAATTTAAAAGCCATATCAAATGAAAGACTGGTATCTATACAAAAGGCTTTTCAAAATTATTTCTTTCAGAATATGTAAATTAATGACAGGTGAATAAGTACACTGGAATTAGGTGTATGGTGACATATTGTGACGGTATGTGGGAATGACTTTCGGAGATAGGAGGAAGACCCACAGCCTTATAACGCATATAAATCTTTGTAGTATCAAGTTTATTGTCAGTATTGTTCAAAAAGGCTAGTTTGTGACTTGAAAATTATATATTTATCTTTTTTTAAAATTTAGTTCTGAAGATAAATTGTATGATATATAATTATATGTCTCTCACCTGCATTATTGATATGAGACATTAGGGCCCTCTTTAACATCTTAAGATTTTTGTAATATAGGTTGTAGGCCGTCTGCATGTTGAAGTCATGCGTGTCACTGGTGCTGTCCCGGAACGTGTCATGGAAGATGATTCTTCTGAAAACTCTAGTGAAAGTGGAAGCTTAGAAATAATGGATAATAATGGAGAAATTATTCACAGACCAAAAAAACTCACATGCAGGGTAAGAGCATCATCATCTATGTCCAGATATTTTTAAAGAACAGATATTTTAAAAATACAGTTTGGTAATTACAAATCTTAAGAATACTGCAATAAGAAATTGTTTCTTTCAGTGTTCAGAGCTTCAGCTGAACTGACAATATTAAGACAGATGTGACACATGAAGCCATTGGGAAAGGTTGTCAGGCAGTACAGGGCTATATTTCATCAATATACTGATGTTACCAGGTATATATCTTCACCCAGGCTTAGCAGCAGATGGTGTCAAAGTCTTGATGCAGTAGCTAGAGTTTGTGTGGGACTGTATAGGAAGAAACAAACATTAAGTGTGGCCTTAATTCCAGCAAGACTAAGTGGGTATTGATTCAGATCTGATTCCAAGATAGGTTCATCTTGAAGGAGTGAGTTCAATTTAAGATGCTGGTGATTACTTATAAAGCCCTATATGGCTTGGATCAGAGATATCTCCGAGACTCTCTACTTTAATTAGATTTTGCCTGCTACCTACAGAAATACAGAGAGGACACACTGTAGATTCCCACCCTACAGGAAATAGGTGGAATAGGGCCCTGGAAGCAAACCTTGTCTGCTTTCCCTTTCTCTGGGACAGCTTGCTTCCCAAAGATAGGATGGCTCCTTCTGTATTAATGCTGTAGAAAAGAGTTAAAGTACTGCTCTTCCACATTTACATTTTTAGGGATAAATATTAAGCTGTATTCTAGTGAAGTAACTGCCAGTTATATGGGAATTGTTAATCTGATATTTTCAGATTGTTTTCCTTTAATAATAGATTGATTGTGTTCTGGGCTGAAGACCAGAGACAAAATGAAGCTTGGAGTGGGGGAGAGATCCATGTCCAGGATGCATAATTCTTTAGGCCCTGCCCCTGACCGTAGCACTGAAATAGGAGAAAAGCTTTCTCCACTTTATAGTCAAGGGGGCGAGGTGGGGATGAAATTCTTTTCTCTCTGCCACCACTTAGAAAGGGTTGAAAAATAAATCAGTTTCCATGTCCCAAGAGTGGAAAAGGAAGTCCATCTCAGAACTGGGCAGGAAAAATTATCCCTTGGCTGCCCTGCCTGGGCCAATAGAGAAAGTAGGGCTGGAAAGATGCATCTGTGAGTGAACATGCATGTGTTAGCAAGGGGAGTATATCGATGGTTGCCTTACCTTCTGCTGGTATGCAGCTTCTAGTGACCTCCTCTGGGGTCAATTCAATTCAGTTCCTTGATTGGAAATAATTCCCATTCCTAATCTTATGACAGTTTTGTTTTCTTTCTATTGGAGATGTATTCATATTTCAACCAACATTTTCACTGTCAGTTTTAGAAAAAGCTGCTGTTCTGCTAGTAAAGATAACCAATTTGAGAGATGTAAGAAGTCCGTTTGGTTTAGTTTTTTTTTTAACTGATATGTTGATATGTATGCAATTGACCCTTTCAAAATGTTACACATACACCCCCTCTCTCCTCTGTCTCCCTCTCTCAGATCCGTGCAACAATTTGGATTCAATTCCAAAAAGATGTTCAGAGCACAAACATAGCACTTTTTTGCAGCTCCTTCAAAGCAGCTGTAGGTGGCAGTTCAGTAGGGCAGCTGCATGATCCCAGGAAAATAAACAAATGTTTTAATAATTTGCAGAGAGGGGCCATGTCTGAATCCCAATGTGCTCTGAGGTACCAGAAGTACTTTTGGAATCAAAGCTGTGCTAATTATGAGATACAATTTTTCCCGTTTGAGATGTGTTTCTGCATTTTTGTAACTGAATACATGTTTAGAAACAATTAAAAATATTTTAGTTTACTGAATTTCTTTTTCATAATTGCACAGGTAAAAATTAAAGAAGCAACAGGACTACCACTGAATCTCTCAAACTTCGTCTTTTGTCAATATACCTTCTGGGATCAGTGTGAATCAACTGTTGCAGCACCAGTTGTAGATCCGGATGTGCCTTCACCTCTGGGCAAAGATGTCCAATTTACAGTGACTTTCTCTCATTGTAGGGTAATTATTTGTTTCTCTTGAACACCATGATTATGTTTTTGACTTGTGTACTACATATACAATGAGGATAAAAGGGATATGGGTTAATTGATTGCCTTTGTAAATACAAAAACCTAAGTGTTTTTTCATATGAATGAAGACAATGCAAACTATTCAGTATCAGTATTGACAAGCACAGATCATTTTAGTTGTCTGCAGCATCAAACTAAGTGTAGTTCATAGATATCTCAAAAACCAGTACACATAATGAATGTTGCTTTAACAACATGTTAGTTTAGTTTTAAGATGGAGAGTTCTCTTGCCTAGTTTTAAGAGGAAGAGTGTAAAAAAAAGATTTCAGAGAATAGCTCACTTTTCTGCCTATTTGAAGTCAGTAATACAATTTTGGGGCTGCCTATATTGTACTTGATTTTATGTGTTTCTAGGAATTTAAACAATTGTTGATTTTATCAAATTGCCATAAGCTATAAGCTATTACATATATCAGGCAGAGACATTGTGCATCCTGCTTCTCATAGGAATTACTACAGGTAGTCCTTGACTCATGACGATTATTGGGCCCGGAATTTCTGTTGCTAAGTGATGTGTTGCTAAGCGATGTGGTTGTAAAGCGTGACCACATCGCTTAATGACAGCAGTCCCTGCGGTCCTGGTTGCTGTTCTTAACTGAATCCCACAATCATTAGGTGAGGCAACTTCCTGCCGGCTTCCCACAACCAAAGTCTATGGGAAAGCCGGAAGGAAGTTGCAAGTCCCAGGCCCGCAGGCAGGTAAGTGGCTGCTGCTGGGTGGGGGAGGGAGCAAGAGGTGTGCAAAGATGTGGGGAAGGTGCACAAGGGGGTGCACAAGAGGCGCAGCGCTGGTCAGGAAAGGTGCATGGGGATGCATGAGAGGCACAGGCTGAAGAGGGTGCGTGAAGGGTAGGGGAGACACAGTGCAAGCACAGCAGGGCTTCGGGTGGCTGCTTCCAGGTGGGGAAGGGTGCACAAGTGGCAGGAAGTCACAGTGCAAGTGTAGCAGGACTTGAGGTGGCTGCTGCTGGGTGGGGGAGTGTATGCAAGTGTGCATCCCAGGTCAAGGAGGGTGCGAGGGGGTGCACAAGAGGCATGGCCTGGGTTGGGGAGGGTGTACAAGGATGTGAGAGGGTGAGCGAGAGGCATGGTGAGGGATGCATGAGGGTGTCAGGGAGGGTTGGGGAGGGTGCAGTGCAGTGTGAGGGGGTGCACAAGGGTGCGAGGAAGGTGCAGCGAGGGTTGGGGAGGATGTGCAGAAGTGTGCAAGTGGCCGGGGTGAGCGCAGAGGGGCTGGGGTAGGTGCACAGGTGGGGTAGATTTACCCCAGCAACTTGTGACCTTCCCTGCTAGCTTCCCCATTGACTTTCTGGGGAAGGTTGCAAATGATGATCACATGATTGTGGGGCACTGCAACCAGTCATAAGTGTGAACCTGGACTGCAATCACATTACCGTGGGGGTGCTGGGACAGCCAGAACTCTGAGGACCAGTCGTAACCACCATTTGTTCAGCGCCATTGTAATTTTGAACAGTCATTGAATGAGTGGACATAGGTCAAGGACTACCTGTAATATCATTTAAACTTCAGAGAAGACCAATGGAAAAGGGAGGTTCTTAAAAGGGGCTGGTGAGAGAAAAAAGTAAGAAGCCATTTTCTTTTGGAGAGTTGGTATCAGGATAAAAATGAAACTATTTCTTTATTGGATTTACGACTACTGTTCAAAAAAGCTTTTCTCAGGGTAGTTTTGGTTAGTTTTAAACATATGCAGTTAATATAAAATAATTAGTGATATAGAAGTTAAAGGCACCCTTCTAGAAATCAGGAAAACATTCTATTCCTGCCTCAGGTCAGGTATGAAACTATTTGGTCCCTGGGCCAGTCACTCCCTAACTACGCCAGGCAATTGCCAGGAGTCAACACTGACTTGAAAGCACAAACACAGACACCCCAAACTTTTAGCTAAAATCAATAGAACCAATGAAAAGCACATAATCATTAAAAGCAGAAAGAAATTATATTCAGTATTACATATCTGTCAGTTAGAATGATTAATTAGTAATCTTCTGATGACCTAAAAGGTAATTTTATGGTTTTTTCAGATGGAGGGAAATCATTTCAAGTTCAGGTTTGTCATTCTGAGATACAGACTTGAATATGAAATACATTGTATCCACCATTGTACAAACTGGATTTTGATTATTTGTGAAAGCATTCTAATGTTATAAAATAGAAATCTGGTAACTATGACCTGGAATCTGCATGGTACGGCATATTGGTGCAGATGAATTGATTCATGGAATTATCTGTCAGCTTTAGCCGTATTTTTCTCTATAATTGCACTCTAATTTGATTCTGGGAACTCAGTTTATTTCTTCTTTACCATGCAGAGTATGCATGTGATATATTATGTTTTCTACGGTAAATGTTCCAATTTTTTTAGGATTATGTGGTGAATGTAACAGAGGAATTTCTGGAGTTCATTGCAGATGGCGCTCTTGCTATTGAGGTCTGGGGTCACAGATGTGCTGAAAATGGGAGCTCCGTATGGGAGGTGGATTCTCTTCGTGCAAAATCCAGGACCTTGAGAGACAGGTATTATATTAGCCTTGAACTTTCATCAGGAATTAGGTATTCTGGGAGTGCTGAAAAGCATATTGATTACATTTCTTAAAAAATGTTTGTAGGTGGAATGAAGTAACACGTCAAATAGAAATGTGGGTTTCAATTCAAGAACTAAATGAAATTGGGGATTATGCAGCTGTGGAGCTCCACCAGGCAAAAGATGTAAACACAGGAGGAATTTTCCAACTTAGACAGGTATAGTGGATTGGATTTTCTCCTCTTAAAAATAACGCTAGTGTATTAGTACATTTTTATATTACATCCCTCTCCTTTTTTTTTTAATTATGCAGGGTCATTCTCGTAGAGTTCAGGTGGTAGTTAAACCAGTGCAGCATTCAGGAACATTGCCACTTATGGTTGAAGCTATTCTGTCTGTTTCCATCGGCTGTGTGACTGCCAGATCAACCAAATTGCAGCGGGGCTTAGACAGTTACCAGGTAGGAAAACTGGCCTTTTACATACTGAAACATTAAAGCATGGTGCAAATTTGGTCTTTCGGTGGTGGCATGTAACATAGCTGTCTATATGTGCATTTGAGTAGCTTTCTCAAAGTTTATACACCTTAACACATAAATGGAACATTGCATCAGTGTTAGGATGGAGAGATATCACTTCCTTCTGACCTACTTGTGACCTTCAGGTCGTTATAAGATCCCCAGTTCTTTATTGGGAGGTATGGAATGTTGAATAGACAAGTCCTGGGCAGTATGGAAGAAGAATAAATGCCAGCAAAGCATGTATGTCATGGGTTCTTAATATTCCCATTCTCTCCCTTCCCCTCTCTCTCTCTCTTTCACGTATCTCAGATCTTAGTGGCTTTGTTCATATGATTCCCTCTCTCCCCCGTTTTAAATAACCTGGTGACTTGTAGATACTTTGAACTAAAACTTTCTGAACTTCTGACCATGGTTCAGACTGGCTGGGGCTTTTGAAAGTTTACCTCCAAACACTTGGAAGAGAACCAGATTATCTATTCTGATGTAAACTATGATTTAGAATTTCTTAAATCACATTAACACCATGGGTGCATGTATCTTCACTTACTGAATACCTTGGGCTCATGTATTTGCTTCTTTTTCAGATGTGAATGGAGAAAAGTTAAATATTTCCATTTTCACTTTAGAATGAACTATAGCCCTCCATTATGTGCAAATTCTCAAGTATGGTTTGTGCTAAACTAAATTAGGGTGAAACCATCATTTGACATTGGTCTGTTTCATAAAAAATAAAAGTGGAACCATTTTCTCTCCACCTTTATGTTTAGAAAAAGATAGTGCACAAGCCTGAGGATCAGTATAGCTTGTTTACTATCTGAACTTTGGGTTAAGCGTACAACATAAAAGTGACTGCTGTTACTGATAGTTGCTTACATGGATAAGAAAATTCTCAGTGTAATAATGCCATTCCACACGCTGAAATTTATAATGTATTTCCAGGGAAAAGAATTAAAATGGTTACTGTAACTGGTAGCTGTATATCTTTCATCATTCTTCCCTTAAGGTGTAACACTTTCAAATGTAATAGGTATAACACGTTTTTAACCCTAATCATACAGAGAGCCCTATATGAAAAAGGCAAATTAAGTTTTGGATAGCATGAATAAAAGTCTTAGCTATCCTACAGAGTAGTTATTTGTGTCACTGAAGGCTCCTTAGAAGAAAAACTATACATAAAATGGATAAATTGTTCTGACTTTCCAATCAATTAAATTTAGCTTACAGTCTTTTAGCACATCTTTCTCTGATGAGTTTTTGAGTGAATGATATAGTAATACAACTACCCTTACTTGGATTGCATGTGATATCCCATAGTACCCCAAATAAAACGAACAGATAAATAGGTTAAATATGTAACACATATGTAAATGTGTTTTTTAAATGTCCATTTTTGTAAACTAGAATCTATAAACTGAGAACAAATTTTGGGTGATGGAAGACCAGATGGGCACTTCTCCTCTCCTTTTGAAGCATGACTTCAAAATTGTTGAGCAAGGGTTTCCAGTTTATGTCTGATTGCATGGAACTCTCATTCATAGAGTTTATTTCCCTTGAGAAAGTATAACTGACAAATTTCATCTCAGCAGTGTAGAGGCCTGAGCTCCCATATTCTTTATAGTGTATGTTAGAGAGGAGAGACACTTGATTGCTTCCTTGGGCAGTGTTAATAGATTACTGAGCCTGATTTGGTGATGGATTTCAAGATCTGAGTTGCATGTATATTGCATTTGTTGAGGTGTGTTACCAATAATGCATGTTCTATGTGTTTATAAAGCTTATTTTTTTCCATCAGAAAGGAGATGATGATGATGGTGATATGGATAGTTATCAGGTATTGCTGCTGTTGCTATTGAATCACATGGCATGGGGCACAGCTAATGCTAATTATCATCAACTCCAAAGGGTTTCTAGAATATTAGCACAAACTGTACTAGCTTTTGAAGTACTCTCTGGCTTTGAAGATCTCTGCTCATTCATTTAGATTAAATTTGACCTTGTATTATATTGTTACATTTGGCATCTGTACTATCAATACACCATACACTGTATTTGTTGACTGAAAATGCATTTAGCTAACCTTTGTATTGAAAATGCTCTTAGTGGCTTGCAAGATAATTAGAACAATAAAACAGCATATAAAATAAGTGGAATAGATAAAAAGATAACAGATGTTTCTTTAATAGATAAAAACCATGAGCAACTTCATAAGTAAAGTGCTTGCCTAAAAAGAAAAGTTTTCGTACGTTGATGGAGTTCAGCCAAGCAGCACTGGCTTCCCTAAGAAGGCTGTCTATATAACCAAACCAAACACAGTTCAGACTTAGTAATTGTGTCAGAATTACTTGACAGAATAATTCTTGCATAAAGCTAAAAGCTTTTTTAATGTATGAATATCTACATTTTTAGTCTCATATGAAATCCTATTAGATTTTTAAATATGGTAATCATCCAGAATCTATTTTAAATTTTGATATGATTTAATGTTATGCAAATTCAAATTCCATCTTTAGTTGTATTGTTAACTTTTTAAAAGATCCTATAAATGCTTCTTCCCTCATAATAGCCATAACAGATTTCTGAATATTAAATAATACATCTTAATTCAAAACTTATAGAGGTTTTTAACTTCCAAGAAACTGCAAAATTAGCACAGGTATTAGTTTCAACATATCCTGAAATAGTTTAATAAGTTATATGGTGACTTGTTATGGAAACCTAGTTTGAATTACTTGTAAATTTATATGCTGAGACCCAGATCAGACCTATCATGTACATAGAGGACCATTTGGATCCAATTTAAGGGATTTATAGGCAATGAGAGCTGAATTCCTTAGCAGCCCTTTTCCCAGTCAGTCCTCTCTGTCATTGGGTGCATTCCTGATTCTAAGCTGGATTGAAGGGAAAGCGGCTTCATGGTCAGACTGTGGGAAGGTAAACTGAAGCAGGCAAAAGTTATATACTCCCCTCATTCCTTTCTATTTGATTTGCATACATCCAAGTTTAAATATACAACTAAGCTGCTCTCACAAGTAGTTTGAGCCCAAATTAGCTACTAATGTGCTTCAAGCTGCTTATGGTGCTTCTTGATAATATATTCTAAGGAACAGATGAAACATTCCTGTAATGTCAGAAAGCATGATTGCATGTTTTCAGTTTTGCATGGGGATGATTTAGTTGCATTGGTAATAGCAAATTATGAGGGAATTAATGCAGTTTTAAGGGTGTTTATATTGATTTAATCATCACTTCCGTATGCTACTAAATAATTTGATTGCTGCATTACTTTCCTGCTTAGATTTAAATCACACATTTACAAAAATAAATTTGAAATAGAGAAATCTTTCTACCTATGAAAAATCTGGTGCATTTTCAGCTTTTCTTCTTTCTGCTATTTGCAATTTGGGTGAGCTTACCTTTTGGGGCAATTTATTGTGACTCTGTTGTAACTGAAGTGTTTATTCTTCTCTGTATCAGTAATCAAAATAATTAAGTAACCTCCAATCAGACCTGAAGCTGCAGAAAATTAAATATGTATATTACCATTTTGGATATATGCTCTTTTTTCACTAGGAGGAAGATTTGAACTGTGTGAGAGAGAAGTGGTCAGAAGCTCTAATAAAACGCAAAGAATACTTAGATGAGCAAATTAAAAAAATCAGCAATAAACAAGGTTTGTGACCTTTGAGGCTTAGATTCCTTTACGACTCCCTTTTGTATTGTTTAAGTATAGTGCATAGTGCTCTTGTGGAATTCTACAAATATTTATTTTAATATTTTATTTTATTTATTTATTTTTATTTGTCTAATTTATATAGCCGCCCATCTCACAAAACAAGTGACTCTGGGCTATGTACAAGCTAAAACAATTAATATCTAAAACCGTTATCGTTATTAATTATTAAAAAAAACAGGAAAAACTATAAAAAACAAAGCTAAAATAGTAAACAAAGGGATGTTAATAATAATGGAGCCATCTCACTAGTTCACCCATTTCCTGAGGTCCCCAGGCCTGCTGGCATAACCAGGTCTTGAGGGACCTACAGAAGCTCAGAAGTGATGAGGCCAACCTCACCTCAGGGCGAGAAGATTCCACAATGCGGGCACCACAACAGAAAAAGCCCCTGCCTAGGGCCAACCAAATATAGCTCTGTAGACGATAGAACCCATAACATGCCCTATCTGCTGGATCTGGTGAGATGCAACAATGTAATTGGGGAGAGGTGTTCCCTCAGATGACCTGGTCCCATGCTGTGAAGGGCTTTAAAGGTCAGCACCAGCACCTTAAATTGGGCCTGGAAACAAACTGGTAGCCAATGCAGCTCACAAAACAGAGGTGTAATGCATGTTCTACCAGCAACACACATAACTGCTTGCACCGCTGCATTTTCCACCAACTGAAGTTTCTGGATACTCTTCAAGGGTAGCCCCATGTAGAGTGCATTGCAGTAGTCCAACCAGGAGGTGACCAAGGCATGAATGACCATGAGTAGGATCCCTCAATCTAGGAACAGATGCAACTGGCACACAATATGAAATTGTGCAAAGGTTCTCCTAGCCGCAACTCACAAAATGAGATCATTGAGCAGGAATCGTGAGTCCAGGAGGACCCCAGATTGCGCATGGAGTCTGTTTGGGGCAGTACAACCCCATCTAGCACCAAAGATAGTACAGTCCTAGAACTGGAGGGCCTCAGAACCCAAAGCCACTCAATCTTGCCAGGGTTCAGTTGAAGCCTGCTGTTCCCCATCCAGACCCTTACAACCTCCAGACACCAGGATAAGATGTCCACAGCATCACTTAATTCGCCAGTGGTGGAGATGTACAATTGAGTATCATCAGCATACTGATGATACCTCACCCCATGGTGATGAATAAGCTCACCCAGCGGTCTCATGTAGATGTTGAATAGAAGAGGAGAGAGCACTGACCCCTGTAGCACCCCACACAATAGGAGCTGAGGGCAGGATCTCTCCTCTCCAGTCACCACTGATTGGAATTGGTCCCGGAGAAAGGAGGTGAGCCAGCACAACACTGTGCCATTCACCCCCAGTCTTCCGAGTCAATCCAGAAGGATACCATGGTCAATGGTATCAAAAGCCACAAAGAGGTCAAGTAAGGCAAGAACGGACACACAGCCACCATCCTGCCCATGCCAGAGATCATCCAAAAGCACAACTAATGCCGTTTCCATTCCATACCCAGATCTGAATACTGACTGAAAAGGATCCAGATAATCCACTTCATCCACCTCTGAAGCTATTGCGTAACCACCTTCTTGATCACCTTCCCCAAAAAGGGGAGGTTGGATACTGGACAAAAATTGTCCAGCAATGGCTTCTTGAGGGAGCAAAACAAGGCTTCCTTAAGAAGTAAAAGAACAACCCCCTCACTCAAGGAAGAATTCACCATCACTAGAACCCACTTACTCAACATCCCCCGGGCTGCTTTCACAAGCCAGGAGGGGCATAGATCTAAGGAGCAGGGGGTTGAGCTCACAGACCTAAGGACCCTGCCCACTTCCTCAGATCCAGCAGGTTGAAACCATTCCCAGATAATCGGGCAACACTCCACCCTAGGCATCTTGTCCAGACTTGCAGCAAGGCCAGCGTCCAACTGTGAGCAAATCCAAGCAATTTTGTCCAACAGATGCTGAGCAAATTCCTCCGCGTGTCCCTGCAAAAGGTTCTGTGGGCCCCCTTTACGCAAGAGGGCTTGTGTCACCTGAAACAGGGCTGCGGGGTGGCAATCTGCGGATGCAATAAGGGCAAAGAAGTAATGCTGCTTCGCCGCCCTTACTGCCATGAGGTAGGCCTCAATAACAGCTCTAACCCATGTTCGGTCAAGTTCGTCTTTAGTTGAGTGCCAGCAGCACTCTGGATGTCTCTTCTCTCATTTCATCTCCTTCAGCAACTCCGCAAACCACAGGGAGTGGTGGGATCCCCGAGAGAGGATAGGCGCGATCCTCAGCTGCCCTTTTATTCCAAGCAGCAACCAGTGCTTTGGATGAATCATATAGCAGACCAGCAGGAACAACCCCCAGCTCCCTCTGAAACCCCCCTGGGTCCATCAGTCACTGGGGGCAGACCAATCTAATGGGTCCCATCTTCCTGCAGAGAATCCCATGGCAATCAGGGTGTGATCTGACCATGACAAGGGGGACACTGAAAGCTGCCCCAATTGCAGATCACATAGCCATTGCTCTGACAGGAACACCAGATCCAGTGTGTGACCACTGTCCAGTGTCGGCCTCTGGATGACCTGGGATAGGCCCATGGCACCCCTAAAAGCCGTAGGCAATTCTCGGATGACAGTTGCCACACCACCACCCCTGCCCCAGGATCTCGGCTGGTGTCACACTCGAAACCCAGCTGGGCATATCTCCTAAAGGGCCACCCCCCCCCCCTTGCAGGCCCAGCCAGGTCTCTGTAATACCAGGTTGGCCTTCTCATCCATTATGAGGGAGGCCTTATTGCAAACTGACCTGGCATTTAAGAGCAGAAGCCAGAATCTCTGGTGGTCTGCTGTCTGGGTACAAGGGCTGAGATCAAGGAGCTGGAACATGAAACCAGTATAAAACATCAGTCCCATGTTCCCTGTGAGTGGCCTGCTCCTCACCTCCCACCATATCTCCTCATGTCTGTCACTACCGTAATATTATGGCCTGCCCATTTCCCCCAAAAGGCCACTTCATCCTCCCCTTCAAGCCCCCAATTCCCAAGGCCAGAGACCTCCCATAGTGACCAATTGCATCCATCCCAGGGAGAAGAAGCCACACACCCTGAGGCATTTCAGCACTATTGGCTCTCATCATCATCGGGGCACCCAGTGCCCACCTCCCCCACTCTACACACAAACACACCCACAAATGTACACAGACACACTCACACTAGCATCCATAGGAACCCTCTCGCAGCTGGCCTCACCCGCTGGGATGAGTTTCCTTTCCATTCACCCCCACCAACCACCTCCTCAGGCTCTCACCCCAAGTAGTGGGGGGGGCACATACAAATAGAAGCATTCCTCCTCCTCTTTGGAGCTAACAGAGGGAATAGCTCTGCAGGGGAAGGGTCCACAACAGACTGCCACTCCGCTGCTGTTCCCACCACCACTCAGCCACTGCCAAAACCCCAAGCTCCAAAGTCTGGTTGGCCTCTTTAGATGGAAGGTCCCATGCTATCATACAGTTCGCGTGGTGAGAGATGGCAGCAACAAAAAAAATGGAAAGGCAGCACAGCACAAAGGGGCAACCAGCACCAGGTCCAAAAAAGTGGCCAACACGACCATAATCCTGGCACAACCTCAGTCCATCCTCAACCCTCCTCTGGTCTCCAGGCATTGTTAATGCCAGTGCAGGGCCTGAAGCATAGCAAACACATTGGCCCATTGAAAATTACATAGTTTGAAAAGAATTTTAATACAGCAACCATGATGATATTTAGTTCATTATAAAGTGAAACTGGTTATCTACTTCAATGACAGAAATTATCATGAGTTCTGTTAGAGCTGATTTCTGTCCATTGTTAATTTTAAAATGATCTGCCACATCTTCCTTCGAGATATTGAACAAAATGTATTGTATCTTAAAGGCTTTGGCTCTAGTATGCTGCCTCTTGCTTTCTCTACATGTTACTTTGCATTATAGAGAAAACAGAAGATGACATAGAAAGAGAAGCAAGGCTTGTAGAACAATGGGTGGGACTTACAGAAGAAAGAAATGCTGTGCTGGTCCCAGCACCAAACAGTGGTATTCCAGGTGCTCCTGCAAATTGGTAGGTGGAGAGAGTCTTTGCATCACATTGTGCATATAAAATAAGTTCATATGAGTATCAAAATGCAGGGTAGGAAGTTACTATGTCATACTATATGTGGGGATTTTTAATGTTAAATTTTATATCACATCATGCTGATGTTCTGAGAAAAGATATGGTAAAGTTTTTTAGTGTTATCTTTGAAATACTTTTTCCAAGTCTGATTGCCATAGAAAGTTTGGGAATTAAAATATATGGGAAGAATTAATTCCTATTTCACCACTTCAGTACAATAGTTATACATTTAGATGTATTATACTCTGTCATTCAGGCTGAGAGCCAGTGTGGTGTAAGATATTGGATTGAATGGCTTTGGGCTAATCACACACTCTCAGGCCAACCTACTCTACAGAGTTGTTGTTATGGGGAAAAATAGAAGGAGGGAGCATCTTTTGGGTGAGACCTCAGTTTGTTTCCAAATAAATAGTAATAGGCTCATCCAGATTATTTACTTAATTTCTGTCCCATCTTTCATCCAGGAACTCAAGATGATAGCAATTTCTGTATATGGTGTGGATGAATGCAGAAATTTATTAGTTGTTAAATTAAAAGAAAATCTTACTACATTTTTCTAAATAGTCCTATAAGGATCTAAGGGAACATGAATTCCAAAATTATAGAATTTAAGACTGTTGCAATGAATTTAAAGGAAGAACAAGTGGGGAAAAAAGAATTTGAGATGGAATGGTCAGGTTTGAGGCATTAATGGCTTATTACCTAGGAAAGTGATAGGGTATCTGTGTAATTCCTAAATGAGACCTTGGCTGAAATCTGATGAGCTTCTCAAATCTCATCTGAAGTTTCAGAATTATTACATGAGATGTTAGACAATCACAGGAATGAAATCACCAATACCCACCACAATCATCATCATCTGCTTTCTCACTCAAAACTGCTTGTGCTTCAGGCTTAGCATAAAGCCTGAAAAGCCAGTGATGCTTTTAAGTCTTGCCCCATCCAGTGTTAACAGCCAGCCTGCTTATTAGCTAGCACTAGTCACCAAAAACATATTAAATCAGTGTTGCATGCTCTGAATTGGTTGCCAATAAGTTTCTAGGTGCATTTCAAAATGCTGGCTTTAACCCACAAAACTTTATATAACATTCTGCACCAGATGAAACTTCTGGGTGGTCTTCAAAGGCAGCGCCATGTAGAGCGTGTTAGAGTAATCAAGCTGTGAGGTGGCCAGGGCAGGAGTGACTGTCTGAAGGGCCCCCTGATCTAGGAAAGGGCGCAACTGACACATCAGATAAAGCTGGGCAAAAGTTTTCCTGGCCGTAGCTGCCACCTGCTCATTGAGTAGGAGCTATGAGTCCAGGAAGACCCCCCAAATTGCACACCATCCTCGAATGGGGAAGTGCAACCCCATCCAAGTTAAAGTTGGAATATCCCCAGATCTGGGCAGTTCAAACACCCACAGCCACTCAGTCTTGGTAGGATTGAGTTGGAGACGGTTCCTCCCCATCCAAACCCACACAGCCTCCAGGCACTGGGACAGAACCTCAATAGCCTCACATGGTCAGCCCGGAGTCAAAAGATATAATTGGGTATCATCAGCGTACTGATGATACTGAACTCCAAAGCAGCAGATGACCTCACCCAGTGGTTTCATGTAGATGTTGAAAAGGAGGGGAGAATAGAACCCTGTGGCACCCCACAATTGAGAGGCCTAGGAGACAGTCTTTCCCCACCACCTAACACCTACTGGCACCGGCCCTGGAGAAAGAATGAGAACCGCTGTAAAACTGTGCCCCCAATCCCCAACCATGGAGCCAGCTCAGAAAGATACTGTGGTTGATGGTATCGAAAGCCACTGAGAATCAAGGAGCACAAGGATGGATGCACCACCACCATCCCAGCTCCGCCACAGGTCATCAACAAGTGTGACCAAAGCTATCTCAGTACTAAATCCTGCCCTGAAACTTTTCTGAAATGGGTCTAGATAATCTGTTTCCTCCAGGGTTCTCCTCAGCTGCAGACTGACAGTCTCCTCAACAACCTTCCCCAACAAGGGAAGGTTGGAGACTGGTCGATAGTTATTGAAAACTGTTGGGTCCAAGGATGGCCTCTGAAAGAGGAGGTGCATCACCGCCTCTTTCATGGCTGATGGTGTCACCCCCTCTGTCAGAGAGGGCAACACTCTGCAAGGACCCAACTATGGGTCATCTCCCTGGCCACTTTCGTAACTTAGGAGGGACCCAGATCCAGTAAACAGGTGGCCAAGCTGACAGCAGAGAGAGCCCTGTCCACTTCCTCAGGTGTCACCAGTTCAAACTCATCCCAGATCACACTACCATACTATAATCCAGGCACTTCAGCCTGCTCTGCCAGTCAGAGTCCAAGACAGAGCAAATCTGAGTGACTTTATCCACCAGATAGCCTGAATAATCTTCTCAAAGGCCGAGCAGATGTTCTGGGGGGCTCTCCCTACTCAATAGGGAAGGATCACCCTTAAACAGGACCGCTTGACAGCTATCGTGATATACTGACCACCAAAGGAATGAAAGGAGATTCCCCCATCCCCAAATTCTGCTTTCTCTGTGAATTCTGGAACTGAAGGGCTCCTATGTGGGTCTGTAGTTACACTGGAACATTTTGGTTAATCCTTTATATTAATGCAAATTCTTTTTTAAACAATGATTTGGAGTTTTCCATTAAAATAACTCTGCAAGTTATGATTCAGTCTATTGATTGATATATTTCTTTATTAGGGTTCCACCTCCTGGAATGGAAACACATGTCCCTGTACTTTTTCTTGATTTGAATGGTAAGTTCCAATTTGGTAGTGGCTGTTGTTGAAGCCGTAGAATCTGCTGTATTTAGTTGGAAGCTAGAGATGAAGCATGGAAGGATATGGCAGACATTTAAATAAAGTTTTATCAAGTACTGTGATAAATTTAGGTTGTACTTAAGATAACTTGAATACCAACCCCCCCACCCCCAGTACTTGTCCTCACTTAAAAAACAGAATCCAGCTGTTGATATTGATTGCCACTCTATCAGAAATGTATTTCTCAGTAGTGTAACTTGCATTTAGGATTTCTTTGATGTTTGTTTGGTTGTTTGTTTGTTGTAGTTCTACCCACATGTTCCTGGGTAGAATTTAAAGGTAGACCCGCCTTAATTGTAATTTCATTTTCTTTCTTGGTAGCCGATGATCTTAGTGCCAATGAACAGCTTATAGGTCCACATGCATCAGGAGTGAATTCAATACTACCAAAGGAGCACGGAAGTCAGTTTTTTTATTTGCCAATAATAAAGCACAGTAAGGATGAGGTAATTACTAGCAGGCAAATTTATGGTTATTCTGGTTCTATTACTGATGGCCTGTTATATATGATTAATATTATTTCATTCAAATCTCTAACACTCATTCTTTCTTGCATTTTCTTTATTGAACAACTATGCCAATTCTGTTGTGTTTCAACATGATTTAACAGTAGTCTGAGTTAACTTTAATTTGTGTTTTGTTTAGACTTATTTCTCAAGAATAAAATTTAACACATAGATGTTTCAAGAGATTATTTTAAAAAATGTCTTTCTAGTTTTTTAATTCACATTATTGTGGCCCTTTTGTTGACTTTTTCACTTGTGTCCCTTTTGCCTTGCTGCCTTACGTGTGATCATTTCCTAGCTAATTTGCACCAAAATAGCAGTGACCTCATGTTCAGCTTCTTGGGACATCTGATTGATCACTATGGAAAATAAGATGTAGACTAAACTTCATTAATCTTTTGTTACCTAGATGTATTCAAACTACAACTCCCCAAATTTACAAATAATATAGCCAGTAGCCGGGAATTCTGGAAGTGGTAGTTCCAATAAGAGGACACCAGATTTAGAAAAGCTGCGTTAGAATTTTGGTGTAATCCAACTGGGTTTGTATTGTATTAAATAAGAGATACTATAGCCAATTTTTCTTAATGTAAGAATAGATACAAGAGCTTCTTCCTTATAGTAGAGAAGGGTATCCTAAAACTAAGTTGCTCCTCCCATTTGGTCCAGACTTTTCAATGAGGATATGGCAAATGTGAAAGCATTTAGGTCATCAAAAGGCTAATAATGCTACAGCAGCTAAATTTCTTGCTAATACATATATGCATTTGCAGATAATCTGCTAAGTTCATAATTGAATACAGAATTAAAAGTCTGCTAGCAGAAGATCAAGCCTGCTGATGCAGAAAAAGAACAATGATTTATAATTTATTCTGATTCAATCCTTGGTAACCCTGTTCTGAGCTTCCCCTATGGGAAATATTATGAAAAATTCTTGGGAATTAAGTATGTAGTGGAGGGAAGAGATTATTTCTGAATAGGAGGGTAAGAAGTTGAATCTCTCTGAGGTCCAGCTAAATCTAATACTGTGACTAGATATTTAGAAAACACCTCTGTGTTCATTAGACTGAGGCAATCCAGTCCAATCCATATGCCTTATAACTAGAACTGGAATTTTCTTGAAAGAGATACCTAGACTAGACCAGTCAGAGACTTTTTGGAAATACAGTAATCTCCTTCTGATTAAGAGGATACTCAATTGAAATTTCCTCCCGCTGATGTGACTGAGTGCTGCAGAAAATGGCTTAAAATAGATTTGCTGAACAGATGCTGAACTAGGAGACATAGATCCTTTAAAATGGCCTTTTCTGTCTAAACTGCATTCTATGGATTCTAATGAGTGTACAGTGTGGTCCAAAGAAACAGAACCCACTCTTCTTAGGCTTGTAAGCCAAAAGGGTGCTGAGTTGAAAAGGAGACCCATGTATCAGAAGTAAAATATAATTCATTATGGTGTGCAAATAATTTGCATTAAACATGTACTATGGAGAGGTTGCACATAACAAGCACTAATGAGCTAGCCTCTACCTTCCTTAAAATAATAAAAGTACCTAGCTGTCAATGGCAGATTATATTAAAAAATCTTCAGGAATTTAATGAACATTAATTTTTAAAAAATGGGAAAAAGATGTCGGTCTCAAACTTGAGGCATTATTCTGTACCTTACCATTCTACTTGTAAATTGATTGCAGCTATCACTGCCTTAGGAGATCTCTGTAGGGAAAAAATCTGAATATGGCAATCTCTGCATATCCTTCAAACTTTGGCTCTTCAGGAAAAGTGGATTAAAAATCTCTACAGAGAAGAACATTTCTGTCTCTCTTTGATGAGGAGATTAGAATTCTAGGATCATTAACCTCTTGATGTACTGAGGCAAAATCACAGTATTCTGGGACATTGCAGAGCCTCTGCAAGAGCAGACTTTCACAGAACGTTGTATGCCTCTCTTACAAAGAGTAGAGCCCATGTTTTCAAGGAAGTTAGATAATTTTGGGGCCTAGAGGTATCCACAGGTAGGGTCCACAGGTAGGGTCAAGCGGGGCAGATGATGAAAGCAGGATTGCACTGTTGCAATGCAAGCTTTGTTGTTGTGGGGAAAATAGGAGGAGGAAGGAGTATTAGGTATGTTTGCTGCCTTGAGTTATTTATAAAAATAATAAAGGTGGGATAAAAAAATGTAAAAAAAAAGCTTGCTCCTTTTGTACATGACATTGCACACACATAGAAGGAGTGTGATGCTTATTGGATCTCACAGATGCCTCTGTTGGAGCCTTCTATTAACATGTTCTCTTCTTCTCTACAAGAAGGAGGAGGCCCCTTAAGAATGTGGGAACAAGAGAATTGGCTCTGAGTTTTCAACCCAAGTGCACTTCTGCACTAGGTTTCATCTTGTATTTGTGTGCATGTCCCCTTTGATGTAGGCTGTGATCATGCATCTCACATTTGTGGCTCCTTGGAACGGTAGTTGTTAGAAGCATAATCCTGAATGATAGGACCAGCCACCTCTCAGCCATAAGAGGTAGAAGGGTATTGCTTTATTCTTCAGATTTTCCTGTTAGGTGTCTCAGTGTACACTTCATTATCTAGGATAAATCATTTTCTTCAATAAAAGGTAACTTTGCACTTCAGATCCACATAGAGATTAGGTGAGTTTTCTATTTCACATTCTACCAAACTATGCCTTTAGATTTCAGCCACTGCAGCCTGGGATTCTTCTGTGCATGATTCAGTCCATTTAAACAGAGTAACACCTCAAAATGAGAGAATATATTTGATTCTCAAGATTACAGTCCAACTCAGCCATCCTGCTGCAATGGAACTAGTGTTACGTAAAAGGATTGCTGCTAATATTTATAATAAACAGGTAAGCGATGTGCTGATATACCCTAGATCTTTCCGTATGTTCTGTTTTGGTCATATTTTTTCCCATTTTATTATTTTAGCAGTTGAAAGAAAAATGAGAGGTAATAAACTTGGATGGGAAGTACATCCATTCAGTATTCTTCCATATCTACCTGTAGTTTCATCCAGAAGTAAACGTCACTGAGTAAAAATCAGTGTTATAACTCACTGTTTCAGTAATTTTGTAATTGTCCAAAGTATGTGTAGTCTCTATGAGAGTATTTGTGTACATAGGATTTCCTTTTAATTTACTGGTAATTTGAACAGTTCCTATATCTAGGATGCATTCATTTTAGAACAGGTGCTTGCAGCTATGTCAGACAGATATCTGTAAAAGCCATATATACCTGATACTGGAAAAGCACAAGACGATAATTGCAGTTTCTCATCATGCATTTTTAACATTCTAGTTAAATCTCATTCATTCTTGAAAAGTTCAAAAGGGATTTAATGTTATGCCTAACATTTTTCTGTTCTATCACTTACTGGGTGCACTCCCATTTAGTTTTAACAGTTTGAAAACATGTCACATGGACTTAAATAATAGATCTGTGTTGATCCCATATGACAAAAAAAATCCATACTTTTTTCTAACAGTTCTTATATGTGCTATGCCTGAAGTAGATCTGAGAAGATATATTTAATATGTATTTAATATTCTGGATTAGAGGAGTTTTTAGTAATTTGCTCACTTATTGTTTCATTTTTTCCTAGAGTTTTACACAAAGTCTCAAACGAAGAATATCTCTAAAAAATATATGGTATGCTTGTGGTGTGACTTATGAAATAGTATCAAACATACCAAAGGTAAATCAACTGTGCTCATATCAAGAAATTAGAATACCTAACTGTTTTTTCACATTGAGTCATTCTGACATGAACTTTGTTGCAGACTGAACTAATAAGGTTGCAGTCCTACACTAAACCTACAATTTAAATTTTAGGCCACAGAAGAAATTGAGGATCGGGAGACTCTAGCTCTGATGGCAGCCAGAAATGAAAATGAGGGTACATCTGATGGTGAAACATATATTGAAAAGTATATACGTGGAGTATTACAAGTTGAAAATATTTTGAGTCTTGAACGGCTGCGACAGGTGAATAGAAAGAAAGCTTCAGGCTTGTTAAATTGTTGTAATTGTTTTCTAGGTATTGTATGAGCAGCACTTTGAATCCAAAGCAGAAAAGGGTTAGGGTTCAAAGTAAGGAGGCACTAATGGTGTTTGGGACAGGCATGCTGTTGGTGCCTCCTTACTTAATGCATTTTTCTGGGAATGAATGGCTACTGTGTGAACCCAGGAAATGATGCAGTTTTCTTTAAGGAGGTATCAACAGGTGTGGCGTGCCTACCTGTGCATCCTCCAAAGCACTGTTTCTGCATGCACATCCCTGATGTTTCCTTAATGTTGTCATTACTCTAGTATTAGATGGATGGCAGATCACTTTAAAGACTTACTTCCTGAGATACATTTTTAAAGTGATAACCAATCCTTGCTGTGTCTTGAGATAATAAAGATGATCATCACTGGATTATGCAAAAGTAAAAAAACAACAGTATGCTGTATAAATAAATGTAGTTCTTACGTATCCTTATATATCTTACATATACTGAGAATGGAGCCTTATTTATAAATAGATATATATGCATACAATATTGCTTGTTAATTGCCTAGCTCTATTAAAGGGGGTATAATTCAATGTATTCCTTCTATTTTAACACAGGCCGTTACAGTCAAAGAAGCTGTTTCTGCTAAGACCCGACACATACAAAGGAGCATTAGCACACCAAATGTTCACAACGTAAGATAATCTTCAAAGATGATACACTCCTGTATTAATATAAATATTAATGTTATAGACAAATGTGCATAAATTCAGACAGTGTAATAAATGGGCATTTTTATGAAATGTAAGACTAGTAGATTTCTGCTAGTTTTTTGAGGCAATCTACAGTTTTATTTGGGGCATTTTATTTATTTACTCAGTTTCTAAGGCTGCCCAGTCACAAAGCTACTCAAAGTGGCTTAAAAAGAGGATTAAAGGCACATTGTAATAACAAGGAAGAATCAAAAAGATAAAGCAGCCACACACAAGGAAGGCAGAAACTTCAGTTATATCCCGTCCAGCAGGCCCACAAGCTGCCCCTACCCAATATCTATCAGAAAGCCAGCTTTTTGAGGCCTTTCTGAATGATAGCAGAGTTGGGACTGTACGGATATTGGGGGAAATGCTGTTTCAAAGGACAAGGCACATCTCCTGGGCCGATAACATGTTGTTCAGTTGATGGGGCCTGGTATATGCTAACTCTGCCTGATCTTACAGGATGGGCGTTGGGCAGAAAAGTGGTCCTGCAAATATCCAGATTAAGATAGGGGATGGAACAATGGTTTAAGTTAATAGGGAATTTTCTCCCACCACCCACTTAGTAAAATAAGTTGCTTTTTAAGCCACCTATAATCTTTCTGTCAATGGTTGACCATGTTAGTTGAGTAAATGTTTTAAAAAGACATTTTGAAATCTAAGTTCTGTTTTTAATATATTCAAGAACTATTTTCAGATATACTCAAAATTGCATTTAGAAAAATTAATTTTAAATATATGATAAATTGTAGATTAAGGTTTATTTGCCATGAATGTCAGTATCATGTACAGATGTGTCTAAACTTAGCAAGTAGATCGTCCTGGAGTGTAACCTCTTAGCAGGTTGATAGCATTAATTGGATTAAAACTTACTGCTGCTGTTCTTATTTTAGGTATCTTCTAGTCGATTAGATCTTTCTGGCTGTGATGAAGATAAGGTATTGGAATTATTGGCAATATATTTAGTCTTTTAAAGTGTTTTGAAAATATGGTATAACATATTCCTTTTTTTCTTCATTTTTAATACAGGATTATTTAGATATTTAAAATAATGTATATCAACATTTAGGAAAATGATTGCAGATTGTTTAGAATAGGTACTTGGTATTAGTGAGTAGGAAAAAAATCTGTGAATACTTGTTAAATTCAACATAATTGGTTTTCTCTTGGTTGATGGCGAAGGGGGTACAATAAAGATAACTACAATGTAAATTGTACTAAGTACAGTGGTACCTCTACTTACTAACGCCCCGACTTACGAATTTTTCAAGATATGACCAGCTCCAGCCCCCAAAAATTTACCTCTACTTACGAACTCGCCTCGACTTACGAACCGGATCCGCGGCCATTTTCCGCCTGTTCCACATGGTCCGCAGCCATTTTTCTGCCCATGCCATGTGGTCCGTGGCCATTTTCCACCCGTTCCACGTGGTCCACAGCCGTTTTTCTGCCCCTGACACGTGGTCTGTGGCCATTTTTCCGCCCTGCCGCGTGGTCAGCGGCCATTTTTCCGCCCCTGATGCGTGGTCCGCGGATTCCGGAACGCATTAACGGTAATTACATTGAACCTTATGGGAAAATTTACTTCGACTTGTGACCAACTGGACTTGCGATCAGAGTCATGGAACGGATTAAGTTCGTAAGTAGAGGTACCACTGTACAAAGATACCTAGAAATTTTTCCATTTCTTACTTATACACCAACAGTTATTGGATACTTTTGCATCGTTTTTGAAAAATATGCCACTGTAAACTGTTGAATAGTTGGAGCCATAGTTATTTGGACAGTGCTGAAGGATAAGTCTTTTAGCATGCAATAGGAACATAGTTAAAAAGAATATAAACATCTGAGAATGTGAATTGTTTCACTATTGTTAAAATACGTAATAACTTTTTCCTAAAGGGGAATGATCCCAAGTAGTCCTTGCTTAATGACTGTTTTTTCAGCGACCATTCAAAGTTACAATGGTACTGAACAAATGGTAGTTATGGCCGGTCCTACGGTCAATACAATGCTGCCGTGGTCACGTGATCAAAATGTGGGTGCTTGGCGGCCTGCCTGCATTTACAACTGCAGTGTGTGCTTCAACCCACCCACCCACCTATCCCCCCTCATCTCTTGGGGCCTCGCAAAGGGCCAGCAACTGTCTCAGCTGGGTGCACCTTGGAAGGAGGAAGACAGCAGAGGTCAGCTGGGGGCAGCAGGGGTAAGCAGTGGTGGTGGCAGAGTGCAGGGTAGCCAAAAGGGCAGAAATGGGAGGAGCTGAAGTAGAGGCAAGCATGGCAGAGCAAGAGAAGCGTGAGGTCCTCACCTAATGATGGCACGGTCCTGGTCTAACAACTGCAACCGGGACTACCAGAACTGCCATCACTAAGCGGTGCAGTCATGTGATGTTTTGCCTAACAACTGCTTCACTTAACAAAGGAAATTCTGGTCCCAAGTAGGCTATTAAGCGTGGACTACCTGTATTGGACACTATAAGCATATATTTTAACAAAGCGGTGATCTCATTGCATCTTCAGTAATGGCACAGTTTACTCAAACTTTTTTTTATATAAGGGCAGTGGAGTTCAGTAAGTCTGAAAGAATATTTTTTGTTGCATAAGATGTAACCTAAAATATATTAAAGTGTTTGGCACTGATACTAGTACCTCCCACTTTCTGGGTAAAGTAGGAATCTCTAATTTTTATTCCATTCAGCCATTGAAGTTTGCATATAAAATTGATTAATCAGTAAGAGAATTTATAGAAGTAATTACAGATTTGTTTGTGTCATAAGATTTAATAATCATCTGTAATAGATCAGGTGTTTCCAAGGCTGAAAATGCTACAAATCCAAATTCGGATTATCAGTAGATGTTGTAATTGTAAATACTGCTACTGAGCCATACTAGATAGGCAGTTTTTATCATTTAGAGGGGATAATGATAAATATTAATCATTTTCATCTATTAATTGATCCAAAGCCCCAGTAATCATAGAAGAACATGCACCAATGCCCAAAACCACTAGTGATGTAGAATATATATAGGAGAGAGGAATTTCTGTTGAAAGTAACTGAACTTTGAAAATGTTATTTTACTTAAAAGTTAATGTATTCCTTTTTTTCCCCTGTATTTACATCACAAGGGTTGGTTGGAAGGTCATCTAGATGTCTTAGAGTTTTCTTCTAGTTATCAAGACGTATCATGTTATAGTACTTTACCAAGGGATTCACCTCATAAAAATAAAGATAACAGTGGTAAGGTTTTCTTTTGTTTCATTTACGAGTTATTAATGCAATTATAAACTAGTGAAAGTGAAATTAATGGTATGAAATATATTTATATTATCTTTAAACTCTGGTGCATTTGTTTCATGTGTAAATTATTCAGTCCAGACAAGTGTTACAGTGTTGTAATCTAAGCAAACAATATTTTTTGCCACAGCCACATTTTTAGGGCACTCTGAATTCCCAGATTAATCTGTCTTCCTAGGATTCTCTTGATAACCTAAATAGGAAAGTCCTTTCAAGAAATAATGTGGTTAAACATATAAAGTCATTTCTTCTCCATTGTTTTTTAACAAGCTATGCAAGATTTTAGATTCGAAGATGAAAAAATGTTTCAAAACACGGAGATGTGTTCCCATAGCACCAGTCTGCAACTCCTTAAATCAGCTGTGTCTTCCTGAGATTGTGTGGCTACCCTCCATAACTGCAGCACAATCACAGGAAAATATACATTTGGGATAAGGAGTTGCAAACAGGTATTACATGGGTACTCCAAAGTGCCTTATTTAAAGGATTGATGGATCACCTTTTACCATTTCAAGTGCTTTAGAAAAAGGCCAGGATGGCAGTGATGAATCATGGAGGCAGAATGGGCAACAGAAGCTCTTTCTAAAATTCTGTCCTCACTTTAGTAACCTTGTCACTTTAGTAACAAGGTGGTACTTTCACAGGTTCAGGTACATAATTAAAGATAGACAAGTTACAAATGACCTCATATGCTGGAATTAAATGGTGATGTTTCTGCCTAGTAACAAATGTTACTAGCGTGCTTTGTAGGAAGTCCCAGATGCCTTTAATTAACATGTTCAGTTCAAAGAATCAGTAACAGATGTTAGGCATGATCATTTCTGAAGATCATGAGAGGTTTTCCTGTTCAAAATACTGAGAGATGGAGAAATAGTCTGATCTTGCATAAGACTGGCCCCTGTGTTCCATATAACTCCTGATACATAAGCGTGACATACATACATATATATAAATACACACACACGGTTGCATTCTATCACATAATGCTTTAAATTCTTGGCCAACGTGGTTTAAAACAGGGTTCTCACACATGTGGCCTGAGGGCCGCACGTGGATCCGAGTTCGTTTGTGCGGCCTGCAGTTGTTCAAAAACTTCCAGAGCTGCTGGAGCTCAAGTATTGGTGGCTAGGCAGAACAGCAGTGGCGGAGAGTACGGGCCTGCATAGGCACCCCATTGGGATTTGGGCTCCAACAGCACTGGAAACACATGCAGCCGCTATGGCTCAAAAACGTAGAGTGTTGCCAGAGCCCAAATCCTGCTGCCCCCTGTTGCTGTCATTTCTTGCCTCATGGATGGGTGCTGCACTGGCATGTGAGTGCGTGCAGGCACATGGAGGGAACATTGCTGCTGATGTCACCATTTGTCCTACTTGGTGCCAAGGGGTATGTAGAACAAGGTGAAGTGTGGGACAACAGGCTGGAAATTGCAGCCATGGCAACGTAATATTTTACTGTTTTACAGTATGCAACATATTTTTGTTCTTATTAACCACCAATAATGTCATTTTAATTTGTTTTAATTATAAATAATAATTTAATGTTTTTATAATTAATCTTAATATTTAATATTTGTTGCATTTTTCCATGTGTATGAATGCAGCCCACCAATTAGCACATTTTATGTAATGCGGCCCCCATATTCATTTGAATTTGAGACCCCTGGCTTAAAACCTTTTTCATTGTTTAGTAAATTATTATTTTATGTTCTTCCATCAATGCATATTGCATTTGACATAATAACATTACTAGAAAGAGAGTAATCCCCCTGAGAATTCTACAGTAGAATTCTTGTAGACAAGAGAAGCATAGCAAGAACGTGCATGTTTATGGCAGTATGAAAGCAGAGGAAGAGGAGTTTCTTAAAAGCTATTTTACTACTAAAGTAAAATACTTCTACTACTAAAGATAAATTAGTATTGCAGTGTGTTTTTAATTACCAATGTTCGTGAGTATCAAGGCCCACATAGCTGACAAGACCAAGGAAGCAAAATCACATGGATTTCAAAAAGTATCTTTAATGCTAGTCTGGAGCAAAAATCAGAATCTTAAGAGAACAGATTTCCAGCCAGACCCATACTGAGTTAATTAAGACAAATCTTTCTGAAAAGCTTCTTCCTACGGCTCTCACATCTGGGTTATGTTGTCTCCTCTCACCTTTAAATACCGCTCCTCCTTTGTTCCTTCCCACAGTCCCACACACCACAAAAGGTATTTTAATATGCACTGGTTATATAGAAATGGTACATGTTACAGATTTTTATTCGATTGAAACCATAATGGAATTGATGCAGTGCTGTGAACTGTGACTACAAAAGTATAGGCACCTTGATTCTGAAATGGCCTATTTAGTTCTCTCTGCAGCCTGTTCTCTGTACAGACAAACTGATGACAGAGCTTCCTCTATTAAAATGGTTGGGAAATTGAATACAAAATTAGGGCAGTTGCTGGTGAGAAAGAGTCTTATGGTTCAAATAGTATTTGCTGTGTGGAAATTTCCCTGCTGTGGGGCACGCTATTCATGGAACATCCACCACCTGTTCGTTTTATAATCAATTATGAACTGGCTTTTTAAATGGCTCTATCAGTTTGTGATGCTCGCATTCTCATAGAAGGATTGGATAAATAGTAGCATTACTGAACCTGAGGTATCCTATGAAATGCAGTGATCCTACTTCATTCAGTATCCTGTTATTTCTCTGTATAAACAGGATGCAAGATTAAGGACAAAATTATTATAGCCAATTCCATGACAGACATTGTGATGAATAATATCTTCATGACCAAATATTTTGTAAAGCTTTATTTCCCTTTCACATTATTTGCCTATTTATTTTTCAGTTGATGTTCAAATAATGAATGTTTGTGGTGTTTTTATTTTGCAACCAGAGAATCCACACACATCAAGCGTCAGCTCATTTAAAGCTTTCTCTCCACAACCACCCAAGTTTTTCAAACCATTAATGCCAGTAAAAGAAGAAAACAAAAAGGCGTCTCTTGAAACTCGACCTCTGCTTAGCAAAGAGGTAAGTAGGAAGAAATTTAAGCAATATTAGACTTTATATGTGGATAGTAATTATTTTTACCTTGGAAGGAGCTCACAGCTTGTATTTTTGATATGAAGCATTTGGAATCCATATTAAACTTGTTCTGTTTATTTAAATGAGGTACTATTTCAGTGTCACCTCTCTTTGGTAAACATTCTTGCATGTATTATGTTTTTACTTAAACATGTTTGCACGTATAAATGTCTGTCCTGAGCCCTATGCATATCTGTAGCACTGTATTTGAAACTTAATATTTTTAAAGCCAAAACTCATTCTGCATGGATTTCTGTAATTAATTTAACTGCCATGCCTATATTATTTTAATAAGGAACCTTTTGTGTTGTACTAACATGCATGATTTAACGTCAGTATTTTCTTTGTGTGATGTTTTGTGTATCTTAACCTTTGCAGAGCATGCCATCATCTCAGGTATATAATGCTGGTTGTGTTGTGCTGTCAGGAAATAATGGCAATAGCATGCCAGTAGAACACAATAGCATACAAGAGGCAAAGACTGTAAGTGTTGCATTTGTTTCTGACTTAAAGCCTGGTGCCTATCATAAGCATTTATGTTGCAGTTATAAAAGGAAAACATGTGCATAGTGTTCTTTATTGCGTGGTGGTGGTGATGGAAGTAACAAAATCCATAATTTGTGATGATGCTTTAGACTGATCATTCATTTATAATATTTCAGTTTTAGAGAAGTGATACTCCCTTGGGTAGGATTTAAAGAAAAATATTATTTTTTCCATTTTTTTCTCCACTAGGACTGAAATCTGAAAAATTGGCACTGATTGTCAACTTTTACAATGTTCCAGAAGTTTTCATTTTTCATTTATAGAGTACTTAATTGAGAGTAACTTAATATACACATAACTTACCTTAGACTGAGCACAGTTAATATTAAAATCAAGTAACAGGAGGTTTTGCCATTCACTTGGGCATGTATGTATATGTATGTGCATGCATGGACCAACTCAGTAAAATATAAAAGGCAAAATGCAGATTTAACATGCATAACATGCTTTATAAATTGATTTAATAATAAATAAATAACAGGGTGACAGAAATAACACCTTGAGAATATTATATAGCAAGCCAAGGGACTCTACTGAATAAAGAAGGCTGTGATGCATGGGGCAGAGGAAGAAGTGAAAAGCCCTTCATGAAGAGGGTTCTTTCTCCCTTCTCCTCATCTTTGTTCAACAGGGCCTTGAACTTTTTGTAAAGTGTTCTTAGAATTTGAGAGGTTTCCCATGCTGTTTTTTGGTGAAAACCAACAGAAAACATGCAGTGAGCCTGTTTTAAGGCCTATCAACTCTAAACTTCCTTCCAGAATGCTTAAAAAAACAGCAACTAGAAAATTCTCACCCTGTCCATGTTTAGAAATCCTATTCCTGTCTTTCCAGTTATATTCCAGTATCTTAAACCACTACACTATATATGTGATTACTACATTTCCCATTACATTTATAAGCGTCCTACTACAGTGGGGCAAAAAAGTATTTAGTCAGCCCCCAATTGTGCAAGTTCTCCCACTTAAAAAGATGAGAGAGGCCTGTAATTTTCATCATAGGTATACCTCAACGATGAGAGACAAAATGGGGGAAAAAATCCAGAAAATCACATTGTCTGATTTTTAAAGAATTTATTTGCAAATCATGGTGGAAAATAAGTATTTGGTCACCTACAAACAAGCAAGATGTCTGGCTCTCATAGACCTGTAACTACTTCTTTAAGAGGCTCCTCTGTCCTCCACTCGTTACTTGTAGTAATGGCACCTGTTTGACCTTCTTATCAGTATAAAAGACCCCTGTCCACAACCTCAAACATTCACACTCCAAACTCCACTATGGCCAAGACCAAAGAGCTGTCGAAGGACACCAGAAACAAAATTGTAGACCTGCACCAGGCTGGGAAGACTGAATCTGCAATAGGCAAGCAGCTTGGTGTGAAGACATCAACTGTGGGAGCAATAATTAGACAATGGAAGACATACAAGACCACTGATAATCTCCCTCGATCTGGGGCTCCATGCAAGATCTCACCCCGTGGGGTCAAAATGATCACAAGAACGGTGAGCAAAAATCCCAGAACCACATGGGGGGACCTAGTGAATGACCTGCAGAGAGCTGGGACCAAAGTAACAAAGGCTACTACCATCAGTAACACACTACGCCGCCAGGGACTCAAATCCTGCAGTGCCAGGCGTGTCCCCCTGCTTAAGCCAGTACATGTCCGGGGACGTCTGAAGTTTGCTAGAGAGCATTTGGATGATCCAGAACAGGATTGGGAGAATGTCATATGGTCAGATGAAACCAAAGTAGAACGTTTTGGTCTCAACTCATTGTGTTTGGAGGAGAGAGAATGCTGAGTTGCATCCAAAGAACACCATACCTACTGTGAAGCATGGGGGTGGAAACATCATGCTTTGGGGCTGTTTGTCTGCAAAGGGACCAGGACGACTGATCCGTGTAAAGGAAAGAATGTATGGGGCCATGTATCGTGAGATTTTGAGTGAACACCTCCTTCCATCAGCAAGGGCGTTGAAGATGAAACGTGGCTGGGTCTTTCAGCATGACAATGATCCCAAACACACCGCCCGGGCAACGAAGGAGTGGCTTCGTAAGAAGCATTTCAAGGTCCTGGAGTGGCCTAGCCAGTCTCCAGATCTCAACCCCATGGAAAAACCTTTGGAGGGAGTTGAAAGTCCGTGTTGCCCAGCGACAGCCCCAAAACATCACTGCTCTAGAGGAGATCTGCATGGAGGAATGGGCCAAAATACCAGCATCAGTGTGTGAAAACCTTGTGAAGACTTACAGAAAACGTTTGACCTCTGTCATTGCCAACAAAGGATATATAACAAAGTATTGAGATGAACTTTTGATATTGACCAAATACTTATTTTCCACCATGATTTGCAAATAAATTCTTTAAAAATCAGACAATGTGATTTTCTGGATTTTTTTCCCCATTTTGTCTCTCATAGTTGAGGTATACCTATGATGAAAATTACAGGCCTCTCTCATCTTTTTAAGTGGGAGAACTTGCACAATTGGGGGCTGACTAAATACTTTTTTGCCCCACTGTAGCTGATGTGATCTAGCGATGCTTACAGTGTCTTTATCTTCTTCTGCATGGTAAATCAGGGTATATTTTTATGTCATCATGAAAGTAAAAGCCGAACAATATAAAATGCCCAATAATTGATGCAGTAATAACGTTAAAAATACACTTTTATAGCAAAGGAACATTATCCATTTTGTTGTATAACCATGTTTTTGCCATTTGGGATTGGGATGCACAGGATTTCCTTTCAATGTCTTCTATTTTTAGTGTAAGCCACCCAGAATCCTTTTGGAGTGGGATGGCCTCTAAATTTCACAAATAAATCAATATGCTGAATATTCCATGTGAACATTCCGGATCAGTGGGATGAATATTGATAAGCCCTTTGTTCTTAAACTGATATAAAAATCTGATGTGCCCACCAGCAAACTATTATGACTAGTATTCTTGTGACGTATATCCAAAGGTATATAATGAATAGGTGTTAGTATCTGGATATATTGTGTAAATACCTAGTGTAACATAAATCCATCTGGAGTGGCCACTGTCCTAATAAGTCATACTAGGTTTACAGACAGCTAAGTATTATAGCCTATCGAAACCACCAGTTAATACATTGCAATCTGCTTTATTGCACAAGATACTTCAGAGAAAGTTCAGATAATATACTTAGAGGATTATGCACTTCATAAAGGGATTATATTTAAAATTACCTAGCTCTGTTTTCATTTAAAAACATACATCAAATAGCATCTTGGTTAAGATGCAGTACTTTTATAAAGTAAAATTATTTTTTCATATATAGAAAATGTGGGTTTTTATTGTCTTGTTGATATACTGCTGCAAAAATCTAATTTTCCCCTGGCTTTTATTTCTTCTCTGGAAGGATTCTTCAGAGTAGAAGAGGGTTGCCAGGAATTTTCCCCTTGTTCCAGGACACTGATTGGATATATTGTGTTGTTGATAACTGAGCTAGTGATAAACAAGAAGATTCTGAAATGATTAGACCATTTTGGACTAGTTTTAAAAAGTCTGTTGAATGGTGAGCCCATTTTATAGATTACTGCATCTAAGTCATAAAAATAAATTTTAATAACAGTATGACTGAAGTTCTGGCTGATTTTCTAACCACTATTAGTACTGATATATACTCCCAAAATGGAGTCTAGTATTATATTCAGGTTATATCGTATTGTTTTGATATGCTCAGATAGTTAAAATGGATAGTTAAAATGTGTAACTTTAAACATATCAGGGAAAATAGCAAAATGTCTGTTATATTAATCATAGTACAGTGAGCAGTGTCGTCCAAAAATGATCACTTTACAGTGAGATCATTGGCCAGAGAATGCTGTCTTAATTATCTGAAGCTGCTGTCTGGATCTAAAACAGCACAGGATCTATGATGCTTAAGCCTTCAAGACAATCATAACATTTAAAAAAAAAAATGCAACAAGAAACCCCTCCCAGTTATGATTTAGGGCTGAGATCTGGAAATTAACAGAATTCTTTTTTTTTTTAATTAGAGAACCCCAAGTAGTAACTGAATGATATTAAAAATGCATAAAATGGTTTAAGAACTAACAAAGTTTTACTGTATTCTGATCTACTGAACAAATTAACTGACCATTGTTGGATATATGGCCAATTCTGTTCATTTAGCTAATGTTATTTGGCCATTAATTAAAAGTATGATTTTAATTAAAAACAGCAACTTACAATTAATTGCATCATTTGCATGCATTGTGCAGAAATTCAAAACAAAACCCATGGAAACAAATTCTGTGAATTGTAAAATGGACATATTTTTAAACTTTTAAATATAACTTAATATGTGGGCTGAATATTTTTTCAAAAGTGATCTCTCACCTCACTTTTATTCAGTCCCTCTGAAAATTGTTCCTGTGGGTTAGGTGACCATCCAAGGACAGCATGGCCATTACTGTTTCAATTTCTCCCTCAACCTTTTACTTATAGGACATTCAGGATAGCTAATAGTCAAGAAGTAAACAAAATATAAAATAGTTAAAACCCAGTAAAGCAGAACCTAACATTATTATTAATCCAGCTCAAAAGGCCAGGCTGGAAGAGAAAGTCTGGACTCTGTTCCTAAAGCTGAAACAGCAGCACATAAGTGCAACTCCTAGCTTGGGACTGAGGTAGGAGAAGGCTGTTTCCTCCATGCCCGTCCAGCTGTAAAGATACCTGAAACTACTGAAGGAAAGTCTCTTATTTCATACTGAGATTGGCAAATTTGTTTAGAGCTTCAGAGATTATCATTAACTGCCTGAATTCTACTGGGAAACAGATGGCTGCTGCTGATTTATCAAAAAATATAATATGATGTAGTAGAAACAAAGAATCACTGTGCAGTGGAAATTCTGGATCTAAACCATAGATTACTGGGTGTAATTTACTTTTGCGGCCTAAGGTATAATATGTCTTTTGTGATTATAAAATCTTTTTATGTAAGTTTTTATCTACTTGCAATAATGATGGTTATAAAACCATATAAAAATTACACATTATTGTGAGAGAACTGTGAACATCCCTTTTGTCTTGATTGCCTGTGTTTGGTAAGTGCTCAGTTAAGCTACTATTCAACTGGGATTTAGCTTTTTTAGCAGCTGATATTTTGCCTAGCGCCATAGTAAATAATGTTTCAACTATAGGCCAGCTTAGATGGTAGCACCTTCCCAAGCTAAGCAGAACTGGTTCTGGTTAGTGCTTAGACAGGACCGGACTAGGAGACCCCAGGCTGTAGGCTAGATTCGGAAGTTGAGAAACCACCCTGGAAGAAGGCAGTGGCAGACTGTATTCATATTGTTCTCAAGCAAACTGCTAGGACTTATCTCTGTATTCACCAAGAATTGAGTATGTTCTAAAGGAGACTTTTTCTTTACTTAAGCACTATAAAATATATTTTGGATTGTGCATTGCTTTTGAAACTATGCCATCTGCAGAACAAAATTCCATGGGAAAAATTGAAGTTTTTCTAGTACCTGAATACCCATTAAAATACTATAGTTTTATGAACACCTGATACCTGACATTCCTTTCATAGTTCACATTTTAAAAACTGTGATCTTCTGGTGATAGATGTACAAATATGTTTGTGCCTAAAGTGGTAAAGTGGTGGGTAAACTGTAAAAAGGTGTGGGCATTTGTATTAGAATTTTTCCCAGAGTGATTTTCCAGATTCCTTCACTACAGTTGGCATCCTGATACACGTGTGCCAAATGGTTATATTTAATAGTCAATTGGTTTTAAAATATGCTTGTTTTCACTTCATTCCATTCATTCTGATTGTATTGGTAGCTTAACAAATAATTTATAGATACAGATCTACAGAGTTATAGATTACTTGCATTTTTAGAGAAAATAACTGGTATTAACATCTATATTATGGTAATAGTTTTATCAGAATGAAATAATGAAAGTTGAATTAGAACTTGGTATTATTATTCAAACTCTTAGATGCTAGAGTTATCTGAACTTATTTAGTTTTACACCAAATACCTTCATGTTCATTTTTCTCAAACCATACTGTATTCCATCTGATCCATCCTGGCAAACTGTTAAAACAGAATGCTTGATGGGGACTGAAAGAATATCAAACATTCTGATGGGTGCACACAATTTTCTGAATAAGCTTTATATAGCACTTTGGATCCCAGCTCTAAAGCTTCTTAGAGAAATCTGGCAAGTAGCAGCCTTCATTACTACAGAAACCAAATGTTGAGAATAATATGGATAGCAGGTGCTCTTAAAAATTAAGACTGATAAGTTCTGCTAAAGTAAAAATGAAATTAAATTCAGGCTAATAGGTTCATAGTATTTGGAAAAAGAGCATTACTTTCCTAGTTGGTTGTAACAAGATTAACAAATGGTAAAGAAGTTACTCTTTATTAAAAGACAATTTAAGGAGAGGTACCCACTATTGCTATTTAGAAAAAGGGCTACAAACCTATATTAAACTTTTTTAAAAGTTCACAACCTGAATATTTAACAGTGAGCTACATTTTGTTCTGTTTCATATAATAGTTATTTATAATTGTATTAAAATGTAAGAAAATTGTGTGTTTTTCTCTTGATTGTACATGTTTGGAAACTGCCATAATCTAAGGCTTTAAATGCATTTAATTATAGCAAAATTAACAAAAGTAACTTTTTCATTAAATACATAATATTTGCCTTTATAATTTGAGATAATTGTTACATTGAATGAAGTAAATGGTTAATATTAATGTTGTTTAATATAATAGATGACTAGTTTTGAAATGATAAGACTACTAGAATCTTTGTTGAAACATTACACTAAATGCTGACTAAACAATAGTCTCAGTACTTTCATTACTAGGTATTAATCCTATCTCTTGTTCATTGATGAGTTATCTTGCCTTTGTTTAAACTGTAGGAATATTGACTACATTTTCTACCACTTAGCAGGACTCTGAAGATGATGATGATTTGGAGACTAATAACAAGAAACCTTATGTGCCCGTGGAATTTGCTGACTTCAGTGTTTACAATGCTAGTCTGGAAAATAAGGAATGGTTATCCACTAAAGGAGATTGCATAAACTCTTGTGTTACTGAGAAAGAAGTATCTCGTAGCCCCACCACAAGCAGTATTACAAGTGGCTACTTTTCCCACAGTGCCTCTAATGCAACATTATCGGATATGCTTATTCCATGTAGTGAAAGCATGGACCAATTAGCCAGTCAGATGAGAGATTTGGATTCAAATGACCATTCCGTAGCACACCTAACCCATGTTTTAAAATCATCAAACCAGGGAGTTTCAGAGGCAGAAAGGGACTTTGCTAAATATAAGAAATTGGTGTCACCAATCATAGTAACTTGTGCCTTAGCAACAGAAATTCAAGTGTCTGAAAGCACAAACGTAAATGCTACAAGGTTACATTGTTCCTCTTTGGATTCCTCTACTAACAAACATGAGATTGAATTTCCATCTCGAGAAGCAACAGTTGAGCACATTTCAAATGTTTTTGAGGATCATGCTTTTACAGAATTCATGGGTGTTGACGATGCAAAAGAATTTGAATGTTCAGCAAGTAAAACTTCTAACAGAAGAAAAAAGTTCTTAACAGCTGGAATGAACTCTGCCATACCTTTCTCAAAAAATGTTCATGACCAAGATAGTGCTTTGAGCTGTCTGGAATCCAGATCAGTGGGATACCACCTGTCAAACAGTATTGAAAATCCTTTGTTGAATGCCAGAGAAAAAGAGGCTTCCTGTTGCCAGCAGTATGCACATTCTCTCCCAGCAGGTGATTTCAATGGAAAAAATCATTTAGATGTCCCAAGTTCTGAAGGCACTACTACTGAAGGACATCCTAACTGGTTGGCAGTAGGAGAGCAAGTATATGTTGATGCTAATAAGACTGGCATAGTAAGATACATTGGGCCTGTGGATTTTTCAACTGGTACTTGGGTTGGCATTGAATTACACGTTCAGATGGGTAAGATTTCATTATTCTTATAAAATATTTAGAATCCTACACCAAGTTATTTAGTAATATTAATATAATCCTTTATTTCAAGATCAGAAAATCCAAAATTCTGATGTCAGTAACACATATTGTCGTTATTATTGATTTATATCACAGCTTTCTTCACCATGAAATCAAAATAGCATATGAAGCTTCTGACAAATCCCCCCCGCAAAAAGATGCAGAGAATAGTTGAGTTTCCATAATACTGGTTTAAAGCTGGCTCTCCCTCTTCTCTGGCATAATTGAGGAAAAAGACTGTTCAAGTCCATTTGCTTTTTCTAGCCTGGTTTATTGTCTTGCTTTCTGTGATTTTGGGAACAGAATTCAACTGGAACTGAGAGCTAATGTGTAGAGGGATAGACTTAAAGTTGAAACTTAAGAAGCTGGGCTCTGGTTCTTCCACTCTTCTATAATCATGAAATAGGTCTCTTCTGCATGGTTTCATTTTCTTTGAAATGTATGTTTAATACTGAAATATCTTGAGCTTTTCTTCACATACATTGCACATATACATGCACATTACAAGAACACCTTGCCTCCCACCAAGTCTCTCCTCTTGCCTCTTACCAGTTGCTGGCCAAACCTTAACTTGGTTTCAACTTGCTGCATTCACTGTATTTTATGGATTATCTTAAATTATTTAACCATTAAGAAATAATTTGTTGCAGACTGTTTTTAAAGAAAAAGATAACATTCATTTGTGCATTCTGCTCATTTAGAAATGAATTTGTGAATGATTTTCAAACTTTGCCATTTTAATCAAAATTGATCATATGAATTTTAGATGTATCTGACATCAAATATTAAATTTTATTAATGGCACTTTATATATAAGATTATTCGAGATTGCTGAATAAATCAAGTTAATGCAAAATGTATAAAACACTGTTACAGGCTGCCACAATAGCTGATTGCTACAAAAATGTCAGCTATTTTTTTGAGCAATAAAATATAGTGCCTGACAGCATGTCAAAATGCTGACTGATACTGAATGCAAAATATTATCAGGCTAGTTGCATATGCAAAAGATATTCTTTAGCAAAACAGAGTTAGAGGACTGGGAAATACCCTTTTCCCCCTTGTCATTGGCTTCTACTATGCTCAGAGAAAAAGCATCCATTCACAAAGTACATCATGCCTCTCACAGATACTAAATACAATAGGTAGTCCCCGGGTTAAGAACACCCAGTTTAAAGATGACCTATAGTTAACAACGGAGCCTATTGTAGTAAAATTTGAGTTAAATACACAATGATTTGAATTAATTACACAATACTACTTATACAGTATTATATAATAATACTGTTCCGGCTTACATACAAATTTGACTTAAGGACAGATCTTGGGAACAGAACTCGTTCTTAAACTGGGGATTACCTGTAAAAATAAAAGACTCCCTCTAGTTGGGCTCCTGATGAGACTACATGGACATGTCTGTATTTGTCATGGCATTCTTTCCCAGCCCCCGCCCCCACCTCTCAGTTGAACCCAGTCTAGCTCCAATCCTGATATTTCCTGATGATTTCTCAACCATGTCACTTATTAGACCTGATCTGGAGGTTGAATCATGGCAACTGACTCAACCTCCAGATAATTCCACCTGGATGACTGAGAATCTTCATCAACTTATTAGACCTGACCTTACATAGTTTTTTTCTCAAGATCTGCTACTTATTTATGATCACTGATTAGCAAATCACACTGAAGAGTAAGTTTTTATGAATTTGGTTTGGACTAAGTAAAAGTGAAATCTTGTTTTACCTGATCTCAGTGCAATGGACTTCACTTGCAATAGACCAAATTCTTCTGTGAGTTATTTATGTAATATGTCAAAATGACACTATTGCTCCTTCACCTCTGGGCTTCAGATGCCACTTATTCCATTCTCCTCCATCTCTGCTGATGGTGCCCCCTTGCTGCTTCCATAGCCAACTGCATCATGCACTGCCCAGCTCAGCTGAGGTGTATAAGATAGACATTGTTATCAGCAACAGGACCCTTCAGGTAATGGACAGCCAGGCTATTGCCATGAGCTACAACCAGTTGAGAGGAGGGCATGGAAGTAGCAGTCATGTCAGGATTGGGAAGATAGAGGTAACTTCATCAGGATGGAGGAGGGAGGGAGTGGGGTAGCTGCTGTGGGAGGCTGATTCTGGGGATTGCAGAGAAAGGAGGAGGGGGAGCAAGGCAGCAAATCCAGCTGGACAAAATAGTAAGCTCACAGGCTGATAAGGATTTAATAGAACTTTCTGAGCCTAGGAATGAGAATGAATGTTTGTAAAAAAATTACAGAAAAAAGAACAGATGGAAATTCTGTTCATATCTCATAAAAAGCTAGTCAGCTCCCCCTTAAATCAAAAGAGAGATGGAAAAAGAATCAGAGGCCTAAATGAGGACTCACCAGAACACTCACTGATAAAAAGGGAGCTGAAGTAGAAAATATCCAGTTTCCAAGATTCTGTAATGTAACCCCCTTTTTCCTTGTAGTAACCCTGGCTAATGAGACTTTGTGAGAATCTAATTTTCTTGGTTACTATTACTGTTGGCAAGTACTTGGGAAAACACTGATATCTGCATGTTCTCAGTTGTCTGGGAAATGGGCAGCCAACTTGTTGGTTAAGAAAAGAGGTCTTAGAAAGAAATGAGGAAGTCTCTGCCTAAACAATAAAAAGATAAACTGGGTCTGAAAATGAGAGTAGTCCGTGAAATGGATTTCTAACTTCTTTCCCTTTTAATAAATCTTGTTAAAGAAAATTTGGTGAATATCTTGCTTTCGATAAAGTTGGCTGTCAGGAGTCTGATGCAGATTGTAACCCTTCTCTCTTGCTTTCTACTTTTCTCTTGGAAGGCTAAGAGAATCTTTGAATCTCCTAAGATTCTAACCTGGCGGCCTAACCCAGGAACACACTGTTCCCAATTGGGCACCTTCTGTAGGGGCTTGGGCGACCATTCTTATATTTCCTCCTTGGAAACCTCACTTTAATTTGTGATATTTGCATAATGGTATAATTATTTAATTAAGCACTAGTGATTATGACTTTATGCAAATGATGTCATGTGTATGATGTCATCACACAATTATGTAAATCAGCTCAATAATGTATTATCCAATTTAACAGATATTTCTGAATAATAAGCAGTTAGTCCCTCTCCCCAGTTAGTCCATTAAAATGAAACTTCACTGAGTCAGTTTAATTCTTGGGAAATTAACTGTGTCAGATGAAATTCATGTATTGGAGCTAGAGGAAGAAAACTTGGTATTCAGTAACACACTCATCTCTTAATTATGCTCACAGAAGTCAGTTTTGATTTCTGGTAATTACATGGGCAGATCCATGCAGTTTTCTTGTCAACTTTCTTAGAAATAATTTGCTGATACCTTTTTCTTAGGGTTGAGAGACTGATTGGCCCAAAATCAACTAGCTGGTTTCGTGCCTAAGAGAGGACTAGAAATCAGGTTTCCTTACTTATAGTCCAACACCTTTTAACTACTATGGCAAACTGGCTCTCTCATGTTTGCCTAGTAGAGTTGAATTATATAACTTGCTCAGAGAAATCTTCAGCAATAAATTCACTACCTACCAAAACAGTTCTTCATAAACAGTTTCTTTAGCTGGAGAATGTCAATCTAGAGGAGATAATATTTCCATTAATATTGGTACATAGTTCTAGAAATTAATTCCTCTGATGATTATAAATGTTCAAATTTCCAATCTAATTCTTACTAAAATTGCAGCATAACATGGTGATAATTTAACTTTTGTTTGTTTTAAGGAAAACATGATGGAACTATAAAAGGCAGAGAATATTTCCATTGCAAGCCACAACATGGGATATTTGTGCGTCCTGAATGCCTCGCTAAAACACCAGCTGAAGTAAAGTTACGCAGTAGAACTTCACAATCTCAGGTATTGTCCAGTGTGGAGAAGTTGAAGAATCCGAAGTTTCAAGGGTCACCGTCTCTCAAAGCAGAAGCCTTCTGTCAATCAGGAGATGCAGCAGCTTCTGCTTTTTCTAGAAAACAGGAGATTAGGAAATCTTGGATTAACTGAAGTTGGTTTTGGTTTTCCACTTGCTGCACACATCACTGGGGGGAAACAACTTTCTTTTTCAAAATAATTGTAGTTTTAATATGTAATTGAATGTTTGAATCACAGATATAATTCTGTGGTTCTTTTTAAAAATAAACTATGGTGACAGTGTATAATTTGCCTATCCTAAAGGCAAACATGGCTGCACACTAGAGTACAATCCTATCATAACCTGGATGTGTACCCTGTTGCGCTCAATTGGATTTCTGAGAATGGATATATAACGATGCACTGTCTGTAGATAAAACTGTGAGTTTTACTGAATGTTACTGAACAAAATGGGTTACATTTTATACAGAATATTTTATTGTGTGGAAAGGCCATGGGATGTAAATATGCATCTGAGGGGAAACCTACAATATGTTAATTACCAAAGAATTTGTATTAGATTAATACACATGCTGTTTATATCATGGTTTAATTGTATGTATATGTTTTAACTGACAGCTTGGTGTCATATTTCTAGAGATTAATACCAGGCGTCATGCTACCTTATATCTTTTGTTTAATATGAGCACTGAAGATACTGTTTTCACTTTGATTTTGTTTTGTCTTCCTATGGGCCTGCCACTGTGTCAACTTGACATTTATTGGAAATATTTAAAATGCCTCTAGATTGTATAAATGGCATTTTTTGTGTACATGCCAACCAGGCAATCTAGATGCAGGAACAGTATTACTGCTTTTTAAAAACATGGGCACAAGAAAGAAAATAGCAGTACAGCATTACAATTACAAAAAAATGCACTGTTTGTTGCTGGCTGTGATAAGACTTAGGCAAAATGTTCTGAGGCGATTTAACCTGTAAATATATTTTTATATGAACTTATATTATGCTTTGGAGTTCTTAGGGAACTATTCCATGTATAGATATTATGTTAGATATATGTAAAGTAGCAAATGGTTCAAGAAAAAGGAAATATGAATGGCCTACTGTAGTCTTCATTTTTTAGGAAGTAATTGAGATAATGGGACCTTATGGACAAACTGCTGCTACTGCTCTTTGATTTATATGTATAGTAAGCTAACTCCTAGTATTTTGCAATTATTGTAAAGAATGTAATTTATATTCTATTTCTGCTATACTGTATTTAATTGGTACAGAACATTTGTGTTAGAATACAGAGTGTTTACTTCAAATTTTATAAATGTTTGTGCTTATTTGATTTAATATTCTGGAACATAACATTTTATTAGCTGAACTGCTCCGTAATTCAAAATTTAGCATATTCTACACTTATGTCTGGATACACTTTTTGAAGATGATAAAATATTAAAGATGTAAAGTATATTCATTAGTGATTTCATCAATCCCCTCTCCTAAGCAATAGTTCCTCATATGGATCATGATGCATATTGTCTTCTGTACGATTAGGTGGCTTTCAGCTTATAAATTGTTCCAGCAAAACAGCTTCAGTCATACTTCACTTACGAAGTAGCTGCCCTGTCAGTGTAACATAGATAAACCACCACAAGTCATTTCAGATCACCATCATCTACAGTGTTGCAGTACTTTATTGCTGCAGTAAACTGTTTTTGGAGAAGGTGGGTGTGAATGCACTATAGGAAAGCACAAATTGCACCATTATATAATAATAGTATTTTTTTTAATGATTCTGGAACAATAAATACTTGTTCACAGGAGGTGATGCAAATTGTAATAATATTTGGAGCAAATGTTTAAGTGATCCCTGTAGGAGTTTTCAAACTTTTCCAAGCATGGAACATGTTAGTTTAAAAAAAAAAAATCCCAGAATCACTGATCAAAAGGCAGAGCTCTGGTGATAGAAAATTGCCTGCGTTTGAGTGAACAGGTTTTTTTTCCCCCCTTAGTCTCTCACAGAACCTGATCAAGTTCCTGCAGAAACCTAGGGGCTCACAGAACACATTTTGAAAAACCCTGATATAAATCACAAAGGATAAAATAAAAATGCACAAGGCATATTTCTAGTTGTACTGTTTGTAGAATGTGGATTATACGCCCATTTTATTCATGGTTATTTATGTTAAATTCAAAGTTTGAATATTTTGAATACTTCAGATTTGAAGAAATGAAAATCAGTCCCATAACTGTAGTGAAAGTATGACATACATGGAAGAAATCGCACATAAAATATTGAATTGAGTCCAAAGTTATGCTCAATGGATTTCTGCTGGTCTTTAGAGAAGGAAAGTGATTTTGCCGATTTTGCCTATTCCCTTTGCCACTTGAAAAGCTGTTCCTGAGGCAAGTGGTGTTCCTCACCAGCATCAGAGGAGTATGGGAGGAACTAGTGATAATCATCTGTTGCATTCATGAAAAAGCAAGTCTCAATTCCACTCATTGTAGCTATATTAAGAGGTTAGAATTTGTAGTATGCATAAATATTAAGGCTGTACGCTGCTTTGGATTTGATTCCAGAAGGGTGCTTCAGAGCACAAACATAGCACTCATCTGCAACTGCTCATCTTTCCCCAGGATTACATGTAGCAATGGAGGACAGCTGTGTAATTGCAAGAAAAGATGCAGCTGCATTAAAGGGGTGCAGACAGCCACTATTTGCACATTCCTAATTTCACAGACCTAATAAATAGCCTATGAAAAAGGTCATGAATGAGCATGAGGTACAAATGATGGTACATTTCCTTGCTGAAAACAAGGGTGGCTTTGAAAATTAGCCTGAATATTAGCCAGTTACTTGTCTAATGAACAGGACTATTTTTATAACACTTAAATAAGAATAGAAAGAAAAGACAAAAGCTCGGTTTAACTACCTTTCCCCTCATCTCATCCAGTTGTATATCTCCTCCCTTCCCACTGCAGCTACTCCCACTCCTGAACCCATCTCTGTTTCATTAAAGGAGAGAGGAAAGTATGTGTGCATTGAGAGAATGGTTGGTATACGCAGGTGGAAGTTCACTTAATTTTACAAATGGGATATTTTACAGGCAATTAATTTTAATCAGCAATTTTAATCAGTTATGAGCTCTTCTTTGGATGTGGCTTCTAGTGCTATATATACACAAACCCCACATATAGACAGATAAATATGACACATCCACAGAGTTATTAAGGAGACAGAAATCTCCAGGATTTGTTTCAGCTAGAGGTTTAAACTATAACAACTATAAAAATGCCATTTAAAACAGTATTCTTAGTTTATGCTGAAAAACTTCAGTGTGGATGCCAGACATGTATTTATGGGAAGGGCATAAAGTAAGCCAGATACTGTTATTAAGAACACATTTCTCTTTTGTAGTCACCCATCTAGCTTCATTTTAAAGAAACATCCAGAGGAGAACTCCATAGTAGATTTTCAGCAGGTCCGTAAGAACAAAATACAGTATTCCTTAGTATTTATTAAGTTACATATTTTTAAATTTGTATGGCCGCCCACTTGATATGTAGCTTTTTCCTTTCCTCCCACACTAAATTGTGCCAGGAAACACACAGGTAATCAGTGCATCTAGCAAAGTGCTGACTTTAAGAATCTTGCTGAGCAGTGGAGCTGTGCAAAGGGGTTTAGCATGAGCAAACAACTCCATAATGTGTTAAACTAGCCAGATTAAAGGCTTCTGTGCCTGCTTTGGAGGTTCTCTCTGTGTGAAAATAGTTCTGCTGGGACCTACTGATGTAAGGACATACAGACAGCTGGAAACCGCCTCCAAAGGCTTTCCAAAACACTGTTTTTAAATGCTTTGCCCAACCCCATTAAGCAGTTGTTGTTGTTCAGTCATTAAGTCGTGTCCGACTCTTCGTGACCCCATGAACCGTATTGCGCCAGGCCTTCCTGTCCTTCACTGCCTCCCTGCGTTTGCTCAGTTTCATGCTCATTGCTTCAGTGATGCTATCTAACCATCTCATCCTCTGCCGTCCTCTTCTCCTTTTGCCTTCAATCTTTCCCAGCATCAGGGTCTTTTCCAAAGAGTCCTCTCTTCGCATTAGGTGACCAAAGTATCTGAGCTTGAGCTTCATTATCAATCCTTCCAATGAGCAATCAGGGTTGATTTCCTTTAAGATCGACTGGTTTGACCTCCTAGCAGTCCAGGGGACTCTTAAGAGTCTTCTCCAGCACCACAGTTCAAAGGCATCAATTCTTCGGCGCTCAGCCTTCTTTATGGTCCAGCTCTCACAGCCATACATTACTACTGGAAAAACCATAGCTTTGACTATGAGGATCTTTGTCGGCAAGGTGACGTCTCTGCTTTTTAATATGCTATCTAGGCTTGCCGTAGCTTTCCTCCCAAGGAGCAAGCGTCTTTTAATTTCATGGCTGCAGTCTCCGTCTGCGGTGATCTTGGAGCCCAAATAAATGAAGTCTGTTACTGCTTCCATTTCTACCCCTTCTATTTGCCAGGAATTGATGGGTCCAGATGCCATGATCTTAGTTTTTTTAATGTTGAGTTTCAAGCCAGCTTTCGCACTCTCCTCTTTCACCCTCATCAAGAGGCTCTTTAGTTCTTCTTCACTTTCTGCCATTAGGGTGGTATCGTCTGCATATCTGAGGTTCTTGATGATTTTCCCTGCAATCTTAATTCCGGCTTGTGATTCTTCCAGCCTGGCATTTCTCATGATGTACTCTGCATATAGGTTAAATAAGCAGGGTGACAGTATACAGCCTTGTCGTACTCCTTTCCCTATTTTGAACCAATCGGTTGTTCCGTGACTGGTTCTAACTGTTGCTTCTTGGCCCGCATAGAGATTTCTCAGGAGACAGGTAAGATGGTCTGGTACCCCCATCTCTTTAAGAATTTGCCACAGTTTGTTGTGATCCACACAATCAAAGGCTTTTGCATAGTCAATGAAGCAGAAGTAGATGTTTTTCTGGAACTCTCGTGCTTTCTCCATGATCCAGCGAATGTTGGCAATTTGATCTCTAGTTCCTCTGCCTCTTCGAAACCCAGCTTGTACATCCGGTAGTTCTCGGTTCACGTACTGCTGAAGCCTAGCTTGTAGGATTTTGAGCATAACCTTGCTAGCATGTGAAATGAGTGCAATTGTGCGATAGTTTGAGGATTCTTTGGCATTGCCCTTCTTTGGAATTGGAACGTAAACTGACCTTTTCCAATCCCGTGGCCACTGTTGCGTTTTCCAAACTTGCTGGCATACTGAGTGCAGCACTTTAACAGCATCATCTTTTAGTATTTTAAATAACTCAGCTGGAATACTGTCATCTCCACTAGCTTTGTTGTTAGCAATGCTTCCTAAGGCCCACTTGACTTCACTCTCTAGGATGTCTGGCTCAAGGTCCGTGACCACACCAGCATGGACATCAGGGACATTAAGATCTTTCTTGTATAGTTCTTCTGTGTATTCTTGCCACCTCTTCTTAATCTCTTCTGCTTCTGTTAGGTCCCTGCCTTTTTTGTCCTTTATCATGCCCATCTTTGCACTAAACGTTCCTTTCATATCTCCAATTTTCTTGAAGAGATCTCTAGTCTTCCCCATTCTATTGTTTTCCTCAATTTCTTTGCACTGTTCATTTAAGAAGGCCTTCTTATCTCTCCTTGCTATTCTCTGGAAATCTGCATTCAGTTGCTTATGTCTTTCCCTTTCACCCTTGCGTTTCACATTCCTTCTTTCCACAGCTATTTGTAAAGCCTCATCTGACAGCCATTTTGCTTTCTTGCATTTCTTTTTCCTTGGGATGGTTTTAGTTGCTGCCTCCTGTACAATGTTACAGACCTCCGTCCATAGTTCTTCAGGCGCTCTGTCTACCAAATCTAACCCTCTAAATCTATTCATCACCTTCACTGTGTACTCACAAGGAATATGATCTAAGTCATACCTGAGTGGTCTAGTGGTTTTCCCTACATTTTTCAATTTAAGCCTAAATTTTGCAGTAAGAAGCTCATGATCTGAGCCACAGTCAGCTCCCGGTCTTGTTTTTGCTGTCTGTATAGAGCTTCTCCATCTTTGGCTGCAAAGTATGTAATCAATCTGGTTTCGGTATTGACCATCTGGTGATGTCCATGTGTAGAGTCGTCTCTTGTGTTGTTGGAAAAGCGTGTTTGCTATGACTAGCTTGTTCTCTTGACAGAATTCTATTAGCCTTTGCCCTGCTTCATTTTGTGCTCCAAGGCCAAACTTGCCTGTTATTCCGATTACTCCTTGACTTCCTACTTTAGCATTCCAATCCCCTATGATGAAAAGGATATCTTTTTTTGGTGCTAGTTCTAGAAGCTGTTGTAGGTCTTCATAGAAGCGGTCAACTTCAGCTTCTTTGGCATCAGTGGTTGGGGCATAGACTTGGATTACTGTGGTGTTGAATGGTTTGCCTTGGATACGCACTGAGATCATTCTGTTGTTTTTGAGGTTGTACCCCATTACTGCCTTTCCCACTCTCTTATTGACTATGAGTGCAACTCCATTTCTTCTAAGGGTTTCTTGGCCACAGTAGTAGATATAATGGTCACCTGAATTAAATTCACCCATTCCCGTCCATTTCAATTCGCTGATTCCCAAGATGTCGACATTCAATCTTGTCATCTCATGTTTGACCACATCCAGCTTGCCTTGGTTCATAGATCTTACATTCCAGGTACCTATACAATATTGTTCTTTACAGCATCGGACCTTCTTTTCGCTTCCAGATACATCCACAGCTGAACGTCCTTTCGGCTTTGGCCCAGCCGCTTCACTCTTTCTGGAGCTACTTGGAATTGCCCTCCGCTCTTCCCCAGTAGCATACTGGACACCTTCTGACCTGAGGGGCTCATCTTCCGGCATCATATCTTTTAGCCTTTTAACATTGTCCATGGGGTTTTCTTGGCAAGGATACTGGAGTGGGTTGCCATTTCCTCCTCCAGTGGACCACATTTTGTCAGAACTCTCTGTCATGACCTGTCCATCTTGGGTGGCCCTGCACGGTATAGCTCATGGCTTCACTGAGTTACGCAAGCCCCTTCGCCACGACAAGGCAGTGATCCATGAAGGGGCCATTAAGCAGTGCCAGCTAGTAATTTAGTAACTATATGCTAGAATTCAGATAATAATTTCCAGTTATCCTAACAAAAGAGGTATATAGAGCCTTACCAAGATGTTCAATATTTGTAATTAAGTCTAGAGTTGAATGTCAATTAATATTCTCCAGTCTGTTTTAATGTGAAAGCTATTTGTAAGCAAATTCCATTTCTTCAGCTACATTTATCTAACAATAATTCCCATTTGAACTACTGGAAGGGAATATATATAATGTACAATATTTCATATATTTATTTAAAATATTAATAGCCTAACTTTCCAAAAAGTTCAGTGTTAAGAAATAAAGGCAATACAGAAAGAGTAAAAATATGATAAATATCTTTTTTTATTTGCTTGTGTAATTTTTAAAAACGATAATAGACCTGAGAAGGATGAAAGTATGAGAGCAACAGTGAGAACTGATTAGCCTAAACGTATTTAAAAAATCACTAACAGTTTAAGGCCTTCCTTAAAACAAGCTCTTCACATTGCAGCAGTCAATTACAGGAGGGAGTTTCAAAAAGGAGTGCTTAGCTGACATCAGAACATGCATTATCTTCTACAGAATTCAACTTTTGACTAAATGCAGACCTCTAATCCTGTATACAGAACGCATAGATTATGAAATGTAGCTTTGAAAACTCTTACAGTTTAGTGGTGAAGATGTTGAACAATGGAGGCCCAGGTTCAAATCTACTTTCGACTATGGAAAACACTGGTGATATGGGGCCACTAGTTCTCCTTCAGCATAATGCCTCTCACAGGTTCATTTTGGGGATAACATGAAGAAAGATCCTAGTGTAAGCAGTGGATCCTGGACTCCTGGATAAAAGTGGGATACAAATCTTACAATAAAATAAGTTCCATTTTAAAACCCAGTCCCTTATCCACCAGCTGCTGTTTAGTTGACCCCTGGAAGATATTAGAAACTTGTTTCCCACTTCCCTGTTTTATACAGGTCAGGTCTAAATAAATACCTAGAATTTTAGGCGAGTTCTGGACATTCTTCACTGTCATCTTCAGGTTAGTCCTGATTTCAGTCCTGGGGTCTTTTTTTACCCCTTGTTTACTTAAACTTTTTGATCTCTTGATAATCAAACTTTGGCAAGACACTCAATGCTAAGACCCTGTCAGAAACCCACCATCCATGCCATCTCCTGCCTTTTAGTACTGGGCTGGCAGTACTAAACATTGGAATAAATGTAGCAGGCCATATATTTTTGTGATCTGCACTCCTCTGCATCTGTTCTAGTCTGTGAATGCACATATCATAAATGTGTTGTTCTCATGTGCCACATCAACTATTGCTTAAAATGTTTTTTTTTCCATTGGAAACAACAAATACATTCAGCAAAATTTAATCTGCAAAGACAGCTACACAAATAAGACAATCTCAGTTACACTAAAATTGCCTATCCTTCTTGAATGGCATGGAAAGTCTTAAAGAAATTACTAATCTTGGAAAAAAAGCTAAAAAGTCTTATTACTTGTGATTCAAAAAGAAAAATGGATGTATTAAAGCACTATAACCCAACAAATGATGCTGTTAATTCAGTGAAATCTCAGTGTACCAAACCTCAATGCAACAAGGGCACATGAGAACAACACATTTATGATATGTGCATTCACAGACTAGAACAGATGCAGAGGAGTGCAGATCACAAAAATATATGGCCTGCTACATTTATTCCAATGTTTAGTACTGCCAGCCCAGTACTAAAAGGCAGGAGATGGCATGGATGGTGGGTTTCTGACAGGGTCTTAGCATTGAGTGTCTTGCCAAAGTTTGATTATCAAGAGATCAAAAAGTTTAAGTAAACAAGGGGTAAAAAAAGACCCCAGGACTGAAATCAGGACTAACCTGAAGATGACAGTGAAGAATGTCCAGAACTCGCCTAAAATTCTAGGTATTTATTTAGACCTGACCTGTATAAAACAGGGAAGTGGGAAACAAGTTTCTAATATCTTCCAGGGGTCAACTAAACAGCAGCTGGTGGATAAGGGACTGGGTTTTAAAATGGAACTTATTTTATTGTAAGATTTGTATCCCACTTTTATCCAGGAGTCCAGGATCCACTGCTTACACTAGGATCTTTCTTCATGTTATCCCCAAAATGAACCTGTGAGAGGCATTATGCTGAAGGAGAACTAGTGGCCCCATATCACCAGTGTTTTCCATAGTCGAAAGTAGATTTGAACCTGGGCCTCCATTGTTCAACATCTTCACCACTAAACTGTAAGAGTTTTCAAAGCTACATTTCATAATCTATGCGTTCTGTATACAGGATTAGAGGTCTGCATTTAGTCAAAAGTTGAATTCTGTAGAAGATAATGCATGTTCTGATGTCAGCTAAGCACTCCTTTTTGAAACTCCCTCCTGTAATTGACTGCTGCAATGTGAAGAGCTTGTTTTAAGGAAGGCCTTAAACTGTTAGTGATTTTTTAAATACGTTTAGGCTAATCAGTTCTCACTGTTGCTCTCATACTTTCATCCTTCTCAGGTCTATTATCGTTTTTAAAAATTACACAAGCAAATAAAAAAAGATATTTATCATATTTTTACTCTTTCTGTATTGCCTTTATTTCTTAACACTGAACTTTTTGGAAAGTTAGGCTATTAATATTTTAAATAAATATATGAAATATTGTACATTATATATATTCCCTTCCAGTAGTTCAAATGGGAATTATTGTTAGATAAATGTAGCTGAAGAAATGGAATTTGCTTACAAATAGCTTTCACATTAAAACAGACTGGAGAATATTAATTGACATTCAACTCTAGACTTAATTACAAATATTGAACATCTTGGTAAGGCTCTATATACCTCTTTTGTTAGGATAACTGGAAATTATTATCTGAATTCTAGCATATAGTTACTAAATTACTAGCTGGCACTGCTTAATGGCCCCTTCATGGATCACTGCCTTGTCGTGGCGAAGGGGCTTGCGTAACTCAGTGAAGCCATGAGCTATACCGTGCAGGGCCACCCAAGATGGACAGGTCATGACAGAGAGTTCTGACAAAATGTGGTCCACTGGAGGAGGAAATGGCAACCCACTCCAGTATCCTTGCCAAGAAAACCCCATGGACAATGTTAAAAGGCTAAAAGATATGACGCCGGAAGATGAGCCCCTCAGGTCAGAAGGTGTCCAGTATGCTACTGGGGAAGAGCGGAGGGCAATTCCAAGTAGCTCCAGAAAGAGTGAAGCGGCTGGGCCAAAGCCGAAAGGACGTTCAGCTGTGGATGTATCTGGAAGCGAAAAGAAGGTCCGATGCTGTAAAGAACAATATTGTATAGGTACCTGGAATGTAAGATCTATGAACCAAGGCAAGCTGGATGTGGTCAAACATGAGATGACAAGATTGAATGTCGACATCTTGGGAATCAGCGAATTGAAATGGACGGGAATGGGTGAATTTAATTCAGGTGACCATTATATCTACTACTGTGGCCAAGAAACCCTTAGAAGAAATGGAGTTGCACTCATAGTCAATAAGAGAGTGGGAAAGGCAGTAATGGGGTACAACCTCAAAAACAACAGAATGATCTCAGTGCGTATCCAAGGCAAACCATTCAACACCACAGTAATCCAAGTCTATGCCCCAACCACTGATGCCAAAGAAGCTGAAGTTGACCGCTTCTATGAAGACCTACAACAGCTTCTAGAACTAGCACCAAAAAAAGATATCCTTTTCATCATAGGGGATTGGAATGCTAAAGTAGGAAGTCAAGGAGTAATCGGAATAACAGGCAAGTTTGGCCTTGGAGCACAAAATGAAGCAGGGCAAAGGCTAATAGAATTCTGTCAAGAGAACAAGCTAGTCATAGCAAACACGCTTTTCCAACAACACAAGAGACGACTCTACACATGGACATCACCAGATGGTCAATACCGAAACCAGATTGATTACATACTTTGCAGCCAAAGATGGAGAAGCTCTATACAGACAGCAAAAACAAGACCGGGAGCTGACTGTGGCTCAGATCATGAGCTTCTTACTGCAAAATTTAGGCTTAAATTGAAAAATGTAGGGAAAACCACTAGACCACTCAGGTATGACTTAGATCATATTCCTTGTGAGTACACAGTGAAGGTGATGAATAGATTTAGAGGGTTAGATTTGGTAGACAGAGCGCCTGAAGAACTATGGACGGAGGTCTGTAACATTGTACAGGAGGCAGCAACTAAAACCATCCCAAGGAAAAAGAAATGCAAGAAAGCAAAATGGCTGTCAGATGAGGCTTTACAAATAGCTGTGGAAAGAAGGAATGTGAAACGCAAGGGTGAAAGGGAAAGACATAAGCAACTGAATGCAGATTTCCAGAGAATAGCAAGGAGAGATAAGAAGGCCTTCTTAAATGAACAGTGCAAAGAAATTGAGGAAAACAATAGAATGGGGAAGACTAGAGATCTCTTCAAGAAAATTGGAGATATGAAAGGAACGTTTAGTGCAAAGATGGGCATGATAAAGGACAAAAAAGGCAGGGACCTAACAGAAGCAGAAGAGATTAAGAAGAGGTGGCAAGAATACACAGAAGAACTATACAAGAAAGATCTTAATGTCCCTGATGTCCATGCTGGTGTGGTCACGGACCTTGAGCCAGACATCCTAGAGAGTGAAGTCAAGTGGGCCTTAGGAAGCATTGCTAACAACAAAGCTAGTGGAGATGACAGTATTCCAGCTGAGTTATTTAAAATACTAAAAGATGATGCTGTTAAAGTGCTGCACTCAGTATGCCAGCAAGTTTGGAAAACGCAACAGTGGCCACGGGATTGGAAAAGGTCAGTTTACGTTCCAATTCCAAAGAAGGGCAATGCCAAAGAATCCTCAAACTATCGCACAATTGCACTCATTTCACATGCTAGCAAGGTTATGCTCAAAATCCTACAAGCTAGGCTTCAGCAGTACGTGAACCGAGAACTACCGGATGTACAAGCTGGGTTTCGAAGAGGCAGAGGAACTAGAGATCAAATTGCCAACATTCGCTGGATCATGGAGAAAGCACGAGAGTTCCAGAAAAACATCTACTTCTGCTTCATTGACTATGCAAAAGCCTTTGATTGTGTGGATCACAACAAACTGTGGCAAATTCTTAAAGAGATGGGGGTACCAGACCATCTTACCTGTCTCCTGAGAAATCTCTATGCGGGCCAAGAAGCAACAGTTAGAACCAGTCACGGAACAACCGATTGGTTCAAAATAGGGAAAGGAGTACGACAAGGCTGTATACTGTCACCCTGCTTATTTAACCTATATGCAGAGTACATCATGAGAAATGCCAGGCTGGAAGAATCACAAGCCGGAATTAAGATTGCAGGGAGAATCATCAAGAACCTCAGATATGCAGACGATACCACCCTAATGGCAGAAAGTGAAGAAGAACTAAAGAGCCTCTTGATGAGGGTGAAAGAGGAGAGTGCGAAAGCTGGCTTGAAACTCAACATTAAAAAAACTAAGATCATGGCATCTGGACCCATCAATTCCTGGCAAATAGAAGGGGTAGAAATGGAAGCAGTAACAGACTTCATTTATTTGGGCTCCAAGATCACCGCAGACGGAGACTGCAGCCATGAAATTAAAAGACGCTTGCTCCTTGGGAGGAAAGCTACGGCAAGCCTAGATAGCATATTAAAAAGCAGAGACGTCACCTTGCCGACAAAGATCCTCATAGTCAAAGCTATGGTTTTTCCAGTAGTAATGTATGGCTGTGAGAGCTGGACCATAAAGAAGGCTGAGCGCCGAAGAATTGATGCCTTTGAACTGTGGTGCTGGAGAAGACTCTTAAGAGTCCCCTGGACTGCTAGGAGGTCAAACCAGTCGATCTTAAAGGAAATCAACCCTGATTGCTCATTGGAAGGATTGATAATGAAGCTCAAGCTCAGATACTTTGGTCACCTAATGCGAAGAGAGGACTCTTTGGAAAAGACCCTGATGCTGGGAAAGATTGAAGGCAAAAGGAGAAGAGGACGGCAGAGGATGAGATGGTTAGATAGCATCACTGAAGCAATGAGCATGAAACTGAGCAAACGCAGGGAGGCAGTGAAGGACAGGAAGGCCTGGCGCAATACGGTTCATGGGGTCACGAAGAGTCGGACACGACTTAACAACTGAACAACAACAACAACAGCCAAAGTGCTGCTAATCTCAAATAGGCTCGGTTATTTATAGTCATGATTTGGAAGAAAATCGAATTGTAAGACTTCTAGGATTGGAGTCTTTCTCTGGGTACTTCGGAGCAAACCCTGCCGACTGACTTCTGTATAAACCTGCCACAACCATCGTTCAGCAATCCTTCCACCACCTGGACCAATGTTTCTCAAACTCGGCAACTTTAAATGTGTGGACTTCAACTCCCAGAATTCGTACAGGGATCCCATAAAGGCGTGACAGCCAAACACCGCCTCGCGGGCCACGCTGCCAGCAGGGAGCGGGAGCGACGCAGACGAAGGGGGTGTCGGCTCTTGGGGCGGGGCCGGCCGAGCTCTCTCCCCCTTCCTCCCCCAGCTACCATAGCAACCTCAGAACGGGCAATTTGGGGACGGCGAGTGCGCGGGGGACGTGCCGCCCTTCACGCAGGGCCTCCCTGTGCGCGTGTCAGAGGGCCGCTCCAGCGGCTGGGCCCGCCCGCGTCTTCTTCGCGGGCTGCGGTCGCGCTGCCTGTAAGGGCCTGGGGAAACGTGCGGCGGGGCTGGGGGTGAGTACCGCGGTCGCCTGGCTGGGTGCAGTTGGGGGACGGGGCCCGCAGTCTTGAGAGCCAGGAGCGCTGGGCGGAGTCGAGGACTCCGCGGGTTCCCCCAGTCGACTCCTTTGCTTCGTTCCTCTCCGCTTTCGGAGGAGGGAGACTCGACAACCAGCGGCGGCGTGGGGTGGGGTGGGGTGGGCTGGGGAGGGCACTTTTATTAACGGCTTTTCGGCTGCTTCCTTAACGGAGGGGAAACCAATTCCAGCCCCTCGCCTTTGTCGAGCTCATAAACCCTGGGTGACCTATGTTGGGGAGAGGAGGGCGGGCCCTATTTTGTTTAGGCCTGTTTCTTCCTCCTTGTGACAGGAATAGTAATAAAATATTCTTATCCTGCCTTTATGTATGTATGTATGTACTGTATGTCAATTCAAGGTGGCGAATATACATTTGTGCTAACAAAAGTCCTGGTGTTTTCCTTCTTCTGTTTTCCTGAATTAATTGTATACAGTAGGCAGAACTCCAGAAAATGACAGGTCTTCAGATACAGGTCTGCTGAATTTAAATGGTCACTTAACGTAGTTTTTTAAAGGCGTGAAGTGTTTTCTAGGCTTCATGGGACATCCCTTGCTGTCCCTACCTCCTCCATCCTGCTTTATTGACTAGGAAACTGAGGGTGGGGCAAATTGGTTTGATTAAAACAGTATAGGAAAGTGGAAGAACTGAAGCCAGGGCTCCAGTGTACAGTTTCAGCACATTATTATACCTCTCCGTATACTCTTTTTTCTTTTTAAGCTTTATTATTCCATTTATTTTCTGCCTTTCAGCAGGCTCAACTTTAGTTTTAACTGTGATGGCGGTATTGTGTTCCACTGGGTTGTGCCCTGCTTCTCCCCCTCCCCCCCATACTCAAAACAACTCCTTGGGATGTAACACTACTACTTTGGGAATGGGCTCTCTACCTAGTAATGTGTTGTGAAAAGGGACATCAGCATTCCTGGTGAGTTTTCACAACTAAAAGTGAATGCGTGAATACTTTCATAACTGATACATTGGTTGGCATCTGGTAAGTCTTCATGCAATTCTGGCATCATCTGACTTCAGGATCTGTGTAATTTGCACAATTTGCTTTGAGTCATTTATCATGACAGCAAAGTCCCAGGAGCCAAGGTGAGAGTCTTTAGCTTTTCAAAGCAATTTGACTAGATCAGCTAATGGTTTTTAAACCATCTCCAAATCATGCTAAGAAAACATTAAAGATGTGTCCATGTAAATCACCAGGAGGCAATCCTGACTCAAATGTGACTGTACTAGGCATTGGTTTAATAAAATCTAATGCAGTAGATTAGGTTTTCTAGAATACAGCATCTGAGCGATTCTGGAGTAGGAAAAATGTTGAGAAGATTTGTATGTCAAAATCAGGGAGGAATATGAGAAATATGGCTGCAAAACATGAACTCAACTAACAACAGTACACTGATAAGGCAGGGAATGTGAATAATCTTAGCTGAGTAGGTAGACTGCATATTGAGGTAGATATCAGCATCATATAAAATAAAAGATTTTATAAAAAATTAAACCTAGCTAGAATACAAAGGTAGAATTTAAAAATCAGTACTACAAATTGCATTGGACTGGTCCTTCAATGAGTAAAATTAGACTTCTTTCGCTTCTGTGAGAAAAAACATGCATTTTGATATGTACATAAACTTTTTCACAGCTTCCAGTTTCAGGAATTCTCTTTACTTGTAGCAGTCTGGTGAATAAGCCCTGAAAGGCTTCAACAACTTGTATTAGCTTGAGGGGAGTTGGCAAAATGAGAAAAGAGGTCTGCAAGAGTAATCACTGTGGAAAATTCTATCACACAAGAGCCAACATGAGAAGCAGTGTATTATAGTACATTTCATTGGGCTCTGAATATTTTTAGCACTAGAATGGAAAAGAGTGCTGCTCTTCTGCTTGTTATGCAATTCAGGATATGACCGATTTATTAGGTCATATATATGTATTTGCTATGCTAATCACAATGAGATATATCCAGAATAAATGCAGGTAAATATCCTAATTTGCCTTTCAAGCTACATAGAAATTGCTGTTTTATTTTGTCAGGTAGATATATCACACTTCTGCACTTAACTATTTTCAACCTCATTTAGCACTATACAGGATCCTAATGAAGCTTTTCCACCTTACCACGAGGAAGTTGGTTTCTCAAGTATATTGCGGACTTAAACTTGCTCCTGCCAAGAAAGAAAAGTTATACTTTGAAATGGCACGACCTAGTTCAAGTAAGATGGGATTCTTTAATATACTCAGAAGATAAAAATATCACTTCTTGTGTAACACATGAATTATGACATGTAAAAATACAGCATGTTGGCATTGAGAAGTGTTGATGGAGATTGTACAGATAATGAGATTTGTTAATTTATTTCCCTTTATTAATGGAATGTTTTAAAATGTAGCTCTTTCTGGGTACATTATAAGGTACTGTTTAAGAGTAAAACTGATATTATTTGGCCAATGTATGAGCCTGAATGAAGAGAGCAAAGAAATTGTTTGTGAGGGGACTGAATAAGAGAGGAGGTGATTGTTTCTCCTGCACCACCATATCTTCCTCATCATTTCTCTGTCCACCCCCACCCCCCAAAAAACCCCTTGGGTTTAAAAATAAAATGATTTAAAATTGCTATATATAGAGAAGAAATAGCAATCAGGAGATTCACCTTTACAATTTTGTCTACTCCTCCCCTTCAGATCCAAAAGTGAGATGTATTTTATATATAATATAAAATCTGAATTTGGGGAACAGATTTTATAGTATAAAGAAGTCTCCATATGAAATCTCCTTATTTCAACCTACTTTTAAAGCTAGTTGCACATTTTGCTTGACTTAGAAAGGTTTGCAATAAAATATAATTATCCCCACTGCTTATCTAAAACTTGTCTTTGTGTTTTTAGAACATACAATTTTCTATATATGTGCAGTGTCCGTAGAGTTGCTTTTTCCAGATTTCTGGGCACTATCCAACACAGGACATTGGTTAAATCAGTAGAAACTACTGGTATTTAACTGTCCTGGATTGGGCCCATAATCAATAATAAAGTCAATTGTAAAGGGAGTTAATCACAATAGTATGATGAGACAGAATGGGTATGCTCTGGATCCTACCAGTCAAACAACCCAGGAAGTGGCCCTTTTCTGTTGCAGTGCCTTCCTTCTGGAACAACACCCCTCCCCAAAGAGATCTCTACTCTCACCATATTTTAAAAGTTTCCCAAAACCTGGCTTTTCTCCTAGAGCTTGAATTAGTGTGGGTGGCAAGCCCTTATATGCTTTTATATGTTAATCTGAATGTTTTTTCTTTTGAATGTGCTTCATTCTTTTTCTTATTATATTGGTTCTTGTTTTTAACATTGTATGCAATCCAGTGGTTTTATAGAGTTTTGCATCCTTCTAAATTTGACAAATAAATAGCAATTCACATTAGAAAAGCCATTTTTTAAATAAATTGATTAGATATGCTAGATCACCATAAAAATAGGTTATTGTTTTTCTTTGACCTATTTAAGTAATGACAGTAAAAACAAGGAAAAGCAGTATAAATTTTTGGGAAGTCTGTTTTTAATTCTTAGGGCTTAATAGCCAAGCTGCACAAGATTCCTTAGAAACTGAGATCTTACCATGCCAAATAGATTTTATATAGGTCTAATTTAAGCTATATAACCCTAACCATCTATTCTTTTCTTTAGCTCTAGTTTAAATACATAAAAGACCAATATGCAAGCTTAATTTATCTTTGGGACATATTTGCCTGTCCTGGTCCCCAGAAATGTTTAAGATCCATATCTAGCATTCAGACAGAGCTGATTAGACTGACATTTAGGACCACTCACTACAGGAATTTGCATAGTTGAGAAATAATTTCACTATAAATTTTCTATACCCTAATCAAAACTGTCTGTGTATTGAGAATGTGTTTCAAAAATGTAATAATTGCATTTTTCTCATTTTTTTTAAAGATATGGCTGAATTTCGAGAAATATTTGCTAAAGCAAAACATATAGCTATTATTACAGGGGCTGGAATCAGTGCAGAGAGCGGTGTTCCAACTTTCCGAGGTGCAGGAGGCTATTGGAGGAAATGGCCTGCACAAGTGTGTACTATTGGTATATTTTCAGGATTCTAAATATTGTTACTTAATAGCCTTAGTACTTTTTAAGAATCTAATTACCCAGTGTGACATATCATGCTAAATAGGTGTTTTGAGCACAATTTGTAGAACAAAACACACTAGTGGCCTGGCTCACCCAGCATGCTAAGTTAAAACCAAGCCCTTGGCTTAGAATGACATGTAACTCTATCCATAGTAGACCTATGGATCTTGATATGTAAGCTAGTTAGCTAATCAAAAATCTTGATATGTAAGCTAGTTAGCTAATCATATTACTCAGTATACTACTAGGTGAAACACAATAGTATCAAACTAAAATTATTTTCAAAATTGTCTCAGTGTATTTCAGAATGTTTATGAGTAGTAAATGTGAAAGTCTATAATTACATTCTGCTAGAATTGTAAACTTTTATTAACATACAAGACAATCTTATTTTAATGGATTAATTGGGAGAAAAGCGTGTCCATTAGTTATGAAAGATACTCACCTGTGGTAATATATATAATATGCATAATCATAATTGAATTTATTAAACTTGCATGCTGTACAACTCTCAATGATGTCATTTCCATCAATATTCCTCATTATGCAAATGATGCAAATTACATAGTGTATTAAGGAATGATAATGACACAAATGTTGTTTCCATCAATATATGTCATTTGCAAACAACACTGCTGCTGAAAATTGGTCTGTTCTAAGTGAAGCTTGTTGCATTGAGGTTTGGTACACTGAGATTTCACTGAATTAACAGCATCATTTGTTGGGTTATAGTGCTTTAATACATCCATTTTTCTTTTTGAATCACAAGTAATAAGACTTTTTAGCTTTTTTTCCAAGATTAGTAATTTCTTTAAGACTTTCCATGCCATTCAAGAAGGATAGGCAATTTTAGTGTAACTGAGATTGTCTTATTTGTGTAGCTGTCTTTGCAGATTAAATTTTGCTGAATGTATTTGTTGTTTCCAATGGAAAAAAAAACATTTTAAGCAATAGTTGATGAAATTGATGACTGAAAATAATACTGTTAAAGCTGTTTCAAATTTCACCATAGCTACAATTTCACTGTATTCACTGAACCAGTCTTTCCATTTTCAGTTTTCTCTGCAGAAGTTAGTGAAGTTAATTCTATCTTTTGATTATGTGTGATCAAGTCAGTGTTGACCCTTACTGACCACATAGACAGACCTTCTGCCTATGCATGATCTGCCCCCAACCAGACCCTTGAGTTATTCAAACAGTGCACCTATCACTGCTATAATCTAGTCCATCCAATTTACTGCTAATTGTCCTCTTCTCTTTCCTTCTGCCTTTCCCAGCATTGTAGATTTCTGAAGAGAGCTAGGTCTTCACATAATGAGTCCAAAATATGATAATTTGATCTGGGTTACTTGTGCCTTGAGTGATAAATCTGGATTGTTTTGTTCTGTGATTCATTTGTTTGTGTTCTTGACAGATCATGGTATAATCAGGAGTTTTTACATTCAAATGTAAATAATCTTTCTATCCTGCTTCTTCAGAGTCCAGTGCTTCCATAGAGTGTCAGATGGAAGCCTGCATGTGATAGGATCTGAATATTGTTTCCAAGACCTTCATTGCTAGTTTGTGGTGTATTTCTTAACTGCTGGTTGCTTTATGATAGTTGATAGTCGATCCTAAAAGGCAGAAACTATCTACTACTTCAATGTATTTGTTTTAAGTTCTAAGGTTGTTTGCTGTACCAGTTGCCGTTAGTTGTTCTTCTTTATATTTAGTCTCATTTTCCACTCTGCTCCTTGACTTTCATTACTAGAGCTTCCAGTTATTTGCTTTTTCAGCTTTCAGAGTAGTATCATCAGTATAACACAGATTATTGATGTTTCTTCCTCCAGAAAGAAACTATGCTCATGTTCTTCCAATCCAGCCTTCTTCAGTACTTATTATGTACATAGGTTGAAGAAATAAGGAGTGAGTATACAGCCTTGTCTCACTCCTTTGCCAACTTGGAGCCAGTCTGTTTTTCCATGTTCCATCCAGACTGCGTCTTCCTGTCCTGTTTATAGGTTTCTCATAAGGATAATGAGATGTTCTGAGATTCCCATTTTCCTAAAGACATTCTACAGTTTGCCATTGTCAACACAATTAAAGGCCTTTTTGTAATCAGTGAAGCACAACTTTGGCATTCCAGTCTCCAACCACAAGCAGCACATCTTGTTTGCATGTTCTGTTGGTTTCAGATGGAACTTGACCATAAAACTCATCACCCTTCTCTTCTTCTGCATCAGTGGTTGGAGCATAAACTCAGATAACTGCCATATTAAAGGATTGTCTGCGAAGTCTAGTTAATATTATTCAGTCACTGACTGCATTGTACCCAAGTACCGTCTTTGCTCTGTCCTTTCTGACTATAAAGATGTTCCATCTTTGCTTTTTATGCTCTGAATAGTAAACAGTGTGATCTTCTCACTGAAAATGTCCAATTCCAATCCATTTCAATTCCCTGAGTCCTAAGATACCAATTTGTAGTCAATTCATTTCATCTTTCACTGTGTTGGGTTTCTCATGTTCATGCTTTTTATGTTCCATGTTCCTTCTGTAATACTGTCTTTGCAGCTTTAGATTTTCTTTTCCTGTGTGGCAACAATAGGAACTAGACATTTGAAGGCTTTAATCTAGTTATGTCATAAACACCATTAGAACTCTGAGCTCTTCCTTAATAGTATATTGAGTGCTGTGTGATCTGAGGGATCCATCATCCAGCACTATATGCCAACTGCTTTATCTTGTCTATCTAAGACAAGGTAATATCCTATATAGGAAAATATAGGAATGGTTTATCATTGCCTTCATCTGCACAGTATGAAATGATGACTGTTGTCACTAAAGTGATTACCTGCTTCTTCCTATATCACTGCTGCCTGAACTAGGTGCCTGCTTGCTTTAGTTGGGCAGTTGGGAAGGTCACTTCATGCCTTGGGGAACCCTGCTGGGAGTATATGCTCTTGATGTACACTTCTTCATTATTCTTCATTCATCCCCCCAGGAATATTCCCTCATCATGATGAGGCAGCATAGCAAGACTTCAAGGTGTGGTTCTCTTTTACAGGACTGTTGATTACTTTAGTACTTAATTTACTTTACTAAATGTAATTAATAAGATAAATATCACAAAAATTGAAAACCTTGAGTAGATTTTGAGAAGCTGAAATGGAAGTTATTGTAACAGAGATTCTTTGATCTAATTCTACATTTTGTAACATTCGTTATCAATAGGCTTCACGATTCTCTATTTTAAATGATACTGTAAAGCTGTATTTTATATTTTTATTAAAACCTGCTTTGATATAATATGTGATTTTAAACAGACTGAAGTTACACTAACCTTTTCTCATGATATTCATAAAGCATTTTGAACACCGAAATATACTGTATAAATGCAAGCTGTTTTTATGCCATTGCAACTTCATATCAATGAAGATAGTCTTCATAGTCAGCTATGGATATTTTTTCTTTTAGCAAAACAAGCAATGTTTTTTTTCCTTTCACAGGAACTGGCTACTCCGGAGGCTTTTGCAAGGAATCCCTCTAGAGTATGGGAATTCTATCATTACCGTAGAGAACTTATGATGACCAAACATCCAAACGCAGCACACTTTGCTATAGCAGAGTGTGAGGCTAAGATAAGCAAGCAAGGCAGGAGTGTTGCGGTCATCACACAGAACATTGATGAGCTCCACAAAAGAGCAGGAACAAAGCATGTTTTAGAAATTCATGGTAAGAATTCACAGGAATGGCCCATTTAACCATATTTTATATAAATAAATAGTTATAACACCAGTAAAGATCTTGTGTTTGCTATGACTGGGTACTTTCTTTCTCTGTTCTGTCTCAAATTTCCCTAAAGAGAGTACAAAAATAGCTTTTATGCTTGTATTTTAAAGATTGAGAGGAAACTTTTTCCTGTATTTTGGCTTGTGAACTAAAATAACAAGAAGGGATTTTGATTAGGGAAATAATATGGAAGACTAGGAATATTACTCCTTTTCCCAGAACCACTGCTCAGATAAATAGGGAATTTTATGGCTCCATTGAGTTAAAAAAAACATTTTTTTTCTGTAATATATAAGCTGGCCTTAAAATGTAGATTATAAATTAACATCTGCAAATAGAGAGTAAGAATTACATACATAAACAAATCAGGATTCAGATGCTTATGTACACATTTTCATATACAACAGTTGGGGATGCTTTTTTTTTTCACTGAAGCCTTATCATTCTTCCCCTACCTCCAGCAGTTCTTGAAGGCTTGGGAGTCATTTCAGCAAGAAGGGGAAATGGGCAATATTATAGCCTTAGAAATATGCATGAAAAAATTACAAGTTTGTAGGAAATTAAAATTTCTGTAAGGCAAGCTTTTTTAATGACTGGAAATGTAAACCAAAAAACAATTGGCTATTTACCATTCCTTTTGTAGCATTAATTGTATAATTAGTATGTGTTAAATCTTTCATTCCATTGCTCTAAATTTTTCAAAACATCCCAATTAACTTTGATTTTATATCTTTTTAGTTAGCTGTGTTGATTTACTTACAAGTCATTTCTAGTATGTTGTTCAAAGCTATATTGTTACTTCTCATTTTTTATAGGCTGTATCATGTTCTTATAATTTTACCAGAAGTAAAAGTTTAAAAATTAATATTGTAATCTGATATTATTACTTAACTTCACAGGTAGCTTATTCAAAACCCGGTGCACCAGTTGTAGAAATGTGGTGGCGAATTACAACAATCCAATTTGTCCTGCTTTAGCTGGAAAAGGGTAATTGATCTGTGCCATGATAGCTGCAGCTTTTATTAGTGAAGAATAATAGAAATGCAGAGTACCATTAGGAAGGCAGATAAAACAATAACTCAGAAATTTGCAGTAGTTGAACTTGTGTCTTGTTGCCCCTTCTCGCCTCTTCTCTGACAGGGCCTTTACCAGCAACTGCTCTCAGAAAAATCCCTAAGGAATGAAAGCTTCAGTTGCTTTTTAAAAGAATTATTGTAATGATTCTATGTTTCTTGTAAGCTTCCTTGATAGGGTTTATATTCTGAGATAAAATTAACTGAAAAAGTAAGTAAATAGGGATTTTTTCCTTAAGAAAAGCTTTATGAATATGGAGTGTGTAAGCTGCTGTCCTGTCCCTACTTCACATTTGCAAATGGAAAGCTCTTCTGCTCACATGTAGGGGAAAAACAAATGCCTGTGTAGAGTGGTCCCCACATCAGTTTGGATCTCAGCTATAGAGTTGAGAAATAAATATTAAAATGTTTTTTACACCATTTAATTTCTTTTCAGATTTTACTACTTAATTTTTACTACTGTCCATTATATAAGAAATTTGGGAAGTTGTCCAGGAGAGTCTTTTACCATTTCTTTCTATCAATAATTTTAATTCCAAAACAAAACACAGAATAGCTTAAAAAAACAACACCTGTATGTAAAATTGTACCGTTGCTCAGTCAGAACATTTCTGGTGTGTGTTAGAATGATAGCAGGTTTTTTTTCGTAATTTTGCTGCACTGTTCCAAGAGCAGTTGAGGGATATAACCTTCTACCTGAGCATTTATGCAGGAGAGCAATTATGAGGACTGTGCAAAGATTGATATTTTGCTGAATCACTCCCTAAGAATCTATAAATGTTTAAAAGTTCAAGAAAATGATCTCTTTAAAAATGTGATGTTTTAAAGTAGGAAAAAAGAAAGAAAAAGACAAGCTTTATTACATGGAAATTTACAAAATACTATATTCATTTCCCATTAGAGTAAAACTTTTCCTTGGTAATGACAATTTAGCCTATTTCTTAAAATCATTATTATTGCTTTCTTCAAACTAGTTTTCAAGAGAAATAATCTGCATGTTGTTGATTATCTCACTAAAATAAGACTAAAACTAGGGGTTTTCTAGTACTAGGAAGGATATGACACTAATTTTAACTTAAATATTTGCTTAGAATATTTATTGTTGTTATTAACAATTCTAGTGCTCCAGATCCTGATACTGAAGAAGCTGCTATTCCTGTGGGAAATCTCCCTCGGTAAGTTTTGATCTCATGTGGCATACAAGTAGTGTGTGTGTATATCCATGATATTGTGTTGAGGGCTGATTTGTCACCAACAAGATCTGTTTGAGTTACAAAGAGCTCTATGTTGCGGTTGAATGATTGCAACTTTGCAGCTTTTCATATTCATTAAAGTTCAGAGAGGGAACAGAATTATACATCCTGCCTCTGCCCTGTAAGAGCATTTGTTGGAGGGCATGAAAGAATACACACAGCAAACGCTTGTTCACAGAATAAGAAAGCATTTTCATCGACAGGATTCTCTGAAAATGTGAATGGAACCTGTGTTTCTAATACTTTTACACTTTCTGCTGATGAAATGCAGATGAAACCAGCATTTTTTTAAAAAAATGATCTTCATCCAAAAGATGATTTCTGATCAGTATACTCAAGAAACTGGTATTTATTAGAATAAAAATAGCATAATACCTAAACTTCAGTAGATTAAGACTGACTGGTATAAAACATATTTTTAACCAATTAGAAATATACATTTTATGTTTTAAAATGCCTGTCCATGTGCCTTCAGCAATAATGTGAAAAATACTGATTCTTATATATGTGTATGTGTAGGAGTAATATGCTATTGAAATTAAAATGCTCTGTATGTTGGTAATATCCAGTTAGTGTCATACTCATGATAAAATTAGTGATAAGGATCTCTTTTCCAGGATTTTTCTCTTTCCTCCCCCTCCCTACTTCTCCAAATTGGCTTGGAAATGAGCCCCAACCTTAGGCCTCCAGGGAGAAGGAGAATTACCCCAAATCTTCCTCTTGGTTTGCCAATGGATGGCTTCCAGCATTAGTGGGTACCCACTGGGCTACTAACATCTGTATTATATGCTGCATTTCTAAGTATATTTATATTTAATTCAGTGACACTTAATTTGAAATGCAGTTGATTATAATTCAGCTATTATTTTTGTTTTGCTCATTCTAAGAGGTTTTGGGATTAGAATCTTATCAAATAAAATGTAATTAAAACCACAATGGAATAAAACAAAACAGTGAGGTTAGATTAATATTATAAAAGTTTAGCCTTTTGTTACATGAATCATCTAAGTTGAGTATTTTTAGGCCCAGTGATTTTTAGCAGAAGAAAGCATTATATGTATTTAGTTCCCCTATTTTAAAATCCATATACTTAAAATATATTTCCTTGGCTGGAATATTTATTTGCACAACAACAATATCAAGACTAGTGAAAAATTTTGAGTAACTTATTTGGATTAAATATATTGTATAAATTGTGAAGATTTTCCTAGTGGATTTCTTTAGAATTTAAACAATATGCCATACTTTTGCACTGAAATTGATATATGTGCAATATATTTTAAAGTATAGTAACCAACGCTTTTAAATTGCTTTACTAATCTTTCTGCTTTGCTTCAATCATGAATATAATTTCTCCATATTTTGGGGAAGACAGATGTGAACTGTGCAATGGCCTCTTGCGCCCTCATGTTGTGTGGTTTGGAGAAACTTTGGATTCTAATATCCTTACAAAGGTTGAAAAAGAACTTGAGATGTGTGATCTTTGTTTGGTGGTGAGTAATTTTTAAAATTTATTTGCCTTTCTTACTTTATTAGATTTATATCCCACTTTTAATTCAGGGGTTAAGGTACACAGTACTCCCTCCTTCTGTTTTTCCCCACCATAACCCTGTGAGATAGGCTGGGCCAAAAGAGTACTCAAAGCGTTCCATGACTGAGGATCAACCAGGCCCTAGTCCAACACTTTAACTGCTGCATCACAGTGTTTCTCAGTGTGTTAAGACACCTAACCAAGTAAAATTATATGCTTTTTTAGGAGAGGTATCTGTCAGCAAATATCAAATGTAGCATGTTTCATTGACAACGATATAAATAATACACTGCCTTCTTTTGGAATGTTTTTTCAGTTTCCTAACATAGTGACCAGCCCTGGGGTTTTCTGCTCCAGCCCGGCTTGATTATGTGCCATCAAGTCATTGTTGACTCTTACCAACCACACAAATAGATTTTCTCCATGATGATCTGTCTCTAACCTGGGCTTTTAGGTCTTCCAACAGTGCACCCATCGCCAGTGTGACTGAGTCCATCCACCTGGCTGCTGGCTATCCTCTTCTTCTCTTTCCTTCTATCGTTCCCAGCATTAGAGTCTTCTCCAGATATCTAGGTTGTATGTCCGAAGTAGGATAATTGGAGCCTGGTTATTTGTGCCTCGAGTGAGAATTCTTGGTTGATTTGTTTGATGATCCATTTGTTTTCTTGGCTGTCCATAGTATTCTCAGGAGTCTTCTCCAACACCAGTGTTCAAAAGCGTCAATTTAGGGTTTTTTCAAAATCAGCAAAAGTTGGCTAGGAGCTGACCCAGAAACTGGGCAAAGGTGACATTCATCAAGAAATATTACTGAGTTGAGGCAGGACAAGGTTAACATTGTATGGGTCAGTATTGCCAAATATTATTAATTGTAATTAATTACATTAAAATTATAATTTCTTATTATAATCAGTGAGGGCCAGTTTGGTGCAGTGATTTAAGGCATCAGGCTAGATACCAGAACAGTGTGAGTTCTAGTTCCACCCTAGGCACAAAGCCAGCTGGGTGACCGTGGGACAGTCACTCTTTCTTAGGGAAAAAAAGCAGTGGCAAACCACTTCCAAAATCTTGCCTAGAAAAATGTGTGAACTTGTCCAGGGAGTTGCCAGAAGTGAAGAATGACCCAAAGACACACACGCGCACACACACAAATTATCAGTGGGGATAAATAATTATATAAACTGATTTGATATTTGTTAATTACTAAAACTTATTGTAATGGGCTGTGAGAATAATTTTGAGGAACAGGAGGAAGAGTTGCAGCCAAGGCAGTGATCAGATAAGAGAAATCTGGGTCCAAAGCAGGAATAGCATTTGAGAAAATGTCTCAGACTTGACCCTCCCTAGTTCTCTTTAGGATAAAGGCAGGGAGGGGGGAGGCACATTCAGAGTTGCAAGATTCTGTTACTAGCCCTCTAATAAAAGTAGTTTTAGTATTCACAACTTTGGTGTTCAAGTCTGGTCTATCTTGAAAGGCTGACACTTAGTGAAGTGTCTTCATTGGTTACATATACTCTTGCTTTCCCTCTGTTCCAGTGGATGCCTCTGTGCCCTTTTGATATTAATTGCAGTTATTAGTATATGTCTGCACCAGCACTAAAAATCATAATTTTTAAGAATATGAAGACAGCTTATAGATCTGGGGTTGAAGGCTAGTATTACCATCTGTTTAATCCTAATGCTGCCTTAATATTGAAAACAGTGGGAATGAACTCATAGGATGTGGTCAAGTCTTCTAGTTAAGAGATTGAGAAAGCAAATAACTCAGGCAAAGTTAGTGGGAAAGCTTTTTAAGTTCAGTCATCATGTTGCTGACTTTGATACAGCTGTCTATTGTTTCTCTTTCACAGATTGGAACTTCTTCTATAGTATATCCTGCTGCTATGTTTGCTCCTCAGGTATCTGCCAGGGGAGTGCCAGTTGCAGAATTCAACATGCAAAGCACTCCAGCAACAGATAAATTCAGGTAACTTTGTTGTTATGCTGAGATCCTGTTTTTGCAGTAATGTAAATAGAATTGGAAGGATTATAGATGTTTGCTAGAAAGACAAGGCCATCTTCTAGTTTACAGCCAAATCTGTAGTTTGTTATGTCTTCTTACCAACACCATAGAAGTCAGTGGAAAAACAAATGAAGATCAAAGGTGAAGGAATAAGAAAAGGCTTTAACAGTCTCTTTTTAAAGACTTATTATACTGGCATGAGGATCATATACCTCTCTTTTGATTGAAGTTTTGACATAGCAGCCAAAATGCATTTATAATAGGCACTGCTATGAGATGGGCAACTCCATAAATTGTTTAAATGAACAAAATATGTATGTATGATTTATTGAAAAACAATTTAAATCCCAAATCTTCTTTTTCAGATTCCATTTCCCAGGTCCCTGTGGTACTACACTACCTCCAGCCCTTGCTTGTTAAGAACCTGAGATAATCTCTTGAATGTTTATGAGAAGTACAGAGAAAAACTATAATGCTAATTTTGGTAATGGTGCAAATGTAAGAGGAACCTGTTCTCTTTTAGAAAACATGTTGCCTGAAACTGAACAATGGAATCTGAAGATGAACAAAATAAATCATGTTTCTCAGATTATAAGAATAAGCAGTAGAGAAGAAGAATGATGGACAAAGACATATGAAAAGTGGTTATATCACTATTGGAAATTTTTTTTTATGTGAATTGAAAGTATACAAACTGTTTAAACATGGTGAAAAGGGTATTTGTACTCTCAAGTTTCAAACTGTATCTTGGGTAAGTGTCAAGCAAAAGAGGATGTTACCATTATTGCACGTTTCACAAAATTATTTTCTGAAAACAGGGTTAAAACTCTGAAAATTATAATAAGCTAGCTTTTAATATAGCCTACATACCAGTACTTTGCAGGAAATCAGTAAAACAAAAGTACTTTTTGTTATCAGATGGTGTGCTTTCTAATAGGTTCAAGATTGAGAGCAGTAAGAGAAATAGTAGATCAATAGCATCAGTTTGCATATAGTTGCCTACTTCCTTTTCACTTCCAGAGTTGAATGAATATATGTATGAACTTGCTTAATTACGGCTTCAATTCTTTGCTGTTCTAAGGCACTAAAATAAATTAGTGCTATTTTAATTGATTAATACTGTTTTCTTGATCAGAAAGTGAGTCTATATTACCAATCTCATGTTAGCAGGTAGTGGATAGTAGGCTGATTTTATGTACTTCTGCCCCTTGTTACAGTAACACTGATAAACACATTGAAGGGGAATGAACTTGGTATAGAAACACTCTGAGCACAAGTAGCGTTCTTTGATCCCCCGTGGCTTCATAGGCTCCATTTTATAATTTAATATTCAGATGTAGGTTAGGTTAAATGGAAAGCAGTACTTATCAGAGTTCTGCTTGTGCTTCAGGAAAGAACAGAGAGGTAATTTTGGATATGCTTGTTTTGCAGCCCCTAGTTCCTCCTGAAAAGCTGCTCTGGAGTGCAGGAAAACAAGCAGCAAGGTGGCTCCCTGCCCTTTCCTCCACTTGGGATGCTCTGCTGGCTTCTTCCACCATAGCCATTCTGAATGCCTGTAATGTCATGCATTTTTATAGAGATGCCATTAGCCAAGTTTGCTCCCCTCTCCTTTTTAGCCATCACTTTGGCTGTGTGAACTGGAAAGAAAATATATTTCTCAAATCCTAAAGTTGGAGGGGGCCATTTAAGCCATTGAGTCCAACTGGCTATTCAGTGCAAGAATCCAAATTAAAGCACTCTAGTCAAATCGCTGTCTAGCCTCTGATCACAGCCACAATCTCTTTAGCTTATTATAACTTTATTGTGGTCAGTGACCAGTCACGTGTGACAAAAAGTCATAAAAAGCATAAATAATTTTTCATAGTTGTAAAATCCTAAAAGTAAGGCAGTATTTTCCTATGTAAAGCAATGGTAGCTGTAAAAAATACTGTGACTCTTGGAGATGCTTAGGTTCTGGTCTGATAATCTAATAAAATCATGCTCAGAACAAGTGGAACTTCTGTTAGCAAATAGCATTATGAGGGTAGGGTGAAAATTATGTAGAAATAACAGTGAAGGAACTTGTAGTTTCAAGTTCCTCCAAATAAGGGCAAGTTCACTCTGCAAAAGAAGTATTGTTATATGAGTATCATGGAGGACAAGACCGTAAAGTGGGCCAAAGGGGAGCACCACAGTGTGTTGGAACAGGTACTATCAAATAAATGTGTAATCTGCTGGTGTGAAGGCTTTTCTATTTATGTCCTGCCACTCACTATTCGTTACCTAGATCGCCCTGGACAGACTTAACTGAAGACCTGCTGCTGAACTGTGGTTCTAGCTCTTAATAGCCCCATGGCTAGCAGAGCTTGGTATGAGAAGGAACCCTGGCATAGATAATTCTGGATTCTAATTATTTGGAAAGAGGAAAAATTATCAGTAAGGGTCATGGTTAGAGAATTGCTGGAAAAGTGAAGAAAAGTCAGAAGTAGAGCCAGCACATGCAGATTCTTGGCACCAGCAGAATCATCTCAGTTTTTAGGTGGATTGCTACATTTGAAATGTAGCAAGATACCTACAACAGGGCTCTTAGATATCTAGATTGGATAATATTTAAGGGATTATATACAGTAATAATTATCATATAATGAAAGCCGTGTAACATTTGGGAGATGGATCTGTCTTTAAAAGGTTTCATGGCAGTGAGTATGAACTTCCTTTAGTATAAAAGAAACGCATATGGCCTTGACAATATTAATGGCCCTCACTGGGGTGTGAAACTTACTGTTAAGGTTCTCCCCCCCCCCCAACATTAAATTAAAATCTGCTTTCCTGTTACTTCAATCCATTATTCTGTGTCCTGCAGTCTGGAATGAGAGAGCAGGTCTTTATCTTCCATATGGCATCCTTTCAGGTAGATCCGCATAGTCAAAGCTATGGTTTTTCCAGTAGTAATGTATGGCTGTGAGAGCTGGACCATAAAAAAGGCTGAGCACCGAAGAATTGATGCCTTTGAACTGTGGTGCTGGAGAAGACTCTTAAGAGTCCCCTGGACTGCTAGGAGGTCAAACCAGTCAATCTTAAAGGAAATCAACCCTGATTGCTCATTGGAAGGATCGATAATGAAGCTCAAGCTCAGATATTTTGGCCACCTAATGCGAAGAGAGATCTCTTTGGAGAAGACCCTGATGCTGGGAAAGATTGAAGGCAAAAGGAGAAGAGGACGGCAGAGAATGAGATGGTTAGATAGCATCACTGAAGCAATGAGCATGAAACTGAGCAAACTCAGGGAGGCAGTGAAGGACAGGAAGGCCTGGTGCAATATGGTTCATGGGGTCACGAAGAGTCGGACACGACTTAACGACTAAACAACAACAAATTTGAAAGGTGATACCAGATCCCATTCTCAGTCATTTTTCTCAAGGCTAAACTTAGCTCCTTCCAGCTTTCTTCATTGGACTTAGCTTCTAGGCCACTAACAATCCTTGTTGCCCTTTTCTAAGCCTGTTCCAATTTCTCTGAATCCCAGTACTCAGAATTGGCACAGTACTTGCAATGGAGTCTAGCCAAAGCAGATTAGAACATTTAGTTCCTGTGATTTGGAAATAATTCTTTCCCTGATGCATGTGGCATTTCTCCAGTAAACTACATTACTTTTTCATATTCAGTTGGCAGTTTTTTCACAAGTACAATTATCAAAATACTTCTGTCTTACATTTGTGCATTTGATATCTGTTTCCTAAGTGAAGGACTTTGTGCTTGTCTCTGTGAAATATCACTGTTATCTTCAGCCCATTTAACTAAGATCATGTTGAATTTTATGTCCACAAAACATTAGCTATTCATTTTAATATTGTGTCATCTGCAAATCTGGTAAATACTCTCTCTGCTTTTCATCCAAGTCATTAATAAAAACATTGAAGAGTAGTTGGGCAGTGGGGTGGGACTGTTGACACAGGGCAGGCCTGCCAGGAGCCTGGCAGCCAGGGATACAGTGGTGAGGGGCAGAGGCGAGCCCAGTGGAGGGAAGGCGAAGAAGATGATGGTCAGTGGGGGCAGCAGCGAATAGGTGGCAACATCTTCATCTTGGCCATGCTGTGCAGAGCAGCTGAAAGGGCAGAGATTGGGGGGGGATGGGGGGGAGTTGAACTGGAGGCAGTTTGTGCAGGGCAGGAGAAGTGCGACGTCCTCGCCTGATGACTGCACAGTCCTCGCTTAACCACTGCAACCAGGACTGCTGGAACTGCCGTTGCTAAGCAGCACACTCACATGTTTTGCTTAACAACCGCTTCTCTTAGCAACAGAAATGCTGGTCCCAAATAGGTTGTTAAGCAAGGATTACCTGTAATGGGACTTGTGCCCTTTAATGTTTTTCTGTGTCTCCTACAAACAGATCTGAAACTTGGGGCTTCAGAGTAGCTGTGATTATCTACGGCTGTGTCATTTGGGAAACACGAGGTGACAACACACCAAAATAAATCGATCGTATGTTATGTTTTGGGGATTAAGGTTGCCACCATAATGTATGGTAGTGAGAAGGGCTCAGACCAAAGGCTTGGCAATAGATTTAGATTTATGCAAGTTTTTTTTTCATACAAGCACTGAACACAGGATGCAGCGCTCAACCTCAGTGAATCTCCCGCCTGCTCCATTCTGCTAATGGAAAAGCAGCCGGCAATTCTCCATTGTGTTTGAAGAGGGTTGTTATATTTGGACAGCCAAACTCTGTCCAAATATAGAGTTTTCAGTCCAACTACAGTAGTCCACGTTTTGGACAGTTCCTGCCGGTCCAACCAGCATCACCTTAGTCTGCTGCTCAGGATGATGAGCGATTCAGAAATAGCAAGATACAATCTAATGCACAGATAGACGCACTGAAAGGGCATGAACCGGGCCTTCTATTAGTTTTGGGGGTAGCGGGAAGCGTAAAACGCTTCAATTGGTCTAAGAAAAGTAATTGTCAGAATCTGCGTTTTCGATTCTTCTTTCCCTGATGCATGTGGCTTTTCTCCAGTAAACTACATTTTACTGGAGAAAAATACATTTTATCCGTGGTCCTTTATAAAGATCCTTTATTTTTAATACCCAGTTACAGGTATTCTACACTGTAAATTATTTCTGTTGGCTCCACAAATCATCAACGGGGTGATTTGATTTTTTAAAAAAGTTTCTGATATGAAAGCGGAGGTTGGCTTCCGGGCGCTTCAGATTTTTTTCCGCCATCCGCCTTGCTTAACTTTACGAAGGCAAGCACGCAGCGCCTCTTCTTTTAGGATCCGCCGGATTGCTTCCGGTGATGGAGTCAAAGGTTAACCGGAAGTTGGGTTAGCAAGATGGCGATGGGGAGGGATCGCGCTATGGCAAGGGAGAAAACGGAAGCGGCGGTTGTGGCCGCCGCTGCCTTTTCCGAAGAGGAAGAAAGCGACGAGGCTCCAGAGGAGGTGACCTTCGAGAAGGCGCGGGAGATCGCTGCGGAGGGGCGCCGGCTGGCGGGGGAGCGTGCCCGCAGGTAACACAAGACCTCCGCCCTCCGTGGCGAGAACCAGCGCGGCGCGCCAGGGGCAGAGAGCGACGGCGGCCTTGGAGCGGCCTGGCTGATACCTCACCGCCCCGCCCCGCCCCGCCCCGCCCATTGCATGCACTCCTGAGAGCGCTGCTCCGGCACAGTAAGGCAGGGAAGCAAAAAGCAAGCCGAGGTAGCAGGACGTTGCATTTAAAGTAACTGCGGCGGGTCGTTTTCGGGAGTAGCCCCTTGTCCGATATTGTAAACGCTATCTTTTCTGGCCAAACTTTCAGAAGGAATTTCGCTGCCCTACCTCCACTCGCCATTGTCTTTAGCCCGATTATTTATTTAAGCAATTTATAAAGTTGAGCCTCTTAACATTTGTGACTCTGGACAGTGATTATGCTCATTGCAAGGATACAGGTTTTGACCAAAGTGACACATCCCAGGAGCCAATTAAAAGAAAACCTCCCTTAGTTAGGCCAGTCTGTACCTAGCAAGCACTTTGTGAAAGCATTCGGCTTTGATTGTGGAGCAAATGCATATTGTTTCTTTTCCTATCTATGGCTTATTTTGCTTTCTTAGAGAAAAGGCCATATTGAAAGAAAAGAGACGACATAGAGAAGAACTATTTAAGGAACAAAAGGTAATTTTGCACCTCACTTTTATTATTCTTTAGATTGTTTTATATGCTAAATGTTCTTTTTCCAGAATATGTATCAAAATATACTCATCATGCTTTGTTAAACATAAAAAGGTTAATATAGACATGTTTATACTTTACCTGGTGTGAGGAAAATATATCTTTGGGTGAAAGAAGCAAGTTTTTAGAGGCCTCAAACGAATGGGATCGCCTTAATAAAATTGAAACATAAAGGAACGTGCAGCATCCTTGAAGCTGGTGTGAACAAGGCTGATTGTAAACTCCTTATCACAAACATCCCCATAGCAACGTAAGGGGGGATGCTTTCTTCCTGGCAGTTGGCACCTTGAACCAATTTGTTTCTTCCTCTCTGACACTATTGCTTTCCTTATAAATAGCAGTTGTTCTGTCCTTCTAGATAGCAGACAAGAACAGGGGCAGAGAGTAACTTGAGAAGTATTGCTCATTTAGGTGTGCCTGCATCATCATGAATATGTATGTGTATGTGTTCTTTTCCCTTCCCCTTCTTGAAGAACTGTATAAATATCAGGGCATCCATTTTGCCTATAGGGGAGTGTCTCCCACTAACCTTTGGTGGGGTTCCCCTCCAGTGCGTACTGTCTAATAAACACTGCCATGAAGCCTTGATTATTTTGCATTTGTGACTTGCCTTTTGATTCCACACTGGGAATAAACTCCATTACAGTCCATATAGTATTTCACTGTAAGTTTGTCTATGTATCCAGCCTCCTGATTTTGAGAGAATTTATAACAGCATGCAGAAATTATTAAACAAGGATTTGTCTTAGTGAAAAGCTACTAGCACTGGGACATAAATCTTGCATTGTGTCTCCAGTAAGTGTTCCATCTACCACTTTAAAGTAGCCTTTCTTAATGTGTCCTCCAAGTGAGTTGGACTTGATAGAGGATGATATGAGTTTTTTTCAGCATATCCAAAGAGAACCAGATTGGGCAAGGCCCTTTTAAGCAGTGAAAATCACAAAGGAATATGCACTGGGTGCAATAAATGATACAGAAATAAACTATTCTTAGGGATGCCCACATTATTTCCCAGCATGAAAACCATTTCTGTTCTCAGGACATGTGGCAGCTTGCAAAAGTAAACTTAGTGCTCTTATTACAGAATCAAAGCAGGTAATTCTGGGACATTAACAAGCAACTTATCATACAGAAGTTCTTGCTCTCTGGTTGTTTGATTATAACGCGTGATTTGCAGTCTGGTATCCTCCAGTTGTTTTGACAACTCTAAGTCAAGATTTTCTGCCAGCATCACAAGTGATCAGGGATTTTGGGAGTTGTAGGTGGGAACATCTGGAGGGCACTGTGCTTCCTACCCATTTCAATATGTGTTTAAGTATTACATTATTGTTGTAATGTAGTTATATTTTCATACTTAGATTTGCTGCCTAAAATTGACTAGGTCTACGGTTTATAACTAATAAAAAAAAATGACTAAGTTACTGACTAGTAGTATTAACTGGAAAAATTGTATCTTCTAAGAAAAGAAAGCTGCTTCCTGAAAATTTGTTGGAGGAGTTGGCATCCACACAGAATAGGTAAGCAAATATGTTCTGGACTACAAATGACTGTTCCAAATTTTGACCTACATTTTATCTTTGTCTGAAGTCCTGAGAAAGTGGTTAATTCCATCATGTCCCTCAGTCTTTTCTCTAAATAACAGAATGCTTACCAAATTGTATCAGAAGGCATTTGTAAAACCAAAAACAAGTTGTGGTCTGAGAGGAATAGGGTGAAGTCTTCTATTGTTAATGAGTCAAGTACTTGTCTATTTTTGTGCCTAGCTAAAAGAGAGCTAAATTATTTCCTCCTGTTCAAAAATTTCTCTGTCAGTTTCTGAGAAGAAAGTATATGGGGAATTTACAATCTGTCAACATAATTAAATTAATGTTATAAATTTAATTAGCTCAGTATTGATGTAGTTTTGCTGCATATGTGAATAACTATTAATAGATTTATCATGAAATGTCTTCCTAAATGTTGTGCAACTTTCTTCTATTAGCACCAATCAGACATCTGATGTACTTGAGCAAGGTATGTACAAAAGTCTGCTCATTATACATTACCTTTACTGTTCTTTATCATATTGTGAACATAGTATAAACAACGTATGGCTTGAGATCTACATTTAGTCTTGTATGACAGGCTAAGTGTCAAATGGGAAAAATGAGTGGGGCCATATGAAAAAAAAATATAAATTAATATTTAATACATTAAATAGGTGAATATATAAAATACTCTGCTTCTGATAATGGCCATTCAGGTGCTTCTGAGAGGTCTAGAAGAATGATGTGAAAGCCTTAGTAGATAAGACAGTATCCTACATTAAAAAAATTATCACTGTTGCCTAGTATTGATCAGTAAATACTTCTATGTACTTTTTAAAAAGTTAGCATTTTTGTAATCCCAGCCTTTTCAGATAACTATAAACCGTTCCAAGTGGATTGTTAATAATAGTTTGCAGTGAGAAATATAGAACATCATATAAACCTTAAGTCTAAGTTAGCAAAGAGCTGTTTCCATCCATGAGCAAGTACAAGTGGAGGACTCTGGTTTTATCTTCATAGAAATCAGAGGACAAAGCTCTGAACAAAACTAAAAACATTTTTTTTTTGTTTCTTCTGGGTGAACTAAGCAAAGTTGTGCATCATAGGTCATACTAAGATCAGCTAACCACCAAGTATAATAACCGTATCTGCCTGCAAATAGTACAAGTGATTGTACTCAGTGCTGAGCCAGCTTAATGGTTTGCCCAGTTGTCTAAACAATATATTATTAATAAATAATAAAAAGACATCATAGGGATTTTTCCCAAGTGGCTTGTCAAATTTCTCAATAGCTTCCCATCAAAATTCAGGCTTATAAAGGATTTATATAAAACCTTTGAGGTTTATGCATGCAGACTAATGCTTACTTGCCATATTTATTGTTTCAAAATTCACATTTAGATTGGGTCTAGAACTGTAACTTTCTGTTAACAAAAGTCATCAGCTTCTTTCATACATTCATTAGCAATAGTTTCTAGGATCCCATTTAAAATGAGTTGAAAAAATGTGTGTTAGTCTTTCATATGGCCTTTAATATCAAGAACATGTATTGATTTATAGATCAGAATGTTGAAGATGAAGTTGAAAATCATGAAGATTCAGAAAAACACAGTGAAGAAGAAATATTGGCAACCAGGTATGGCTTAGATTAGCCTTCCCAGTCTGGGTACCCTCTGGATCTGTAGACCAACTCCCTGAATTTTTTGGCCAGCATGATGATAATTCTGGGAGCTTGAATTCCATACTTACGAGGGCCCCAGGTTTAGGAAGTCTGGCTTAGTTCTTATTTAGTATGATGAACTAAATTATTACAGTAATTTCAAGAAAATATCATTGTTTCACATCTTTGCAAAATCTGATTTGCTTACTGTTCCCCTTACGTGGTTATAAAATATGAAATTTATTCTCAAATAAAAAGAGCGTTCTCACTTTGGCAGTTGTAGGTGTACTTCTCTCCCAAAGGTTCAAGAAATCACTTAGATGTGCTGTACTTTCATAATGTTCCAATTTAAATTATTTTAAGAAGAGAGGGCATAGTTAGTTAAAAAGGAAGTCACTCTTACAGCACTTTTTAGAAATATTTTTTTGTTTTAGCTTCAAATTCTATAGCTGTAGTTGATGTGGTACATGCTGAAGAAACATGTATTATGGATGGTGAGGCTTTGCAGTGATCTAGAATAATTCTTAAATGTTGTAAGAAGCACATGAGGTTTGCCATTGCACATTCATTGTTTCAAGCAGATTTTTGCAGTTGTTTAGACCTGAAAGTGCCAATATCAGTGGCCTCAAATGTACAGTTCAAACTGAAGTACCAGTTGTACATGAAAGGCAAACTATGTAAGTGGCAACCACTTTATGTAAGCTAAATATTTGAAACAACACAACTGTTGATAAGCTTGAATTCAGTAATAGCGTTCATGCTGTGATTAGGTAATTCTTCAAATTAAACTGCTTAATCTGAGCCTAAATGAACCATATCTACCTACCTACTTACCTATCTTTTAATTTTATGTAAACCTGCCCCAAAGTCTGGGAAATTGAACAGCCCTGCCCAAAGTCTTGAAAGTGAGGGAGTATATGCATGTAAATACATGAATAATGGAAATATATTTAGACAAGAGATACTTTGTTTGCATATGTTATTGCTTTATTTGGTCAAATTAAGAAAATGTTGGCTAAAATATTAGGAATATAGTTTTGCTTCAGTAAAATGAAGTAGAAAACCAAGGTAGTAAATATGTTAACTATTTCTTTATCATTAGATGTCCCAAAAATTATATGGCTGTACGGTTAAAAGACCAAGACTTAACTAGTCAACGGCAGCAGGAAGCCAAAGACTTTATACAAAGACAGCTTTATGGAGCAAGCTGCAATCGAACTACTGGTAAGGGAGTTTTGCATAATGAACTTATAAAATACATTGATTCAACAATAAATATAATTCAGTTAAAATGCTCTTGTTATTCCAGCAAACCAGTATTTTTCTGTTGAAAACAAGAAGAATGCAGTTAAAAAAGCTGCGATCCAGTTTGTGAATAAATCTTGGGGTAAGATGATATTCTTTTGTCTTATAGCAACAATTTAAAACAGCTATTGTAGTGGTATTGACTTCAGTATTTTAAGGTCAGGCTTGGCATTGGATGACCCTTTTTCTTTTAAATGAGAAACATATACTAAAAGTGAAAATCTTGTCCAAAATAACTGCTCTAGTCATTTTGAAGGACTTTCATCAAAATGGTAGCTTTCCTACATGATCCCGCATATGAAAAAAACAAATATGGTCAAATGTAACAAAAGCACAAGTAGCTAAAGATGTTTGTAACATCTCATCATTTATACCCATGGGATATAATTATGGAGCTTGGGTGTGAAATTGGGTGATAAATCTGTCCATGAAATTTAAGAAGGTAAGTAGCTGTTTAAATGTCTTAGTATTCAAAGCACCTTTGGTTTTGAACAAATACATATAACAGCACATATAGTCAACCTTAGTTCATTTTAAAAAAGCAAACAGGGTCAGATCTGGTAGTAGTTGGATGTGAGACCATCAAGAGATTCCAGGACTATAGGCTACAGTGGAAAATTAAAGAAAAAAAAATCCCAGAAGGTAGCAGATGTCAAACTGCTTCAGTATTTTTGCCAGGAAAGCTAAATAGATATGTTCATATCATGCTGAGAATTTGAGAATTGTAGTTTATATATAAGGCCATTGAATTGGTGAATGGTACGAGACTTGAGTGAAAAACTTTCTAGTTTGTAATCCCTGTAAAGGCTTCCCAGAAACAATAGGCATTTTTGTGTTTATCCCTGTAAGATTGGAGAGTGAGTTCTTATATTAGTGATTGCTTGTCTTTATATCAGAGCTTTGATACTGGATGAGGAAAAGAGAGGCAAGGTGCTTTGTTTCTTTGGGCCACCAAATCCATAATGTTACAGAAAGGTGTTTATCCCTGTTATATAGCTGGTACAAAAAAAATCTGATCAATAGGCTAAAAGAAAACAATCCCAGACCCCAGAGATGGAAGGAAGACTACTTTTCTTTCTGCCTGATTACCATAAAGTGAGCAGGCTCCATGATGGCAGTTCCAAGCAGATTGTTTAAGAGTACTCTATATGCTGTATAGCTCATAGTTTTAATAGATTCTGTTAAGATGAATGGAGGGGTGTGTGGAAGGTGTGTTCTTAAATGGGGTTGCTCAAGCAGGGGCAAATCTGAGCTTTTATGGAACCTACAGCAGCAGCAACTGTTGGTTAAAACCCTTCAGTCTGACATTCCTGGCTTTAATATTGTTGACTTCTTAAAGTGTTTTCAACTAATTGTCTGTTTTCTTGTTTCTAGGTAAAGTGAAAAAACAAAAAGCTAATCGATTTACAAAACATTGGGTATCTTCAAAAATAATTCCCTGAAATATTTTAATATTGTTTATGTACATCACTGCAAAATGTCTTGCATCCGAATTATATAATGCTGTCCTCACTGTTGTTTTATACATTGTTAACATTTTTATGATTTGTGTGTTTTTATGTTATATATTTAAGGAGAATTAAAAGATACAACCTTCTGGAAAATACTTAAGGTCTTGCAATGGTATGTTCCAACTAAATGTAGTTTTAGTTCTGTTCTTTGAACTCAGTTGAATTAAATTTTTGGTTGAATGAGAGATGAGTTTCTTAAATACTGTTGATACTTTTTTTACTAAAATGCTTAAGATTGCTTCTCCCTCATCTGTAAAATGACTTACAGCTGTACCCAAGACAGTACATTCCAATGAGTCTGACAGACTATATCTTGAAGTAATTTGTATATAGGATGGCAACTGTGGGAAATATTAAATAAAACATCTAATCTAGTTTGCATGAAAATAATTCCCATGGAATCAGTAAATGTTCCAACCATGTAGTCTGTTCTGTTCCCATAACCGCCATCCAGTGCCTGTGGGAAACTGCGAGCAAAATGCGAGTCAGTAGGAATGCCCAATTCATTAACTGCCTATCCCTAGCGCACTTACTAGGGTAAGAGGCATAGTCAAATAGTCCAATGTAAGAAGTCAGCAGAGTATACTTACAATGGACAATAGTAGTCATAATCCACTCCATAGTCTCTTCAAGATTCAATACCAGCAGCAAAGCAGGTCCAAAGGATTTACAGAAAGCTGTACCAGGGCTAAAGTCAGATTGTTCAGGAAAGTTATTTTGTGTTTTGACTCCTCCGTAGTCAAACAGTCCATAGGAGTATTTTAAACTCCTAAAGAAGTTTAAATATTGGAAGCTCCTGTTCTCGATCTGAATGAACTTTATATTGATCAGAACTAACTACAGAAACTGAGCTACTCAGGAGCAAACACCCAGTACTCCTAAGCAGACTACTATTCCTAAAGTGTTCTTCCAAATAATTGGGCCTTTGTTTTTCTGCCCTTTGTCTCTTGGTGCAGTAGTGCCACAGTTCTTGCAGCCCAGGTCTATGTATCTTGATCAGAATCCTGGTTAGAGAGTCAGGTAATGGAAGGTGGTTCCACTAAGATCTCAATATTATTCCCTGGCATCACTGGATTAGATTACTTGGCTCTTTACTCAAATTCTGTTCTCCCTGTTCCTCAAAGAATTCATCCAAAGAAAGTTGTTCAGGATAACAACTGATATTAAGAGACACACTTGATTATGTGCCATCAAGTCACTGCTGACTCTTAGCAACCAGATAGTTTTTCTCCATGATAATCTGTCCCTATCTTCCAACAGTGGTACACTCATAGCCAGTGTATTTGAGTCTTCTCTTCCACCTTTCCCAGTATTAGAGCCTTCTCCAGAGAGCTATGTCTTATGTCCAAAGTAGGATAATTGGAGCCTGGTCATTTGTGCCTTGAGTGAGAATTCTGGGTTGATTTGTTTGATGATCCATTTTTGTTTTCTTGGCTGTCCACAGTATTCTCAGGAGTCTTTAACACCAAAGTTCAAAAGCATCAATACTCTTCCTATCCTACTTCTTCAAAGTCCAAAGTCACACAATTAGGAAGATAATATAATTTGATTACTTCCCCCTTTGAATTTGGAGATTCAGTGGATTGCCTTTGCAGAGGTTGAAACATTGTAATTTTACATCTATAGGAGCTGTTCCAGAAATTGTGGTTGTTGGTGGCAGAGAGAAGACATCTATAGTTCTGTTTATTCATTTGCCAGAATGACTGAAAAGCTTGAAGTGGGGAGAGAACTGGACCACGCGCAGTCCTGTCCCTTCTGACCTTCATGCATGTAGCAGGAGATCTGAAGAGGAGAATGTACTCACCTTAATTTCATTTGTGTCCACGATCATGAAGGGCTATACTTGACTTGTTTTAGGAGCTGACTTCCAGCCGAAAAAGAAAGCAGCAGACTCCAAGTTTGAAGGAGAAATGAAAGCAAAGGGAAAATTTACAAAACAAATTAAACAAAAATCGGAGGTACGGCAGGATAAAGCTATTAAGGAGTACAAGGTAGCCGAACACTCTAGGACTGCAGTGGCTTCCAGACAGCCAAAGTTGACTGACTGGGTCCAGCAGACACCATCGATATGTAAGTCTCCTTCCTTTGATTTTACGTCGACCCCCGAGGAATTTCGCACTAAGTATTGTTTGATGTCAGACTGTGAGTCAGAGGAGCTTCCTGGAGAAGAGCTTCCTAATGGAATTAGAGAGGCAAGCTTAAGCAACTTAAAAGTGGACTTAGCTTTGGTCGCAAAAAATTGTCTCCTGACTGCTAAAACTGTAATAACAATTTTTGAAGAGTTGAGGGAAGTCAAACAGGAATTAGAGGAGCTCAAAGCTTTAATTACTAAGCAGTTTACTACACCTTTAGGGGTAGCTAAAATGGCAACTTTAAATATAAACAAGACACCAACTACAGGTCCAAACATCTCGTGTGTTAGTGAAGCCTACAAAGATAAAAGAAGTACAGATGAGGCGCTAATTATCCAGAGACATAAAATGGTGTTGCGGATAGCACCTAACCATCATAATGTAGGCAGATGGAGTAATAAATCGGCGGTATTGCATTCCCTCTCACAGCTTCTCTACCGTAAAGTGCATCCCAATGAGCTGACTGAAATATTTTGGCTACCGAGGTGGCAAGGGTATTTTAGAGTGATGGTGATTTTTAACCACCCTGCATTCCCCTCAATGATACTGCAACACAAACATCGATTTGAAAGTTTCCAAATCTTTCCACAACGTGTTTTCTTTAATAACAACACGCAACCCCTCCTGAGTAAAGTGAGGATAGACAGGTGTGTGAATGAGGAATGTCTAAATGGCAGAGTTTGTAATGCAAAGCAGCTGCAATTAATTCATCAAAGTCTGCCTGTAACTACAAGACCAGACATTCCTAGTTGCAAGAAGTATAACAGCTCAGAAGTGGGGAAAGGGATGATACAAATAGGGACTGAAGAAAATGAACTGATACAACAATTTGGCATATTACCAGAAGAGGAACAGCAAGTAATACTATGCAAATTAGACACAGTGAAAGCAAAGTTAACATCAGTAATGGCAACTACTAATTCCATTGACTCTTTACTGCCTCTTAGTGGCACTTTGGCGGATGTGACAGCAAGCTCACCAATTGGAAATAATGTGGAGCCGAAAAACAAAAAAAGGAGGCGTTCCAGCCCCACTTCCAATTTGATGGCATTAGGAAGCGGTGATGAGGATACTACTCCTCTGCTTACAAGGACTTTGGTCAGGAGCCAAACAAATGAGGATGAGGTTCACCAATTTCTCTCTAATGAAACGAAGAGACAATTAATAGAAGTGGCAGCTTCAACAGCATTGTGTGCTGTGGGTGGTGCTATGTGCCATAACGAAAAGGAGGATGGAACGAAGGAAATACAATGTACCTTGAGGGCTCCGGAGGATAGAGTGCCATTGGCCCCGCATCAAATTGTTATCACGGCAGAGGTTAATACAGTGGCAGGTGCTTCACAGTTGCCGGATTTACATTCACAACCAGAGTTGATAATGTCTGAGGCAGGTAGTATGGATTTGACCAAGGCATCTGACTTTGCAGCGGAATCAAGTCCAAATCAGTCACTCCTCGAGGTTACATGATATGGCCCAGAATGATTGACTATCTACTAATTTCGAGATTATCCCTCCTCTGTTTATTCATTTTATTACCTGGAATGTAGCAGGATGGCACTGTAATAATAACCAATTAGAAAGTGACCAGTTTTTAGCTAAATTTCATGTGATAGCCATCCAGGAATCCTGGGTAGTGCAAGAAGATCATCCTATTGTATTGCCAGGATTTCATTCCTGGCACCAGCCAGCCCGCAGGAGGGCTTTTAGAGGTAGGGCTGTAGGAGGTCTTTCACTGTTGGTAAATGCTGAACTGGGGTGGAAGGGTAGAAAGATTTTGCTAGATCCAGAGGTACAGTATCTGTTACCAATTCATATTTCATTTAAGGGTCTGGATCTGCTTATATTGAACGTATATTTGAATCCTAAAATGGGAGAATGGTTTGAATTAGGACTTAAGATTTTGGAACTGAAGAATAGATATCCAAAGGCGCTGATAATCATGTTAGGGGATACTAATGCACGAGTGGGACCTTCCCTGGATAAGTTTGTACAGTTGGGTATTATCCCCAGCGGGTACTTATTTAATCAATTTACTTGGGAGTCAAATGATCCCAGGGAGAATAGGGCCGGGGAGCATCTGATTTCACTCATATATGAGAATGACATGCAAATTCTAAGTAGCAATAGTGATTTCAAATACCCAATAACTTATCACGGAGGACGGGCCTGTTCATCCATTGATTATATATGTGCATCGACCCCACTGGTAGCTTTAGCCTCTGACATAGAAACTTATTTGAGATGTGACAGTGACCACCAACCAGTATCGGTTAGGTTACGTCTCCCTTCAGATCTTCGCTCAAGAGCTCCAGTAGAACAGGAAATAGTTAATAATACAACTATCCACCAGGAAAGAAGGTTAGCTTGGAGGTTGGTGGATGTGAAAAAGATAGAGGCACTAATACATTCCCAGGAGTTTACGGCTAAAGCTGACAATGTGAGAGGGCAGAGCCCAGAGGAACTCCCCTATTGAAGATTATAACTGGATTTGTGGGCGACTTAAACAATTGTTGGTGACTGCTCTGCCTCTTAGAGAAAGAGTTTGGGTAAGAGAAAGATGGTTTGACCAAGAGTGTTTGGTGTGTAAAACACAATTGAGAAGACTTTTGAGAAGATTTCTTCTCTCTCCCTCCTATCAAAACCACATGTCCTTCATTGATCAGAGAAGGAAATATAAGTTACTATTAAAAAAGAAAAAGAGGGAGCATACAATTAAATTCTGGGCTAGATTAGAAAAAGCAGCAAAGGGCCCTTCCGTGGTTTTATTCTGGCAGGATATAACAAAAATTTTAAAAGATAGAAAAACAGTGCTAGACGTACATATCCCTGCAGAAAATTGGGAATCTTATTTCAGGGCAATTTTTAATGATGGTCCTGGTATGAGGGTATCCGGACAATCTGTATGGGAGAAAGATTTGAGGGATTCCCTGTATTGGCCCCTGGTTTTGGCCCTGGAAACTAATCAACTAATTACAGCATTAAAAAATGGACGTGCTCCAGGGCAGGATTGTGTGCCTGCTGAGCTTCTCAAGCATAACACTGATTGGTGGGCTCCTGTGTTAGCGGGCTTATTTACTTATATAGATAGGACAGGAGTTATTCCAATGGGGTGGAAACTCTCTCTAATTGTACCTATATATAAAAAAGGCAACAGGGATGACCCATGTAACTATAGGGCAATTAGTCTGATTGATATCATAGCTAAACTATACGCCAAACACCTGCTCAATAAATTAGAGCAGTGGGTCATGGAAAATGACATCCTCCCAGAAGAACAATCAGGATTTCGGGCAGGAAGGTCAGTTATGGATAATTGTTTTATTTTAGCCCACTTAGTTAAGAAATATAAGGATAGGAAGAAATCACTCTTTGTGGCCTTTATTGATTTAAAGTCAGCTTTTGACTCAATCAGTAGACAGATTCTATGGAATAAGCTGAAAAGGTTGAGTGTAGAACCCAGACTTTGCGCTCTCATAAGGGCATTATACACGGATACACAGTTGAAAGTCCGTGTGGGGCGATCAGGAGCCACAACCCGCCCCATCCCAGCCAATAAAGGTGTAAGGCAAGGTTGCATTTTGGCACCCACATTATTTAATGTTTACTTAAGTGATCTCCCAAAGGTGTTTGCTCAGACAAGTTTTCATAGACCAAAAGTAAGAAATAGGTCCATAAACATGTTGATGTATGCCGATGATTCGGTTCTAATGTCATTTTCTCAGATTGGTTTAAGGAGACAACTAAAAGCTCTATTGGAATACTGCAATGTAAATGACCTTACTATAAACAATGCTAAATCAAAGGTAATGGTTTTTGGCTCACAAAAGAAACAATATCGTTGGCACATAGATGGTCGCCCAGTAGACCAGGTATCTTCCTTCGTTTATCTGGGCTTGACTTTTTCGGTAAATGGCAGTTGGAAAAACCAGATGAAGACAGCTGCGCAGAAAACTGCACAACGTATAGCAGCGTTGTATAAACTTATGTCTTATTCAATTCCAACAACAACACTTCCAGTGCTTAGGGTATATAAAGCCAAGATCATCCCATTGTTAACCTATGGAGCTGAAATTTGGGGTTCTTTGGTAACCCCGTCCTTAGAAATACCACAAAACAAATTTTTAAGAAGAATTCTTCTGGTTGGACCAACGGTTCCAGCCAGCGCCATTAGGGCAGAAACAGGTATTTTCCCATTAAGTGTATCTGCCCTATTAAAAGTAGTAAAATATTGGAGACGATTGATTGAGATGGAGGAGTTTAGACTGCCAAAACAATGCTTTTTAGAACAATTGTCAGCTCCCGAGATCACCAATTGGGTTGGACTTTTGTATAAAGCTACAACAACTATGGGCCTCTCCCCCCTTTTACTTCAACCCTTGGAGACCAGGCAGTTAAAATCATTAGACAAAGAGCACAAGATATTAGTGCTCAACAAGATATTGAAATCTTATCTGCTATGAAGTCGGTTGGCTTAGCCAGAAATAAGACTATTTTTGATATAGAAAAGTATTTGACAGTCCCAACTCCCTTAATGTATCGCAAAATCTTTACACGATTAAGATTTAACCAGCTGGAAACTTAGGAAGTAATGGGCCGGTACGCAGGCATACCACATCAGGAGAGACTTTGTTTTTGTGGTAAAAGTAGAGTGGAAAATTTAGTCCATATAATCTTTGAATGTCATCTGTATGAACAAATAAGACAGAAGTATATAAAGCAGTATATTACAGTTAGACCTTATATATCCTGCGATTTTATATTGGACCGATTATTGTCAGGCTACAATCAACATGTGGTTAGGAGTATCACTAAGTTCATTAATAAGGCGATAAAAATTAGAGAGGAATTTAGAGCAACCAATGTCATAAATTGTAAAGATGACGAACTGAGTTAAGACAGTTCCTGGTTTTATAATTATAATTTTAACTGTATATTGGATTTTATATTTAATATGGTATTAGATTGTTTTTATGAAATTGAAATGGCCAGAAGGCTAATCAATAAAGATTGATTGACTACATCTATAGGTATAACTGAGGTAGGCTGAGTGACAAAATGGGTTGTTTGATACTGATAATGACAGCAGGTCAAATTTTCACCTTGCCAGTCCTGCCTATCACAGCCTTGGGAGAGTACTGGTCCGCTATTGATGTTTCACTGTTCACTAGATTTTGTTTCGGCAATTTCACTTGGAGGCACACAGACTTACTGTGAATGAATCCTTTTCATTCTACTGTATAAATAGAACTGACATTGTATGTTTTGCTGTTAAATTATTGCAAATAGTATACTTTCTTTACACAATAGAACATTATATAGGTAAAAATAATCTTGCTCAAGTGGGGCATAATCCATAATTTTCAGAAGGAGCTAATGTTGCCCATGAGCCATGCCAACAAACCTGTCAGATCAGAAAAGCAAATAGTTAAGAGCATGGTATAGTGAGAATAAAAAGCTTACCAAACAAAAGCATCAAAAGCTGTTTATAAAGTAAGTTAGAATAGGACACTTTTTGCCCAGTCACTATAGGTTCTTTACTGGATAATTTAGAGAACATTTCCTTGCCACTGTCTTAAAAGAGATACAGGTGAACTATTTACGGATATATTCTGGTGAAAGCATAAAGCTTTCCTTGCTTAACATTACCCGAAGGAACTACTATCCCCACTATTTTCATTCCCTTCGGCCAAAGGACATGCATTTTGATTCTTTCCTACTGTACTGTAGTATAAGATCAGGTCTTCTACAACATCCAATCTTGCTACCTTCTAATATCAAATGTGAATCAAATATTAGCTCATATGCACACTCCTGCGGCATAACATGCAGAAGTACAGGATAAGTATAGGACAGGACCTATGAAAATCATATTTTGGGTATCCATTGCCTGCAAAGGTTGTTGACATTTGGTATAGATAAATGTTCTACTAACCACTCACAGAACTATTTCTGTTTTTATATCAGCTGTTTTTATATCAGCTATATACGCGTATAAAAAGCCAAAGTTAACCACAATACTTCAGTGCAGTTAATCAACTGATTTTGTTTCATCAGCCTTAGATGAGTAACATGATTTTGGTCCAGCATGTCACTTGACATAGCAATAATATTTAAAAGGCGAAAGATTTATACAATCTGAAGAGAAACCAAAGTATTTAAATATTTAAAATTAAATATTTAAATTTTTACTTACTTGAATCCAAAGTACAACACAAGCAAAAAAGTAAGGTAGCAATCCTACCATATGTAAGTATTTAATGGCTGATTAATTATGATATCACTACATTTTATTGCAATAGAGTACTCGTTTAAGCACTTTTTAAAATGCAGGGTGTACAAAGATTAAATTAAGACTGAAATTGACTAAATATTTGGTTTTTATATAAATAGGCCATAACCACACTGTGTTGACATGTAATACTGTTATAATACAACAGTTAAACAGGTGAATCTACAACATAAGTTGTTTGCAGTTAAACAGGAAACAGAGCTGAAAAGACCATGTTAAAACAAAAACCACTAGGAAACAGGTTGAGATTGTAAGTAGCAACAAACATATTCACTCAGCTCCTGAGTATTTCAAGTTTTACAGTACACATTAAAAATATTTCTTCCCATCAATACTATACAGCCAAACTGTCAGGTACATATGCAGTTTGCAAATTACATTGATTGATCTATGCAATGAGGGTGAAAGTTGGCAAATTATCCTGCTTTAAGTTTACATCACCCACATACTAACACATCCACAACATTATCTATTTTGCCCTGCCCTCCATGAAGGCAGAACTTTTTGGTTCGTTTGTAACAATTCAAAGGTTTTTCAATCTGATGTTACTGATGATATTTAACTCTGGTTAAAGATGGAAAATATCTCCTAACAGTAGTTTAGAAAATCATTTGCATCATGCTGTAAACTAGGAAGCGATGTAAAGCAACAGACCTGTCCTTAGTACATAATTTTAAAAAAATCCAAACTCCAATTGGCAGAGTTGGTCTACTTTCATGTTGAATATATGCCACATTATACACCTTGGACATCTTCATATGCATAGCTAGTGTAGATAATCTTCCACTGTGGCAAATGCACAGGATCCAATTCCTGATCGGGCCATCAGACCTAGACACTGTGAAGCCTGTCCCATTGCGAGAGCAAGAGGAGGTTGCTTTGGTAGATTGTGTGTCTCTGAAAAATTCAACAATGCACTATTTTAACTTGTTTTACTTCTCAAAAAATTATTCCACTTTTATTTCTACCCAACCCAAATAACCTACTTTTAAAATTACTGAATGGAATGTTAATAAAACTTCTGCCAATCTAACTGCTAACTAGTAATTTAATTCACTGTGCAGACCATATTAAATCATAAAATGTTAATGTCTCCAATATTTACTGAATATTATAAGCTCTTGTTAGAAAGTTCTGACATTGGTGAAAAAGTATACCCATTTGTATCCTCTCAACTACTTATTGCAAAGATGCTCTGCCTGTCACACTACCTGAATTTCAAGATGGCTTATGGAAGATACTAATTATTTTAGGTGTAATACAGCAATCCTTAGTTTCTAAGATCAGTAACTGAGAGGCCATTATATGGCAGATTTTTCTATGACCAGACTGAAAAAGTAGTAGTAGGTAGGGTGGAGTAGGGGAGAACTTGGGGGGAAAAAAGTGAAATGGCTATGTTCCCTCCACTCTCCCACCCCGGCTGCTACAAGCCTCTGGATAGAATTGCTTGTTTGTATATGATACATCATGAGTTTTATAACAAATGGCAGATTCTATGGAATACTAACATTTAGTGGCTTATGGGTGGAAAATTTGACTTATTTTTTATAGTTACACCTCTGAAAAGGTTAAGTGCTCCAATCTGTCAGTAATGAAAATGTGGATGTTTCCAGAATTTCCTTCAGTAATCAAATAATCATAATTCCTCTGTGTTTAATGTGCCTTAACAAATGTGTATAAAGAAAAAAAACTAATGGGCTTACCTAGTATTGCACTGTTGAGAACTGAACATACAGGCTCTCTCTGAATGGGGTCCAGTTGATTTCCTACTGGACTATTCCACGGATCAGAATATGCAAGTAAACTGAATGCATCCTGTTGAGAAAGAAATCTTGAATATAAGTGGCTGGACAGCCATTCATTCTAGATGCTTTAATTTAAATTGTTGCATAAAGCAGGAGATTGGACTTCATAACTTAAATGAGTCCTTCTAATTATATGATCCTATGAACTGTGTCATTATTAAATTTACATTGTTCTACCTACTTAAATAAGCTAAGGATGTCTCTTTTGAATGGTGTGTAAATATGGTTTATTTCTGTGTCTACTGATGGCTGATTTGTCTGAATGCCAAGCTTCAAGGAATTCCCTAGCGTTTTTGGATTCAGCTTGGTGTAGGGTGTTTGGTTTAGAATGCTAGGATTTAGGTTCAAATTCAAAAAAGACAATAAAAAAAACTAAGAAAGAAACAAAAAGACCAGAACACATCCACCTCAGCAGTCACCACCCAGATAAGCAGGGATTAACACCAGGCAAACAATCAAGCAGAAAACAATACCCTAATCAAGGAACTACCAAGGGAGAAAACCATACCCCCACCAAAAATGTCAGGGCAAGCTACTGTATAGAAACAGGCAGCAAACCCCACACTCACTAGCACTGATGATGTTACCCAGTTGGGTAATGAAATGTCTGCAAGCAAACAACCAAGCTCAGAGAGCACCAAGGGCTCAATATATTGTAAGTAACAAATCCAGCTGCTTTTTAGATAATACATTCTGCTATTTTTTCCTTCTATTTGACAAAGAAATACCTGTAGTTATTAGCAATGCTGCACAGATAACAAACCATTCAGGTCACAAGTGTTCACATTTTCCCTTACATCCCCTTACATGATATAAACTGAACAGCAGTAGAATCTAAACACACCATATTATTAGCAATTTCTATAGAAAAGTGACAATACATTACTTACTTTGAGCATTTTCTTGTTTGCTGTGTTTTTGCCACACTCTCTTCTTAGTTGTTCACTCATAGCTTGTAATTCTCTGCCAAAGTGAATCATTCTTTCAATGGCTGCTTGGCTACCACCACATAGTTGACGTCTTAACTGACTAGAATCCACCTCTTTAAGAATAACAGGGTAGTAATTAGATAATGATGAAAGCAATTCAGGTATGGGATCTGTTATTTATGTCTTCAATTTATATGCTACTTTTTAACATAATGACTAATGCTTATTGTGTGTCTGTCTCTATCATCTGTATATATATCATTCTATCTACCCACCCACCCACCTATCTATCACCTATCATTTATCATTTCTCTCTATCTAGCCAGCCAGCCAGCCAGCCAGCCATCTCAGACTGTTATAAAGAGTTACATGAGAACTTCCCATTAATTATATCCTCACAATGTAAGTTGGCCTGGGTGACTGGCCTAAAGTCCTTCAGAGAGTTTGAAAGTCAATTGAGGATTTGTCTGGGTCTCCCTGGTTCAAGTCCAACACCTTAACCATTATGCTATACTACCATCACAGGAAACTGCATATCACACATCAATTTAAAAATTTCAAGGGCGTAAATGCTCAGAAAAAAATTAAAAAATGTTTTTATTGCTTTTCTGAAGACACCAAGGAATAAAACCACTAAGCATTACTTTGAAAAGGAGTTCTACAAAGCTGAGATCAAGGCCAAAAATTGTGGCAATCTGAAGACCCTCTACCTCTATGGAATATACATGCCTGATATTTTGTGTGGTTTGGGGGGAGGGGAAGCGGTTAAGGAATAAAATAGCTTTCTTGACCTAACAAAGCCCCTGGTTATCAATGGAGACCAAGTGGAGTGGGTGGCCAGTTTGAAGTTTCTAGGTGTTACCATAAAGGAGGACCTGACCTGGGGCGCTCATATTGCAGCATTGGCTAAGAGGGCCCAGCAGAGATTATACTACCTGAGACTTCTCAGGAAACAACAACTGAATGAAAAACTGCTATTGACCTACCGTTGTACTATAGAGAGCATTTTAACCTACTGCACCTGTGTATGGTTTGCTAACTGCACAGTGGCAGATAGGAAAGCGCTTCAGAGGGTTACTACCACTGCCCAGAGGATCATTGGTTGCCCTCTCCCCTCTTTGGAAGAACTTTATAGTTCCCGCTGCTTTAAGAAAGCTCAAAACATTCTTAAGGATCCATCCCACCGGGACATTCTTTTTTTTTGAACTATTACCATCTGGCAGACGGTACAGGATAATAAAAACAAGGAAAAATAGGCTGAAGAATAGCTTTTATCTCAGAGCTGCAACTATATTGAACTCTACTGTATAGTGCGATATTAATGTAACATCAGGGGTTGTGCCATGGTGAATAGAATGTGAAGGATGTGTGTTTTTTACTCTATGGTTTTTATATTTATACGGTGCACTGGGGATGGCATTTAATTTCGTTGTACGAGGTACAATGACAATAAAGTTTACAAATGGTAATAACTGTATCCCATTTTAAAATCAAGTGAATCAGGCCAATTTTGAAAGTCCTTTAAACAAACAAAACCATTGCTTTTAAGCCTCTATTTGGCTTATTTCACTCCTTGTGTGACAAGTGCACACGAACGTTTTGCAGGTTGCAAATGTTCTACAATATAGTTTCTGAGTGTCTAAACATTTGTATCTCTTCACAGCCTTTTACTGTATCCCAACTCTGTTTGACAACCACTGAAAATTCAGTTGATAATCAAAGAATTATTTTCTGGTATTTCTACAAATTAGGCCATTCTGTATCTCAAATAGTAAGACAGAACATATGAAGAATTTAGAGACATCAAAACTACTAAAAACCTACCTGCACACTATATTTTGTGGACTGTAATAGTGTGTTTTCTAGAACATTTGTGGAGGGTATAGCATAATTAATTTTGTATCTTTTTATACATCTGCCATTTGCCAAGAAAAGTATGTGGCTCATGTTAACACATGCTATTCAACCCAGAAGAATCAAATGATGGTGGGAAGAAGCATGCCAAGTAGCATCAGATTAATAGGCTCAATCTGTGTCCCTATTTCAAGCACTTGCCTACTCAAAGCACAACACAAATGGAGCTTACCCCCATTTTAACAATCTGATCTCTTCAGTATTCTATAGCTTAGTTGAGCCATGAAACTGACATAGGAAAGGTATCCAACAAAAATAATCCTAATTCAAATATTTAAGAGATACTTGCTAGTTAGGTACTCAAGGAAAGATAGCCTGGTGCCCTCCAGGTGTTCTGGCCCAATTCTCATCAGTGTGAGCATGGGCAATACACACATCTGGAGGATACCTTGTTGTATCTATGAGATACACTTTGCATAAAATATTTTCATGATAATGTTAACTATATAAACTGAAACGAGTAAATGTCTCTATCATTTGGAAATCATTTCAAATAACTATAATAAAAAACACTCTTTGCAAAAGTAAATACATAAAAATATTGTTGCAGACCCATTTCTGTGTCACATTCTTCCATTTCATGATCATGTTTAGAACTACCATTTAAGAAACCATTAGATGATGTCTCTGCAACTCCATTAGAGTAGTGATCTGTTTCCATGTCTACATCATTGCTGTGAAGAAAATAATGGACAATTTTGTAGCTTTAGAATTAGATCTCATTTATAAATAATCACATTGTGATCTACAGCCTAGCTATGGCAGGATGCAACCATTATTTTACTATATATCCACAATACAATTAAACTCTGTTTTGGGCAGATGATATAGCCCATGGATAGTGAATCTAAGCTCTGTTTTGGGCAGATGATACAACTCATGGATGGGGAATCCATTCCCTCCAGACATTGCTGAACTATAGCTCCCAGCATGCTACAGAAGTTCTACCATTTCTTGACTATTTCACAACCTTAACAAAGCCTATGCTTGGGTAAGAGAGCTCCTTTCTTACCCTATGCTAGGATAAGAGAGTAGATACAGAAGATCAGACTCTCTTACATCTCAACATAATGTTAAATGCATTCTAGAAAAAAACCTTGAAAAATGATAAACTATACAAAATAGGCCCAGCTCTAAATTTTAGGGAGATCAAGCCAAGCCATGGGCCTTTTTGCTGATATCCTTCTTCCAATAATCTTTGCAATTTGCAAGTTGGCAGGCTGATAGCCTACCCATACGTGATGATGCATGACCATGATGCTTAACCTGCTAACACTGTCATCTTATGTTGCCCTTGACATACACACATGAGAACTGATACCAAGCCACTATCAACCCAATCCTCAGTGGCAGCCCATTTCTATCTCACCAGAGTGATATAGGAGTACTCGGGTAGGGGTGGACGGAACAAGGAAAAGAAAGAGTGGAATAGAGTACACTGCAGGTAGTCCTCAAGTTACAACCATTTGTTCAGCAACTGGTCAAAGTTATGGAGACTTATGACTGGTCCTCAAAGTTGCAGCTGTCTCAGCACCCCCACGGTCACATAATTGCAATCTGGGTGCTTGGCAACCCGTTTGTACATACAACCAGTTGCCAAGCACCCTGCAATCACATGATCACCATTTGCAACCTTCCCTACCAGCTTCCCCCAAGCAAAGTCAATGGGAAGCCAGCAAGGAAGGTTGCAGGTCACTGTGGTAAGTCTCCCCACTCCTGGCAGTCTTTCTTCACTCACACGCACGGTGCCTTCATTCCCCCCTTCGCTCACACACACCCCATGCTCTCTTTCCTTGGCCTTCCTGCACTTGCACACACACACCCCTCACCTTCTTTCCACAACCACCCTGCGATCACACACATACACACGTACCCTGCACCCTTTCCACAGCCTCCCTGAAATCACACACACCCCATGCTCTTTCCACAGCCTCCCTGTGATCGTGCACACACATGGCACACGTACACATATATTGTGCCCTCTTTCCACAGCCCCCATGATCACACACATGCATGCACGTACCCCTTGCCCTCTTTCCATGGCCTCCCTACAATTACACACATGCACACACACACGCACCCTGCACCCTCTTTCCACAGCCTTCCTACGATCACATGCACCCCGCGCCCTCATTTCCTGGCCTCTCAGAGCTTGCACCACACCAAGCAATTCCTCTCCCAATTTGCGCACAGCCCACACTGGGCCTCCTCTACCCCCCTACAGCACCCCTGTGCTCCTTACCTGGCACTCCCTCCACTTCCCACTTAATGACCACATGCCTTGGGTTATGAGAACCAGGACTGCCTAGACTGCCATCGCTAAGCGATATGGTCATGTGACATCACACTTTATGACTGCATCACTTAGCAACAGCAATCAGGGTCCCAATTGTAGTCATAACTCGAGGACTACCTGTAGAGCAGAACAGAACACAATAGCTAAGTGAAGAACAGTAGTACTATACAGAATTATGTACCTGGAGTAGCTGTTAATCTGTTGTGATCTTGTTACATTTATATTATTGAGTTCTGGTACATTTAAACTGGTAGACTGATGTTTACTGTGACAATAAGACTGATGAACTTTGTTTGATATCACTCCATTACTGCAACTATTTTCAAAACCTAAAAAAAGGAAGTGAAAGAATCAAATTATGATTTGAATTAATAGAATGTGTTCTTATGTGATTACAGTATAGGTAATTCCATATAGCTTGCGTGCATCAAGTAATATGAGGGTAAGCTAATTTAAAATAAACCCTGATTCTTGCCTCAGAATACCTAACGAGTAAGTCCAGCTCAAAGGATAGTTCTCTCGCAGAATGTAGTACTATGAACAGTCTGTGTGGACAAACCTGGTATAAAAGTACAGAGGAAACCACCCTCTTTACTGTTAGGCAGACATATTGAGGCAAGAACTTCCGAGTGATCTTTAATCTCACAGTGAAGGTAATGGTAACAGCTATAGCAATTTACTGAGTGTGACTTCTTTCCTTTTCTTTCTGCTCTAGTTCTATTTGTATCTATTTTTTTTCAAATCTTCAGAATTTCAGTATTTTTTATTAAATTAAATATTGTTGAAAACAAATGATGTCACACAAAGCAAAACTCCTCTAGTTTAAAGCAGGTCACATTATGGAAACTGCTCATAGGACTGTAACCCACAGGGGGGACAGAGTATTACAAAACAGCTGGTAACCTATGAAGTAGATATTCACAAAAAGTGCCAAGGGAGTATCTCCTATTCAACATTGCAGGCCAGCATGCACAATACAAACTATTCCATATGCTAAATGACAAATGAGTCTAAACTCTGAAGATAAAGAAGTGGCATTTCTTCTTCCTCTTGGCAAACTCACCAGAACAGTGTGTGCTATTTCCTTTGCCTGTTGATAAACTATGTATATTCATTCCATGGCTGGGGCTCATACTAGGACTACTAAACGATCGTGGACTAACAGGATAGCTATCTTGAGATTTTGGACTGTGACCTCCTAGACATCGTACTTCACTGTCTGTACCATTGACCATTTCTATAAACTGACGAACCCTGGAAAACATGAAGAGAAGTTACTTTATGAAGATTAAATAATTTTTAAAACTTGGCTTATACTATTAGCACTAAAGATTTACACAGTACTGCATTTTTATACAAGTGATAGCCAATTACACATTTATTTATTACTACAGAATGATGAACTTGTCTTCTAAACTGGTGTATTAAAAAAAATGAAGTAATAAAGTAAGAAGACCTCTTCTTTCCCCACAGAAGTCTGTACATTAGAGAATTAACATAAATAACATAACATAAAACTCAACTCCCCACACATAAATATGTTCCATTCAATTAAAGCAGCTTTACTTCTTGGTGGTATAACTATTGCAAGGAGATTCTAGGCTTGACTCTTTGGGTTCTGTTTTTTTAAAAAGAAAAAAAATCAACAATAAAAATCCTTGAAATGGTGGGACACAACTTTATAGGTAAGAAATAAATTGCAGTACTGATGTTATCCATTGGCAGTAGCATGTAGACATCAACACTCAAATATATGAAGGGTTATTGGGGCTCTTCAAAAATACTAGGTATAAGCAGATTCTATCTTCATCTAATGATCTTTTGTAGAACCAACAGGATCAGAAATGTTTTGTTTAATTTTTAATCTTGTTTTTCTATTATCTTAAACTTGTTTTTAATTGTCTTAATTTTTAATCTTGAGATTAAAAATATAAGGCAAAGCTTGGAGACATTATTTTGTCATTCATTCAGTGAACATAACCACATAGATTCCTAGATCATCAACAAGGTAATTTGCTGCTATGGGAGCTTGAAATTCATAAAATAGACATACAGATAGTCCTTGATTTATGACCATTTGTTTAGCAATTCTTCAAAGTTACAACAGCACTGAAAAAAGTGACTTACGACCATTGCAGCGTTTCCCAATGGTCATGTGATCAAAATTTGGGTGCTTGGCAACCAGCATGTATTTACAACGGTTGCAGCATCCCGGAGTCATGTGATCACAATTTGCAACGCTTCTGATGAGGAAAAGCAACCATGTGATTCACTTAACAACCACATAATTCACTTGACTGTGGTTCACTTAATGACCACCACAAAAATGTCATAAAATTGGTTGCAGTCATGTGACGCCTTGCTTAACAACCGCACTACCTAACAATGAATTTTCCAATCCCTATTGTAAGTCAAGGACTACCTATACATGTACTCTCCCAGACTAGGCAGCTATATATTTACAAGCATCAGCTTTACTTGAAGACTCACTTCAAAGCAAATAAAAGATTAGGATTTCTTTCTAATAGACTTGGATACAACTGCTGTGTTGTTTCAATGGCTTCTCCCATTCTTCCTGCTAGAACCAGTTTCTGAATTCCTGTTAGCAGAAACAAAAGCACAAGTTTAAAAATGTATATTTCAGGACCAGTTTAAGCAACAAATGAATACTTCTGGGCCTCTCCAGTTTTGGTAAAAGAGTCTGTATTTCTTTCTTTGTTTTGAGCATCGATATGTTCCTTGGATCCCACAAATCTCTTTCTAATCTAGTTTCACATAAATTGATAAAATAGATATAACCTTGATTAAATCACTAGGATCTAAAGTTAATAATTAAACTCAAAGGATTCAGACAATTGTTTATTTTTAGTTTGCTTTAGTTCTAATATAGTGTTGTCAAAAAGAGTATATAAAATATTTAAAATAGCTTTGACTGACTACAATTATAATTTATATATCTATAAGTATCTTAACAATGTATATAGAATGAGGTCTTAAACTGCAAATTGACATTTAACCAAAAGTTATCAGTTATAAAGTAATTAAGTCTTCCTTCAGTGGAAAGGTACTGAAGAAATATTTACATATTTCTGGTTACTTTTATTAGTTTGTTTATTCGGCTGTTCTTTGTTTTTGAAAGGAAGTATATAAATTCCATAACTACATAAAACAATGAAATTAAGTAAATAACCATTATTTTTATTGGGTATTAATCCAATCAATTTTTCTCTGCATAATCTATCTGTGGCAAAGCAAATTCATGCTTCTTCTGATTATTCAGATATTTAAAACAGTGGGCAATGAAATAGGATATCTGAAATCCAAAGGCCAGTTAAGAAGAAGCATTTTTATATCTGAATATTTAAATTCTTTTAGATTTAACAACACAGCACTGTTCAGGCTTACTTTGTCTATTTTTAATGGAAGCTAATTCTTCTAGTACAGTCTGGTCAGTAGATCTAGCAAATGCCTCTGCTGTTGCACAGTATCCATGATGTACCAAATAAGATGAAACCATCCTGTAAAAGAAAGTTAATACAAAATATAGCATGGAGGTAGCTTTTCCATTTAATCCCACCAATTAGATAGCTATTTATTTACAAGCATCTGTTATCCTTGAAGATTCACTTCAATACAAACTCTTCATCAGTAAGTTAGGTAAATTTACTTTGAGAAAAAAATGCTTCATTTATTCTAATATACACTGTTAAAACTAAAATATATTTATATAAATAAGTATAATGATATGTATTTACAAATCATATGTGTTTAACTTTTCTCAATTTAAAATTGTATACATATGTATATTTAAATACATATGTACATTCAGTTCATTACTAGTTGGAGTCTAATAGTTTAAAACAGAACATTCAAGAGTGCCAAAGGTAACAGAGAATATTCACTGTAGAAAATGGAATTACACACAATGAGGAAGTTGCTTAGCATGGTGAGAGATGTGGTAAAAGCAGTAACATAGTGGTACGTAACACATGTAACAACATGCATGCAAAGGGTATTCTTTGTCTTGGGACAAAGTAGGTCTAGATATTAAAGAGGAAAGACTATCTGTACTTCTCTACCCATCAAATTTATCCAAAGGTGTTCACACGACCCTTGATTCATAAATATATTATCAGTTACAAATGGCTTTAAATGAAAAACAGCAATAAGTAGGTAAATGGCATGTGTTAATTTAGCTTTCACTGAAATATATACACAATTGATCCTTTCCAACCTCAATCATGCAGAATCAAACCTGGAGTACACTGTTCATAAAATAATTAAGAGAAAATAATTCTACTCATTCTTCCCAATCAAATGACTAGAATAATATCTTCTTAATCCACATCAGTGATGAAAATTCACAATAACATGAAATATTCTATCATGATTTTGAAGATTCCATAGTGACAATATTACCAAACAGGACCCTCAGCTTAATTTACATGATATAATATGAATTAAAGCATGTACAGTAGGAATTAGTGATTAGTCCTAAATTAAGAATATACTAATTATCCTCTCCTAATGTGTGCTGCATACTTCGTTGAAAGTATCAATATGAAGCATGTAAAGCTTTAAAAAGCAGCAGTTATGTTAAATTAAAGATGCCAGCTACATCTTCCATTCATAAATCACTTTTAAACTTGAAATTAGTGCACATATAATAATTCTAACATTTCCAAGCACAAAAATGATACAAGATGCTCCCATAAAACAAATACCTTAAATTAGATGCACTATGTAGAACAAGTTTGGACCAGATATCAATGCAGCTGCCACCAGGCAGCGTTTCCACATACTGCCTTATGAAACTAAGTTACAGTAATCAGATACCAGAGTTGTGCAATGCTTCAGATATGAAGATGGGAAAAGTGCTTTGTAAGGGTGTGTGTGTGTGTGTGTGTGTGTGTGTGTGTGATGTACTGTCTGTCTAGAACTCCTTAAAGTAACTCTTTTTCCAGGCTCACATAGCTGTCCTCACAGCTGCAGCGCAGCCCTGAAAAAAGTCTGGTTTAAGAAAATGCTAACACATACTATCTATATGCTCCATAGTACACTTTTCCCTTCAAATCCAAAGTGCTCCACAGCCCTACCACATACAAAAAATGAGTAGCATTTATTGTAAGAAGCTAAATGCATGGTTTTACATGGAGATAACTACATCAGATAAAATTACCCTCTCAGGAACAAATATCATATTTGCATGTCTTATCTCACTGCACAAGTATATAAGAAATACAGAACAGGATTTGTAGGACTAAAACAGACCAGTTTTAAAATCTCTCAAATTTGAATATAAATTTAAACAGACACTCATTATAATCTTCAAATCATACTTTTGGATCATTGTCTGCCATTCTCCTTCCCGATCTCCTATAGGGAATCTGTCAATCTGAGCCTGAGTTTTGGTTCTCCATTCACGCATATAATCTTCAATATCAAACACAAATGGATGCTGTCCAAAATTAGCATCCACTACTTCTCCAGGTGTTTGAAGTCCAACTGTAGGGTATAGATTTGGCTGCAACAGATAATTACAATATATAATTTAATCTTACAAAATGCAAATAATTTGAAGTTAGCATTAAAACAACTTAATTAAGTTAAAAATAATTTCTGCAAGCTCCACTAACTGAAAAATCAAATTAAGTAGTTAATGTTTAACTTGAGTTTCAAGGCTATTTAAGAAATCTTCAGGAGAAAAAATTTCACTCAATGAAATTTGCAGAGTTCTTGCCAATCGGGATAGGCAATACAGACTTAATAGTCTTATGAAATGAATGAGGCAGTTTCATAGGTTTCAAGAAGTTTGAGAAGCAGGCCTATCTCTCCAAGAATAAACAATTATAAAAATAAAAAGTAACATTTGTCATGATCATAATGAAAAAGGAAACATTCTAAAATAATGTACTTGGGTTTGTTTGTTTTTTTGGTTAATGTGAAAGTCTATGTTTCTCAAAATCTACCAGGAAAAAAAAAACAGAATCTAAAATCAATACATTCTCATAGCTTAATGTAGCTGTTATAGCATCATTTCCCAACCTGGATGTCCTCTAGATGTGTGGACTTTGCATAATGGATAGCAATATAGCTGCTGAGAATTCTGGAACTTGAAGTCCATCCATCTTTGAGGGAGCTCAAATTGGGGAAGGCCAGACATTGGTATTTACCTCAGTACAGTACTTTTACCTCATTACTGCCCATAAAAACTAGCAATTGCTGTCTAGAGACTTCAGCACAAGGATTACCTGTTCTCAGTGCTTCTTTTTGTATGTTTGAAGATGCCAGAAATCTAATCAGAGACCTATATGCAAAGAATATGCTCTACTGCTGAACTTAAAATTCTATGCTTGCAAATCCTCCAAATATATTCCTTAAAGCATCAAAAGTTAGAAATACTTAACGAATACTAAAACACCAAATGGTAGTTATAATGCCTTAGAATCTTCTGACATTATTGAAAACAAATGCTTATTAAGTAATTTTGAGATTTTTAAAATGCACTTTGCTCATATGATTTAAAAAATAGAAATAAACTGAAAAATGCATATTATATAACCAAGGAAAAAGTGTTCTTTGTGCACAGATATTTTATACTTTAATACATTGATCTTACCGGCAAATCTGTAAAAGCAATACCTGTAATCAAGAAAAATTTAATTAAAATCTGAGCTGTCACAGTCAATACAAGTCACGCCTTAATGCTCTTATAGTCAAATATATCTCTATACGAGAAGAAATATTAACAGTTATGCACTTCCTTTTGCTAGAAATTAAATTTATACAGGCAGGGTATCCAACAGCAGCCACATTACATTATTTATATAATTACATTTTTAATGAACAAGGAAAAGGTAGAAGAGCAGGTCAGAAACAAAGGATTGGCACAGTATTTATCAAGTACCAATTTACCTAGTAAAATTCTTATTTTCAGCTTCAAGAAAAGCTACTTGAAAAGCTACTTGTTTCCAGTTTAGTCTTATGAATCATACTATCATTCCATCACTGTATAGCTCACTGCAATGGATTACCATTCTGTTTTAGTTAAATATTCAAATTCTTATTATACCAAATATATGATTCAAAGATTAAATTTTCAAAGTAATTCCAATAAACGTAACCTAGCAATCCCTCTCCAATGCTTACTTCATCCATGTTTAAACAAATATTATTTAAAAGTTATAAGGTATTATGACTAAAAATGCTACTAGGCAATGAGATATTACCTCTGTTGTTTTCTTTTGTTGACAAATTCAGTGGAAAAATAACCACTGTCTGTTGTGTGGGGTTCTAGCTAATGCTTTCTGCTACTGCAGAAATATACTTCTCATGTTACAAGTTACTTTGGTGCTGTCATACAAACTGCACTTTATCAAGTCAGATATGAAGGACAAATATGCATAGGCAACTCTTCTCCCTTTTTAATACAATGGTACTTAAAAGTTTGTGAACCCTTTTGAATTTTCAATATTTCTGTATAAATATGACCTAATGTGATCTGTCTCCAGACAAGTCCTAGAACTAGATGATGGGAACCCAATTAAACACATGACTCAAAAACATTATACTTGTTTTTTATTAACAAAAATGATCCAAAGCTACATATTTGTATGTGGCAAAAGTGTGTGAACCTCTAGGATTATCAGATCATTTGAAGGGGAAATTAGAGTCAGGTGTTTCAATCAATAGGATGATAATCAGATGTGAATGTGGGTGGTCCTGCCTTATTTAAAAAACAGAAATCTGGGTATTCACTATCAAAGTCTGATGTTTACAACACAGGTATGTGGAAATGCGTCATGGTTGAACAAAGGAGATTCTGAGAACCTCTAAAAAACTGTTGTTGATGCTCACCAGGCTGGAAAAGGTTACAAAGCTATTTCCAAAGAGTTCAGACTCCATCAGTCCACTATCAGATCATGTACAAATGGAGGCAATTCTCCGGGAGGTCTCAAAGAACCCCAGAATAACATCTAAGGAACTAAAGGCCTCTTCTGCATTGGTGAATGTCAGTGTTCATGAGATCACCATCAGGAGAACACTAAACTACAATGGAGTGCATAGCAGGGTTGTAAGGAGAAAGCCACTACTCTCCAAAAAGAACACTGCTTCCTGTCTACTGTTTGCAAAAGACCACGTGGATAAGCCAGAAGGCTATTTGAAGAATGTTCTGTGGATCGATGAGACGAAAATAGAACTTTTGGGCTAGAATGGAAAGTGTTATGTTTGGCAAAAGGCAAACACTGCATTCCAGCATAAGTACCTTATCCCATCTGTGAAACGTGTTGGTGGCAGTATCATGGTTTGGGCCTGCTTTGCTGCTTCTGGTTCAGGATGGCTTGCATCATAGGTGGAACTATGAATTCTGAACTGTACCAGCAAATTCTACAGGAAAATGTCAGGGTATCTAACTGTGAACTGAAGCTCAAAAGAAAGTAGGTCATGCAGCAAGACAACAACCCAGGACACACAAGTCATATAACCACAGAATGATTAAAGCAGAAGAAAGTTAATGTTTTCGATTGGCCAAGTCCAAGTCCTGACTTTAATCTGACAGAACTGTTGCGGAAGGACCTGAAACGGGCAGTTAGTGTGAGGAAGCCCACTAATATCCCTGAGTTGAAGCTGTTCTGTAAGGAGGAATGGGCTAAAATTCCTCCAAGCCAATGTGTGGGACTGATCAACAGTTATCAGAAATGTTTAACTGCAGTTATTGCTGGTCAAGGGGGGAACACCAGTTACTGAAAGCAAAGGTTCACATACTTTTGCCACATACAAATTTGGCAATTTGTATCATTTTTCTCAATAAAAAAAATGAACAAGTATAATGTTTTTGACTCATTTGTTTAATTGGGTTCTCATTATCTAGTTTTAGGACTTGTGTAGGAAACAGATCACATTTCAGGTCATTTTTATGAAGAAATACTGAAATTTCAAAAGGGATCACACATTTTTAAGCACCATTGTATTATGTGAATGACAAGTAAAAAAGGACTTGAGCACTGTTTGCAATACTTTATTAACTAAGCTAAGCAAAAAGGAAGGGCAACTGTACAGCAACTATCAGTCTTATATCAAATGCTGATGTGTATTTCAGTGGTTTCCAAAGCATCCAAACTGAGAGCTAAAACTGATGCAAATATAACTGTTATAACAAAGTAAGTAAAGATGATAATAAAATCCAGCTCTCCTGGATGTCATGCCCAAGGGGGCCTTTGCCTGCTCATCTGAAACAAACTTGCAACTGCAAACACCCAGCTTGAATCTTGCAAGAACTTGGTTTTAGCATCCATACTTAATCTGTCTGATCAAGAGTTTTAATTGTTAATGTTTATCTTCTTCCGTACAGGCTAAATGCTCAACAAATGCCCACTTGGACAAACTAGAAAACGATCTGCCTAAACCCACTTGGAATTATCGAAATGTGGCCATAATAATGGCAGGTGATTTAATGTTAGAAGTGGTCCCAATGATGCAGTCCTGTTTTCCCACCTTGGCAGTTATTTCTCCCTCTAAAGTATATCCTGATAGTAAACTATGGATAGTAAGCAATTTCTAATAGAAAAATATACATATGGGAAAAATCACCCTTTATACATGGCCTTTATTGATTTAAAAAAATCTTCAACTATATTCCAAAAAACAGACTGGTAGAAAATGTTGAACAAATGCTGTGACTGGCAGCTACTCTAATTAGGATGCGGTATGAAAAGACAGTCACCCAAGTCAGTGAGATAGACCTGGCTACCTTAATGCAGACATTTCAATCTGTCATGGCATGAAAGAGAATTGTATTAGAACTACTCTGTTGTTCAATATTTATGTGAACCCAGTGATAGCTCCTTCAACAAAAAGGAATTCCACCCTCCTAAATAATGTAATGGGCATTTGGCAGTATTCCTGTATGCGGAAGATGGGACAAATCTTTTGTTTAGCTAGGACAGCCTTAGCAGAAGTTTGCGGACTTTCGCAGAATATTGTGAAGGACTTACAATCACCAAACCAAAACTTATGATCTTCTTGGGAAGACCTAGGGGCCATAAACAACAATGGCCAATTGGAATAATAAACTGAACAAATTCCAGGCTCTAAATACCTTAGCATAATTTTTTAAGGTCCAGAAATTTGGAGGGAACAAATCAGATCCATAACAGCCAAAGCTAACAATAGACAATTCTGAGCTTTTCTATTCTAAAGGGGTACATACACACTGTGCCTGTTGCCATCAAACTTTTTTTAAAGCTACAACTATATCTCAAATATTGTACAGTACTCATATATACACCTACAATGATCTAAAGCTCTTAGACATTGTTCAATTTAAGATTTTATGAACACTCTTCCAGATCCATGTCAAATGGCTCAATCCACATGGAAACTGGAATGACCCTGTGGAGGCCACAGCCTGTGTTTAGTGACTTTCTTACTGGCTTAAATGTTTGTTTTCTAATGGTTCACTGGCCCCATTAATAATCCTTAATAACTTTTCATCAATGTGGCAGCAAAAATCTTGGCTGACCTATGTCCATTGTAACTTCTTTCTCTCTTCCCTGTTGATCCTGGGTCTAGAGAGTTAAGACTGAAATCCTCAAAGTCTTTTTGATATCACTCAACAGCCAAATCTGGGTGCTACAGCCAATCCAGTGGAGGGTTTCCAAGTTGGAAAACTTTACACCTGCAAACTATTTATTCTATTTTATTTGCCCAGCATATTGTAATGCCTTCACTTTGGTTTATTTCAACACTTCAACAGTATTAGATGGGTGGTACAACAGAATTCCATTCACCAACAGATGCCACTCTTGTACTCAGAAGGAAACTGAGACCCTAATTGATGGTTTTTTTTTTTGGTTACTCCTACAATAATATATGTGCAAGTGTATTTTTACCTTCTCCCAACAAAAATCAAATGTGTTATGTGCAATATTTTTCCTACTGTAAGGTCAAAATCCTACCATCAATAATAGAGTTGCCAAGTTTTTCTCTGCAGTGATTTCCATAAGAAGGGATAAAATGCCATAATTATGGAATTTTCTTTTCTTTTGTTTCGTTTTTAACTCACAATTTCAAGGTTTTACATGACTGTTTCATTGCTTCTGTTTTATTCAGTCACTGTTTCTGTGTTTCATATTGCTTGACTGTAATTAAATTTAATTAACAAAAATCCAGCTCAACTTTTCTCTCTGGAATTCACAACTCTGGGTTATAATGACAACATATTATCTAAGATGTCAACAATCTACAGACAGGTCTAATTGTTCTAGCTAAAATACTATGTATTTTATCTGGTATTCTCAAATCAAATACATTTTTACATTAAGAAACTGCCCTACAAAAATTGAGCCCATTGGTTTTCCACTTTTGTTCAAGATGAAAATTAAAACCTATAATGCAATTCATTGTACAGTATTTACTAAACGCAGTTACAGAAATTACACATGAAATCAGAGAGACCAAAACTGGGAAACTATCTGATATGTGTTAATTTATACAATGTGAAAAAAAAAGCTGAACGTATAATTCCACATCCTTGTTTAATTAGGCTGTCCTGAAAAATAATTAACTGACTCAAACATTCATTCTTGAGGTAACCAAAGTAACTGGATAGCAAACATATTAAAATGCTATATTGACTTTAAATAAACTATATAAACTGCAAAGCTATTACCAAATTGCCATAAAATTTTCTGAACTTTTATTGATAAATATCAGAAATGCATTCAGGATTCATTTAGTGTTTGGGGAATGACATTCCCACAAAAGAGAAATATGTTTCAGGCATGCTACTAAATTGTACTTTCATTTCAAACTAATGGTTTTCTTCTTTTAAAATAGGCAACTGTGGAAATTACATTTCCCAAAAACTGATTCTAGCCTTGAAAAAGGTACTGACAAAGACCTAGTTCAAGAAACTAAGGCCTGTTTGAATCAAATGTACTTTAACCCTTATATTTTTTTTTGTTTTTATTTTTTGGTCAGAGTTAAGCTCTGATCAAAGTTACATACATCTCAAATTTGGAAAGATTGGTCAAAATTTCTAACATACAGTATTTGATATTTTCACAAAATATAATGATCATTTTTTTCATACCCAAACTGTGCCCATTCTTTGTGTAGAAGCAGGTATTGTTGATAAGGTTTACACAGCAACCAATGACATCACCAGTTGTAAATGTTGGACCATAGGGCTGTCCAGTTCCCGAGGAACAAAATGAGTGCCCATCATCTCCATGGTAACCATATGAATGTTTATCCCAACCTAGAAACAAAACAAAAATAAGCATTTACTATATCATGAAATGCCCAGGAATAGACTGTGAACTGAATCTAAATTTAATTGTTCTTTGAATAGATTCAAATACTACATCAAATCCTACTAGTTTATTTAAGGCTGGATGCAAACCAATGGTCCGGACTGTTTCAGCCTTAAAATATAAGATTTTTTAAAAAAATGCTTCACAGAGACATGAGGAGAAAGATTGTGTTTCTGAGCTCAGGAAACAGCAAGTAACATGGATATATAAGACAGCCATGTGTGTTTGCTGCGCTATGAGCTATTAGATAGGGAAAAAGTTTATTTTTTTGCTATAATTTAAATGTTGCTTTAATCTGAACAAGGCTCCAATTAACTTACAGAATAAGGTAAACATTGAAATAAAACAGTAGTAAAATCAGTAGCAAGACAAAATAACAGCACTCTAAGAAACAGCCTAAAGTTTCCAAACCTAGCAGTAAGTCCCCATCACCACAAAGCTATTCCCATAGTTTTCTGGAATAGCCAGGGCTTAATGGCTTTCCATATAAGGAAATAGAGTAGGAGCCACACTGATCTCAGAAAGAATGCTGTTCCAGAGATGGGGGGCTGCAACAAAAAAGGCTCATCCCCATGATGCCTGGATATGACATTTCCTAAGGACCTGGAGAGTACACTCTTTTCTAAACTTACCAGTTAGGTTGAAACCACTAGAAGAAGGTGATTCCATAATTATCCAAGTCCTAAGCCATGTACTAGGGCTTTAAGGTAACAACCAGCACTTCAATTGCACCCAGAAGAAAACTGGTAACCAGTGAAGCTCGTGTTAGACGTGTTAGATGGGAAAACTTAAGAGGCTCCCATTACTATATAAATTGCTGCATTTTCAACCAGTTGAAGCTTTGGGGTGAACTTCAAGGACAGCCCCATGAAGAGCACATTGCAAAAGTCCAAATGAAAGGTGACTAAGGCATGAGTGACTATGAGCAGGTTCTCTCAATCCAGGAAAGGCCTTAATTGGTGCACAAGATGGAGTAGTGCAAACGTCCTCTTAGCTATAGTTGCCACCCATTCATCAAGTAATTTTTCTCCTGCCTCAGCGTAGGCCATAGGTTATAAACTTCAGCATGTATGAATTGACTGTGAAGTTCTTGTTCAATGCAAGATTTGAAAGCAGCAGAAGAGGTAATGAGATGTTCTCTTTGTAGCTAGGCAACAATGTTCTCCCCTTTTCTCTTCCCATGCCATCCTCTCAAATGTCAGTTCTATTGGGACTGTTATTGGTCTGCTCTACTGCTACAACTTGACTGACACTAAGCTGTTTGGTTTAAATTTTCTCACATATTCCTGTATTATTTAGTTGCATCAGCCTTATACAAACAAATTAAAAGAGTTTAGAAATCTTCAATAAAATGACTTGGTTTTGGCATTACAACATGAAACTGTGTGCTACCTGTGAGGTTAGAAAAGCAAGAAGAAGAGATGATGTATAGAAAGTTAGGTATGGACGCCTAGCATTTTGTAGTTGCATCAATAATCTGCTGAATTTTGTATGCAAACTAATGGAAGTTATATTTAAACCCTGGTTCAAAGTAATGAGATTAATTCTTCCCTTCCCATTTTCTTTACCAGTACAATATTTAGGTATATAAATAAATGCATATAAATAAATTTATAAATATAGGAATTTATTCAGGAACAAGTCCCCTGGTTCAACGGGACATACTCCCAAATGTGTGTACATGGTTGTAATTAAACCTTTCAGACCAGGAATATTTTCAGCAGCAGAAACAAAAATACATTTCCTCTCTCTTGTTTGCAACTGGAGATAAAATCACAGAATAAATTATTTAAGTCCAGGATAGCTCCCAATGATCCCAGAATAATGCTTTCCTTCCAGTAGCATTATAAAAGCCTTTTCACTATATTCTGTCTTTTCAGTATTTTCTGTTGTAATGATATAAAAATTTTAAAAAATTAAAATGCATTTTAAGATAATTTTTCCTAGCTACAAAGTTAGTCTAGGATTTATACTGCTATTACAAAAATAACCGTGTTTCGGCTGGACTTCAGACTGATTAGCAGTGAAGAATGACTGGCTATAAAAACTAGTCTCAAATTTTAGACGAGTCTGAGAATTTAAAAATCTTGCCATATGTTATCATCTTAACTAAGAAATTAATTCTCATTAAAAAGTCCAAATTAGTCTATAAGGGTCTCCAATGTTTACATTAGCCACTTTCAGCCACCGAATGGTACCATGTCTATAGTTCCACCCTCTATTCTCCTCAGTCTACACATATTCAGCTAGAGAAGGAGAATATATGCATGTTTGCTTGAACTGGCATAGAGCATTTCATGTGATCCAGTAGCCCAATAAAGCAGAGTCCCAAAATGTATCAGTAATTGTACTGAAAATATGACTATATCTCTTCCTCAGTTTTCAAGCAGAATGCATGGAAGTCAGGAAGAGAAAAGGGGTTGGGGCCAGTATGCGCATCCTCTTCTCTACCAAGTTTGAAGCACTTCACTCATTCAGCCCTACATAAATTAACCAAACAACTAGCTATATTTCAATTAAGAATTTTTTTAAAAATCTGGAGGGGGTAGTAATTTAAACAAACACAAATTAGAGGCACAGTGCAATTCAGACATTATCAATACCTAAGCAATCCCTAATTTTATAATTAGCAATCAATTCCTCCAAAACATTTACAATTTCCCAGCAGAGTTTCAAATAACTGCTGAGAGAAACACCTGAGTTACTGATAACTCTTTTTGGCCCAATTCCTCAAATGCATTGTGCTTGAAGTGAAATCAGCATCAGAATAATGTAAAAACTATCGTCTGGAACTTTTTGACATGCACCTTTTCATTTCTTTCAGAGAGTTTCTCTATTAGCAACTCTTACACCAAACTATTTTTTTCTTGGTCAAAATGTTATTTTTGAGATTTGTTAAGCAGAGGTAGATATTAACGTAACTGTGGCATGTTGAACATCCCTTTTTTTGGACAGAAACATCTTACTTTATATGAGTAGCCTATTTCAAATGAAACGTTTGCTGATATCTGTATACCACAACTGATATCTCAGAGTACTTTTTCCAGTTCTGTTATACTAAATGGTGCTTTTACTGATGTTTGCATGGAAAGCCAGCATTACCTTCCTGCAATTCAGTCTTAAAATGTTGAAGTAGGTTTTGATAGGCTATGACAAGCTATAGTTTGAATAACAAACCAGCAAATGTCATTGCACTACCTCTTTTCTATATCCCAGATTATATATTATAGTTTATACATTATAAACTTTCTTATTAAGAACAGCTGTCATCTAGAAGAAAAAGAAGATGAATTGATTAGTGTATTATAATAATGAAGTATTTTTTTTTCAAAAAGTAATTATTCTTCATCATACCTGGTAGTCTGTTCATGTTCACTCCTTGAGCTGAGAGCCCAATTCCCATATAACTGCAAAATTGAAATTAAACAGGTCATCTTTCTCTGCTTCATAAATACTCTTTTCAAAACAGTAATGAAACAAAAAACTTTTCAATTTAGCTACTATATTTTACCCTAAATTTTCAAAGATATACCAAAAATCTTGGCATTTTACTCAAAATGTTTTTTATTTGTTCTACAGTATTTTTATTATTCTTTTGCTTTCCTGACAGTATTAAAGACTCATAAAACAGTTTTCCAATATCCAGATATTAAGGAGGTATTGAGCATTTCTTCTAGTGTACCTCCTATCTAATCAGCAAAAAAAAAATCCTGCTGTACATTTCCTATTTGGATTATATTTTACTCTGCAAATTAGTCTAGAAAACATTTGCCAAGATTTAAGAACTATTTCAACAAAGAACACACAAGGGAAGTATCCCCAATCATGGATTTTGTCATTCCAAGAATCTTCCTGAGAGATAACATGTAAGCAATAGTGGATGTAGCCTAGACATTGACAGGTAAAAATGCCCTATATGGTTCCAGGGAAAATTACACGAGCTTAAGGGTCTTCTAGGATGTGATGCCTATAGGTTGTGGAAAAGTAATGCTGATTTCTAGAATAAGGAAAAACAATCCACAACTCATGAAAATGACCACAATAAGGAATATATTATAATGCAATCTTACTAGCTAGCAAGTAAGATTTTGGAAAGGAAGAATAATTTAAACATCTTTAATGGATATTTTGAATTAGCGTGTTAAAGGTAGATTTTTCCCTACTGGTTTCTTTGGCTTTTAATGCAATTCTGCAAAATGGCTATTTTTCAAAGGACTGTCCCCCTCTCTGTTTTGTTGTTTCTGTTATATGGAGGTGCCCATCCTCTAAAAACATTACTGAAGAAAAAAATACATTTTTTTATGCAAAGGCATTTAACATGAACAATAGCTTTTCTTTTCCTCTGCTTAGTACAGAGAAAAGCAAATATCATGGGAACACCCAGACAACAGAACCCTGACAGGGAAAGTCAAATTCAAAATTTAAATTGAATCTTTAAAGATTTATATAGGTGTGAGTGTGTATGTAGACACATATAATCTATTTCAAAGTAAACTGATCAAGAATAAACTGGAGATTGTTGATATTCAGCATCACAAAACCTACACTTATAACCACTTGAAGCTCAATCATAACTTTCCATCACACAATTTAATAATTTATTTTTATGTGAGGGAACAATAAGAATTTATCAAATTATAAATTATAACTGATGAAAGAAATTCTGCAGTTTATATTTAATGCTGTGGGCTTGACTAGAATTTAAGAAACTATAAGTGCTAGAATCCAGATGGATTACCTCTCAAGGATTATCCACCATGCCCTACTTTATGCTCAATAATGGATTCAATTTTAAAATTAGTATTTATGACTGCCAACAAAACTGTATAGGCATTCCCTATTTACCTCATGGAGAAACTCTATTATGCTAAGTTAGTATCATTTTTGTTTGTTGAACATGCTAGATATATGTTCCATCTTAATGCTGGGCCAGGTTATCCAATCCCTCCCAAAAAAAATTTAATATTTTTTATCCTGCCTTTATTTTTTTTATAAATAACTCAAGGCAGCGAACCTACCTAATACTCCTTTCCTCCTCCTATTTTCCCCACAACAACAACCCTGTGAGGTGAGTTAGGCTGAGAGAGAATGACTGGCCCCAAGTCACCCAGCTGGCTTTCATGTCTAAGGTAGGACTAGAACTCATAGTCTCCTGCTTTCTAACCTGGAGCCTTATCCACTAGACCAAACATCAACTCCTATTAACCCCAGTCAACATGAACACCGGCCTGGGATTTTTTGGAAATATACTTTAAAAGATCTGGAGGTTGTTTATTCCTGGGCTAAGCTTATGTATACTTACTCAGGTATTATTTTCATTCAGTGGAATGTATTACAAAACAGGATGAACAGAATCAAAGCCTTAATGTGAAATCAAGTTATTCTCTGTTTATTTCCATTAAGAACTAAGGATTTTCAACTCTGCATTTAGGTCTTATAAAGTTTTTTTGCCGCAAATAATATTATCTCATTATTACAGCAACTATTAGAATGGTTGGAATGACTTCGGTGTTTACTTACTGACACCAATAACAAATAGGACCTTCTGTACTCTCCTAGAGAAGAACAACCCCACAGATGTTAAAGTACCCTGTTGTGTTTCACATCTCTTAAACACACTCAATATTTTCCTGGTGACAAATCTTTCACTACTTTAAATGAAATAAACTAACTATTACTGAGCTCCTCTAGTAGCAGTAATAACAGAAAATATGAGAGTTTATCAAGGAAGTAATCTGGGACAATTATTTGCATATTTTCTAGTAACTGCTTTTTTCTATCACACCCTAAATTTAATTGGCCAGATCAAATCAATAAAGGTTACTGCTTTAGTCTAGATATTACACTCGGACTGGACCTAGGTTCAAATTCCTATTTAACCACTGAGTTGAGTGACTTGGCATCAATTCTCTTAGTTTACAGGATTATTGTTGCAGAGATAAAATTAGGGGAATATGTATACTATAGCGGTGCTTAAAAGTTTTCTTAGATTATCTTTTTTATTAATTAAATTATTAGTATAGTATAGTATAGTATAGTATAGTATAGTATAGTATAGTATAGTATAGTATAGTATAGTATAGTATAGTATAAGATTAACAATATGCCCATGTAACACTTCTGTTTCTCAAGCTGCACTGGTTGATGGCTTGCTTCTGGGTGCGATTCAAGGTGCTGGTTATTACCTACAAAGCCCTATATGGTATAGGGCCTGGTCATTTGAGGGACCACCTATCTCCCATAACATCTGCCCAGCCAATCCTACAGGGTTGGTATGTTCCGGGTTCCTTCAATTAAATAATGTTATCTCTCAGGACCCCGGAAGTACACCTTTTCTGTAGCACTGCCTGCCCTCTGGAACAAGATCTCTCCCCTCCCCCCCACCCAACTACTAGATGCAGATGGTCCCTACTCTGTTGTTTAGAAGAGCTGTGAAGACCTGGCTCTTCACCCAGGCCTTCAGCAAGAAGTGAGACCCCTCACTTCATCATGCTTGCCAACTTTTATCTTTATGTTTTATTGATTTTATTGTAATTGTTGTGAGCTGCCCAGAGTCATTGAGAATCGAGTGGCATACAAGTTTAATAAATTATTATTTATATCCTTCCTTTCCTCTAGTAGTTCAAGATGCTGCACGTGGCACTCCCTACTCTAATTTTTCCCAACGACAATACCCCTGTGAGGTAAGCTGAGCTGTAAAAGAGTGACTGCCACAAAGTCACTCAGTGAACTTCCATGACTGAGACTGACTTGAACCTGGGTCTCCTCTGTCCTAGTCCATTAAATGCTGCGAGAATGAAATGTAGTCTGCATGGTTCGGGGGCTTTTATTTATACCCTGTGTTTCAAGTGAAATCCATCAATTAATGTAATTTCTGCAGTTTTGTATTTATATTTATATTGTTTTTTTCTTTTTCTTCTCACTTACATTTGGAATTGCTCCCTTACAGTATCCATGTCTTGTTTACTTCTTCCATATTTTTAATTAAAAGCAATTTCTGGAACTTAATTTCAACTACAGAGATATTTAGCTGTATTATCTGCACAAAGATGGATATAGTTCAATATGTATTACAGCTTGAGAGAATGCTAAGAAGCTATATATTGGGTATATAAGGACAGCGTTGACTACTCTCACCGCCATTCCTGGTTGCTAGCAGCACAGTCCTTTCATATATTTCATACTATTCTATGGTTGAAGACTAGCACTCAGAATGGACACTAGGCCTGAGCACAAACTAAGTCTCAGTGCTGATTATGCATATCTGTTCCTGAAATATTATAAAGAGCCAAAACATATTACATAAAAGCATGAAATAAAATGACATGGAATGACTTTATTTCACAGCTGAGAAGGAAAAGATAGCGGCAGAGCAACATCTCCTATGCTGAGCTCCATGCTTATTCTTGACTGTGTAATTTATTTTTGTTTTTATTGTTTCAATAAAATGTTGTTTTAATTATTATTACTGCTTTAATTTTGTTTTATTTTCACTTTCTTCTTATTGTTAGCCATTTCGACTACTAGCGACTGGCAGAAAGATGGAATATAAAAAATAATTAACAGACTGTATTTGCCAAGATTTTGAAAGCTGTTAGATATGTGCTATTATACTATCTTTGAATGAATGCACTAATTGCCATTATTGATAATCCAGTGCAAGTTAGAAAACCAGAAGAAAGGAACTGTTTTGGAGAAGAACATAGTATATTCTTGACAGTTACAGTGAAAATAAAAATTGAGGGGAAAAAAGAGGACATAAATACTTTGGGAATAGTTGAAGACTGGCATCTGAAATGGCAAAAATATGCTATAAATTAACAAAGCTGAAAATTGCTAAGAAGTTTTTGTATGGACTAGTCCTGGATTAGGTGACAAATTTCCACAATACTACATGATGCCAAGTTAACATGATAACCAGAGTCGCTTTTTAACAAGATGGACAGTGACAAATATTTTACATACACACATACACAGAGTACCGTGCAAAAGTTTTAGGCAGGTGTGAAAAAATGCTGTAAAGTAAGAATGCTTTCAAAAATATGTATTGTAATTGTTCATGTTTATCCATTTACAAAATGCAAAGTGAGCAAACAGAAGAAAAATCTAAATCAAATCAATATTTGGTGTGACCATTCTTTGGCTTCAAACCAGCATCAATTCTTACACTTGTACACTTTGTACACTTGCACAAAGTCAGGGATCTTGTAGGATTAGAGTCAGGTGTATGATTAACCAATTATACCAAGCAGGTGCTAATGATCATCAATTTCATATGTAGGTTGAAACAGTCATTAACTGAAACAAAAACAGCTGTGTAGGAGGCTTAAAACTGGGTGAGGAACAGTCAAACTCTACTACTAAGGTGAGACTGTGGAAGACAGTTTCATGTCACAGGTCATACACCATGGCAAGAATGAGCACAGCAACAAGACACAAGGGAGTTATACTGCATCAGCAAGGTCTCTCCCAGGCAAAAATTTCAAAGCAGACTGGGGTTTCAAGATGTGCTGTTTAAGCTCTTTTGAAGAAGCACAAAGAAATGGGCATCTCTGAGGACTGTATATGCAGTGGTCGGCCAAGGAAACTTAATGCAGCAGATGAAAGACACATCATGCTTACTTCCCTTTGACATTGGAAGATGTCCAGCAGTGCCATCAACACAGAACTCGTGGAAACCAGTGGGACCCATGTATACCCATCTATTGTCTGGAGAAGTCTGGCCAAAAGTGGTCTTCATGGAAGAACTGGGGCCAAAAAGCCATACCTCCGATGTGGAAACAAGGCTAAGCGACTCAACTATGCACGAAAACATAGGAACTGGGGTGCAGAAAAATGGCAGCTGGTGCTCTGGACTGATGAATCAAGATCTGAAATATTTGGCTATAGCAGGAGGCAGTCTGTTTGCCAAAGGGCTGGAGAATGGTACAATAATGAGTGTCTGCAGGCAACAGTAAAGCATGGTGGAGGTTCCTTGCAAGTTTGGGGCTGCATTTCTACAAATGGAGTTGGAGATTTAGTCAGGATCAATGATGTCCTCAATGCTGAGAAATACAGATAGATACTTATCCATCATGCCATACCATCAGGGAGGTGTGTGATTGGCCCCAAATTTATTCTGCAGCAGGATGGCCCCAAACATACAGCCAATGTCATTAAGAACTATCTTCAGCGTAAATACAAGGAATCCTGGAGGTGATGGTTTGGCTCCCACAGAGCCCTGATCTCAGTATCATCGAGTCTGTCTGGGATTACATGAAGAGACAGAAGGATTTGAGGCAGCCTACATCCACAGGAGATCTGTGGTTAGTTCTCCAAGATGTCTGGAACAACCTACCTGCCAAGTTCCTTCAAAAACTGTGTGCAAGTATATCAAAACCACAGCTCTCCTTTGTTTGGAAACATGAATCAGGCCTGGGCTTCTTACTAAGTATAGCATAAACTTGAGTTATGTGCCAAGTATGGTGGCTATATAAATTGATTAAATAAATAAGCAAACCATAATTTCAAGTAGTGTTCCACTTAAGCCATATGTTGTGGGTGCAGTTTCAGGGGTTAAAATATGTACCTGATTATTATCACTGTACCCATAAAATACAATAATAATTAAAAGAAACATTTAGGCCATTGACTTCTGTATACACATCTAAATTAAAGCATCACCAGATGGCTGTATGTGGACTCAGTAAAAGAAAGCCCATCTCTCAATATAACTGGTTTCATTTTCTTATCTTTAAGATTTTCTTAACAATCAGAAAATGCTTCCCTATAACTTAAGATTGTTATTCCATGTCCTGCACCCTCAGAACCAAATACATTTAGTTATTTATTAATAGTGACCAGTTTTTAATGTCAGATTCTGTCATCTGGAAGAAGCCACTGTGTAACTGCAATCTAACTGATCCTATTTGATTCTCAACAACCGGAGCAGATAAACAAAAGAACCTCCACTTAGGCCTTACTTAGTTTTATATCTATACTGAAATCCCTGTTAGTTGCCTAACAAGTCACCCATGTGAAACAAGAGTGGTTTCCGATACCAATTAGAAAAAAACAAACAAACCAGGAAAAACATGGATAGAAGTATCCTTGTTTACTTAGTGTTTAGTTAAGCAACCTGGTGGCCCCTCAGAAATTCTGGACTACAACTTCCACAATAACTGGTTTAGCTTCTTCTGCTGGCAGGAGGAGTCAAATGGGAAGAGATTGGGCAGCACAAACCAGCAACCATTATTAACAATGATCCAGAGTTCTTAAAGATTCTGGCTGATCATTATATGAAAAGTGATTTATTGTTAATAAACTGAGTATTATAAACTTACATGTCAGTCAGCCAGTTCCTCAGGTTAAAAATGCTTCATACAATCAAAGATTAACATTATCCATATTTATTTATGCAGCATAAAAGTATTCAAAATGAAATATATTTATATCATTAAAAGGAAAGGTTTCAGAATTATGTGAGTAAAGATGAATATAAACAATAGATCAGGAAACTATATTTATACTGAACAATTCCTTTTCTCCTGCCTTCATAATCCCCAAAATTTTAGATTACAATCCCAACCCAGACATTAACAACAACTGTCATTTTTTTGCAAACAGAACAATGTACAATTTTATATTAATCTATTTGGGTGTGCTTAATTTATTAAAATCACAAATATTTTAATCAGAATACAGGAGAGTGTTAGGAAGAATTTGAGAAAACATCTAGCTAAAAATTATGTCTAATCTGTAAGAATCTATATAAAAATAAAATGTAAGCTATCAGAATCCTAACATCATTTCTTTTGTCAGAGATTAAATGGTGCCATGATAGTAGAATACAGATATGTAGACAAGAAATGTAGACATAGGAATATTTAAAAAATATAATATATATCAGAAGAGTAGCTGACATTATGAACGGTTTTATGCATAAAACTAGTAACCAGCATTCATTAAATCCTGAAGTCTTAAATAAGGTTAATCACCTAATTATTGTTTTGAGTAAAAAATCATAAATTAAAATCTTCACTCTGAAATGTAGCTAGACCCATATAGCACAGGTAAGTAGCAGTGATTTCATAACAAGATAACAAGCTGAATTGTTCAGTCAAGTGATGTATATTTAACAAGAACACTGCAAAAAACACTAACTTCCACCAGTTCTATTCATTATGGATATTATAGGCAAAGCACAGAATCCATTACTAAAAAGATATAATGGGCTCCCTAAAGCAGCACTTAGCAGTCATCCAGTTCTCTACTGCTAGGACTACGTCTGTCTGTCTGTCAGTCCATCCATCCAATTCATATGGCTGCCCATTTCATATACATGTCTCTGGGTAGCTAACAATTAAAACAGAATAAAAACAATAACCAAAATTGTAAATCACATAAGTAGCAGCTGAGAACACTCACAACATCCCACAATCAGTACAACCAGGAAATGGGATCACCCATACTATCAGGGCTCCAGGCTTGAGGGCAAAACCAGATCTTTAATACCTTGTGAAAGGCCAGCAGGGTTGGGGCAAGTCTGTTCTCTGAGGGGATGATGTTCCAGAGGATGGGTGACACAACAGAAAAGGCTGTCTTCCTGGTCCTGTCAGATGGCAGTCTCTCATAGATGGGACCCAGAGCATTCCTTTCCTGCTGGTTCTAAGAGAACAGGTAGATACCACTAAGGAGAGATGATCCCATAAGTAACCCAGCCCCAAGCCATGAAGGGGTTTAAAGATAACCAGCAGCCCCTTGAATTGTATCCAGAAGCAACCAGCAGACAACTCAGCTTGCTGAGCAGAGGTGTCACATGTGCTGAACAACCAGCACCTATAACTGCCCACACCATTGCATTTTGCATTAGCTGAAGCTTCCAAATATTCTTCAATGGCAGGCCCATGTAGAGCAGGTTGCAGTAATCCAATTAGGTGGTGATTAGTGCATGAGTGACTATGAGCTAGGCCTCCCAGTCCAGGAATGTGTGCAACTAGCACACAACACGAAGCTGTGCAAATGCCCTCCTCTGAGGAGCAGCTGTGACTCCAGGAGGACCCCCAAAGTCCACACAGGATCTGTCTGGAGCACTGCAACCCACTCCAGAATGAGAGCTGGAAGGTCCTCAGAAATAGAGGGTCCTAAAGCCCAAAGCCACTCAATCTTACTACAGTTGAGTAGAAGCCTGCTGTTCCCCATCCAGACCCCCACAGCCTCTAGGCACTGAGATAGGACCTCCATAGCACCACTCAGACAGCCTGGGGTGGAGATATATAACTGGGTACCATTTGCATACTGATGATACCTCACCCAGAGGCTTTATGTAGATGTTAAACAAGAGAAAGAGCAACAACCTACATAGCAGGGGCCATGGGCTGGACCTCTCCTCCCTTATCAATACCAACTGCAACCAGCCCTGGAAGAAGGAAGAGAACCAGCCCAATACAGTGCCACCCACATCTAGCCCCTGGAGCTGGTCCAGGAGGATACCATGATTGTTGGTACTGAAAGCTGCTGAGAGGTCAAGAAGAGCAAGGAGAGACACACCATCCACCTTCCACTCTTGCCAGAGATCATCCAAGAGTGTGATCAATGCCATCTCAGTTCCTAACCCAGACGTGAATCTTGACTAATCCAGATAGTCCACTTCCTCCAGAGTTGTTTGAAGCTGCTGCACAACCTTCTCCACAACCTTCCCCAAAAATGGAAGGTTGGAAACTGGACGAAAATTGTCCAGCACCATCAGGTCCAGCAATGGCCTCCTGAGGAAGGGACAGACCACTGCCTCCTTAAGGGGCAGTGGAACCAAACCCTCTCTCAAAGAGGAATTAACCACCGCCAAGGCCAAACCACATGTCACCTCTCAGGAGGCCTTTAGCCAACCAGAAGGAACATGGATCTAAAACAGAGGTGGCCATGCTAACAGTTGTTAGAACTCTGTCCATTTCATCAAGTCCAATAGCATCAAACTCTTCCCAGATAACCTTGCCCCAGTCACCTCCATAGGACTTGCTGCAAGGGCAGAGTCCAATGTACCACAAATTCGATCAACTTTATCCATTAGATGCCTCGCAAATTCCTCAGTGCAACTTTGTAGGCAAACCTATAAGCCACCTCCTCCCAGGACAACTTAGGGCAACCAAAACAGGTGGCTGGGCACCTAACTATGGATGCAATAAGGGCAGAGAAATATTAACATTTTTCCACTCTTACCACCACAAGGCAGGCTCTAATAGCGGCTCTAACTTGTGTTAGGTCAGATTTGCATCTTGTTACTCTCTAGTGGTACTCCAGGAATCTCTTCACAAGCTTCATCTCCCTCAACTCCTCTCTAAACCAAGAGGAGTTTCAGGATCCCCAGCTGGGGAGAGGCTGCTCAGATGCGATTCAATCCACAGTCCCTGCTGCCCTCTCATTCCAGGCAGCCACCAGGGCCTCAAACCAAGCAGCAGACCTTTAGGAACAACCCTAAGCTCCCTCTGATTGGGTCCATCAGTTGCCTTGGGTGGACTGATTTAATAGTCCTGCCTCCCTGCAATGAGCAGCAGTGCTAGAGAACTCCAGGGCCACAGAATATTGGCAAAAAACTTCTGGCAAACAGATTTTTGGGGACTTTTTAAATCAAACACCTTTGCTGAGCACAGTTGTGATTATACTATAATTTATGTAGAATGCAAGTTTGTTTGGATCCAGTGCCGTCCAAGAGAGTACGGGGTCTGAGATCCTCTTCGTTGGGGACCTTCTATTAAATATACTTGTCAGTATAAATCTACTGCCAGCATGAAATGGGGTGCTCAGGATAGTTTTGGATTTGCTAAACTTGTAGCTCTGTCAGTCATTGTAAGCCCCAGCTTCAGATATTTAGTCTACTATCAGCTTCTAGTTAATGTATGTAGTTTCTGAGGGAAATGTAAAAAAATTGAGGGTTCACTCATAAGATCTAGTCTTATGATTTACTTGCTTTCTTTTGGAATAACATTTTAATGTCAGTCAATTTATGAAGAAATCCCTAAATATTAAAGATGCTAATATTATGTTGAACTATATTCTAAAACTATGGAATCTGTCTTTGAGGAATTATGGCTGAAACAGTCATGGGGGTTTGCCAAAAGAATTATACTGAGAAATTGGAAAAATATTATTCCAGATATTACGGAAATGTATAATTTATCTGTTTTGGAAAAGGCAATATTTTCTACTAATCAAAAAATGAAGCAATATGTTCTTCTTTGGTACATATTTCATGATATTTTACAATAATAAAATAATATTATTTATATTGTTTCTTTATCTATTTGATACCAATATGGTATTATAAAGTATTTTCTGTAAGCCAGGGATTTCTAGATGTTTAGTATATATTTTTGGATGTTTAGTATTGGGCTTTTAAAATTTTCTCTGGGTACTTTTATTTTTGGGGACGGTCTTTTTTTCTATTCTTTGTTCAGTTTAGTTTTTTTCTTCATTAACTGGTTTTAGTATTTCATTGTTTGTCTCACTGTTTGCCCTTTCCATTTTTGCATTGTGTTTATTTTTTAAAATCTTGCTACAAATATGATAAAATGGACCTTTGCTGTGGAATCAATGGGAAAAAGATAAAAACATAAGCCACTCAGTAAGGCAGTAAAGAGGAGCCTATCACCTCTCTGGATAACTAGCTTGACTGCCAAATTGTTCTTATTGTTAGGAAGTTTTTTATAATATTCAGTTGGAGTATTTCTATAACTTAAATCTACGAAGTTGTATCATCTGGCTCACCAGATAAAACTATGAAAAAGTCCTCAAGGCCATACTGCCATCTACTCATCAAGCAGGGACTGTAAATTAAAAAAGATTCCAAACTTATGAACCAGTTCCATGTATTAGAGCGCGACCCTGCCCATAACTAAAGATGGTATGTCTCTAGAAGCAGATACTATAGCTTCCAAACACAAAACACTTCACCTTGCTAGGATTAAGCTTAAACCTGTTCCTCCCCATCCCGATACCTGGATAATACTTCCTCATCTATTTGGCCTGGAATTAAGATATAAGACTGAGTATCATCAGCATACTGATAACACCTGACCATGTGTTGACAGAGTTTATTCAGTGACTTCATGTGTTTGACTCCTTTTTACATGACAGTGGTGCTCAAGATGGGTTTCACCAATGCAACATAAACTATTAATTCCTGTGATTCAGAAGTTATTGACTATTCTGTTGATATAGCCTAAACTGGCATTTGTTTTTTTTGCACCTGTAGCATATTATTGACTGATAAACCAATATCTAATTTTTGTCACTTCTCCTGCAACTAGGTTTCAAGAGGTGTCCTTCATTCTGTTCTCCATATACAATATTTTCTATCCTAACCCACTTAGAACAGCCTCTATATCCACATATATCTTGATATATAACAAAACAATGAACATATATCCACATATATTTTGATATATAACAAACCAATGAACAACCCACAGGTAACACCAGAGTTCCAATTAACTCAGAATATTCAGTTAATTATTCTGACTGAGTAAGTAATACTATTTAAAAGGGGCCTTACTGATTTTTTCAAAAGGAACATTTTAGTGATAGAATCTCAGATGTAGTACAATTTGATTCCTTTTCCCTCATGTCTACTTAGCTGGCACAGAGATCCAAAGAAAGGACTGTTACCACATTGCTATGGCTACAATTTTTACTGAATGTCTCCCCAAACCCTAGCTCTTGCTTTAAATACAACAAATCTTTATTAGACAACATGGGGTAATTTTTTTTAATTCACTGATACTATTATATTGTCATTCTGAGGCACTAAAATAACTGACCAATAAATGACATACAGTAGCCATATGCAGATAAAAATATATGTGGCACTTGATCAATTCCATTTACTTCTATCATTTAAAAAGATATGCTTCTCTTTTTATACAGTTCATACAACCAATTGACAGGCAACATATTCTAAACATAAGAATATCAGAAAAGCTGCAAACTTTCCAGATGATCACACAAAAATTCTACACCAAGACACCAATTCATATTTTAAACTGAGACTGCAGTCCAACATAATTCTATTTAAACTGGAAAACAATCCAATATAATATCCATTACAAAACTACAAGTAGTCTTGGTTAACGATGGCAATTGGGACCAGAATTTCTGTCACTAAGTGATGCGGGTGTAAAGTACAATGTCATATGACAGTGTTGCTTAGTGATGGCACTGCTGGTTGCTGTTGTTAAGCAAATCCTGCACTGTCATTAAGCACAATGTCACATGGTCACCATTTGCAACCATCGATTCTGCTTGTTGGAAGCTGTCAGTGAAAGTCGCAAATGGCTGTGACTGCTAGAACTTGGAGGACCGGTCATAAGTACCACTTGTTTAGCGCCATTGTTAAGTTTGAATGGTCACTGAACGAGTGGTTGTTAAACGAAGACCACCTGTACTCTACACAGTATGGCTCCAAGCCAGTAATCAGTTTGTTCATGAGAGTGAGACAAAATCAATGAGATAGCAGAAAGCTGCAATGAAAGCTCACAAAATCATACTTTAAAAACAGCTCAGTTTTTAAATACAGCATTAACACCTTCACCACATGTAGCAATACTTTTTACTCTTTCATTTATGTCAACAGAAAACCAGTTCATAAGCAAAAAGTGAACAGATGATCAATCCAAGATTGTAAATCCAACATGGCATTGTCTTTCCAGTGTGAAAGAGGAGGGGGTTTTTGTTATACATGCTCAACAGCTCCATATTTTTTCACATAATGACAGATTCCAAAGCTCAGATACATAATTTAGAATCAAATCACACTGTTTTTTCCAAAGCCTTATTAACAAACTTACAAATATCAAATAAAAAGAGGATAATAGTAGGGGAAGCCATATATGTAACTGCCTTTACATAATTTCCATTTCCAACACAATGAAGTTCACAGCCAATCTTTTAAAAACTTTTTCTGAGATGCCCAATAAATATGAAAACAATCTTTTGAATTAATCTTAAGATTAGAAGAAACATACTTAATATTCTTTAAGACTCTTAGTCATGATTTGTTCGTACTGACTGCTGCAACTCTTTGTTCCAAAGTTATCATTAATAATATCCATCTTCAATTATCTATAAAATTATAGCAGATGTTGGATCTTTCCAAACACATCACAATACTAACTCAGAAGTTGTAGATATTGCTAATGCATCAAAAGTTGTTTTAACTGAATACGCTGCCATTCCAGTTTTTCATAGCCCAAACTGCGTTTATAATAACTCAAGTTATTTAAAAACTTGATGCAAGCTTAAACAACATATTTTATAAAAGACAAGGTACTGAAACTGAATCCCTAACGAATGTACATTAAGATATGTGTATAACACTCTGATATTTCCTTAATGTCTATTTTTAAAAAAACAAAGATTTTTATGTCCCCCCAAATGAAAATGGCAGTGTCTAGATCAGTGTTTCTCAACCTCAGCATCTTTAAGATGGGTGGACTTCAACTCCCAGAATTCCCCAGCCAGCATGAAGTCCACCCTTCTTAAAGTTGCTGAGGTTGAGAAACACTGGTCTAGATCCTATATGCATTTCTGTATTACAGATTGAACAATGAAATGGCTTTAATAATAAATGGGTGGTAGTGGTAGAGGGAACCTCCTGAAATAGAGATAAGGTGTAAATATAAGAACGCTTTCACTCAGCTGTTCTTCTAATCTAATTTTATAATAATGCAGAACTCAAATTTCCATTGCAAATAAAATAATAAAATAAAATAAAATAAAAAACCAATTAATAGAATACAATTGAGATGTGGAGTTAAAAGTATTACATTTTCTTCCTGAATATCTACTCCAGAATAATTACAATAAGCTTAAACAGATTAAAACTCCATCTTTACAAAAAGCCTGTACTTTGCATTATCATACAATGTTCCTTGAAAAGAATTAAGTTATCTTCATTATAAAAAAAATGACAGATTTACAGGAGAATCCAATAGAGCTCTACTAAAAATTGGTTACAGGATTGCAGTGCTTTTGCTGTAATACTACACATACTTTGGAGAAAGTTAACAGGACTTATGTTTGAGTAAACATAGCCAGGTTCAGGTTCTAAAACGTTCTCTAGAATTGCACAAGGCAAGCAACAAAAAAAGCACATAGTTAAATATTTTCACTACCTAACATATGCACTTATTTTTCTTTCATTACATTAAGTCTTACATGGATAAAATTATGTCAAATACTAAGCCGAAACTGTACTATCCGGATCAGAGAAAACTATAAGGAATGGACTTTCTGAATCCAACTTATTATATCCAGAATTTGCACTACTTATAACAGAAGATCCAAGCACGTTATGGCTGTTCAGATATATCTTATCACATATTAAGGAGGGGATCATAATTGTATCCACAAGCTATGCACTTCTTGATGTAATGCACCTATTGGCTACACATGTGGCTGCTGTGTCTTAAGTGTCAAGGCAAAAGGGCTCAATATATGTATCATGCTTGGGAATTCTAGTCAGTATTCACTATGCCATCTGTAGTACACATTTTATATATGAAAATGATCAGTTTTAAACATCACCTTGAATATACAGTCCATTCCTTTTATGTTTTCAGAAGCTTCTGTTTCAGTGCACACACAGATACTAAATGATATGTTCAGACAACTTAAGGATGTAGCCTAGCTTATTGGTCAATAATTTCTGCAATCTCAAAGGAGTACTGGTATTTGTACAGAAATAGACTTCAACATCTTCAAGTCTTCTACAGGCCAAGTTTTGTTTCTATATAGTTTAGACAATTAAAATAAACTATAAATTATATTTTAAAGAGCAGCTATCTATCCACTTTCCGGTTTCAAAGAACAGAGAAATGAGGAAAACCTGCAAGATGGTGAACAAATACAAACTACTGGCACTAGTGATGGTTTAATACAGCAAAAGGCAAGAATTGTAAAGCACTTTTGCTCATTTAGCTAAACCACACTGTGGCTAGTATGATCTCTAAACTTGGACAATAACAGAGACTGAGGTTAAAGCAAAGAGCTTTATTTACACTCTGAGACCATGGCTCATTTGAGGTTAACTTCTGCAAAATATGACCCTGGCTATTATTCAAATCCAAATTGGAGGATGACCAGTGGTTAACTTTCTTCTCTAGACATAACTGAGAGGCAGTTTGGTATAGTGGTTAAGGTATCTGGCTGTAAACTGGGAGAGTTCTAATCCCACCTTAGGCACAAAGCCAGCTGGGTGACCTTGGGCCAGTCATTCTCTCTCAGTCCTAGGAAGAAGGCACTGGCAAGCCACTTCCGAAATCTTGCCAAGAAAACTGCAGGGATTTGTCCAAGCAGTCGCCACAGAGTCAACACTGACTCGAAGGTGTGCGTGCGTGCACACACACACACACACACAAACACAACAAAGAGTTAGGTAGTAGGAACAGCAGCAAAGTTAAATCCCCTCTACAGAAGCTTCCTCAGAGTTCCAGAGCTTTCTTCTCATAATGCACAGGCTGTTCCTTCAATATAGTAAGAGGCTGGGGAAAGCTAATTAATACAGTGTTCCCAAACCCATTTTAGTCCAGAAGATACCCCTCTGTTTTGCCTGCCAAGAGGTGGCAGAAAGTAGCTCAAAGCAAATATTTGGACCATATACAAAACCATGACTCAGATAAGTTAAAACCAGCCATGGTTTAAGAACACAACACTGTATGATTATGTTTTTGTTTATAAAAATCAGGACAATACCAAAATTACATCTGGTTAGTCATCACAGAGATGACTGATATAATGGCCAAGGAGAAAGAGAACATGTAAACTGTTATTAGTAATGAATTCCTATGTTATCTGGTGTTCATTGTAGGCAAGTCTCCTAGCATTACATGTGAATATGTGTAGAGAGGGGCTGACAATATGTCCAATAATTTCAGTCAGAGAATATAACATATACTTCCTCCCACACCTGAAATCAATGGAATATAAAAGTGCTAAATCTGGACTAACCTGACATATTCATCCCATATTGTTTGAATTAACATTGTTTTTACTCATTCTTCATCCCTTTCCCCTTTTAAAACTCAGATAGCAAGAACTGAAGAAGACTAGCAAGCTGAGTGGGAACTCTACCTACACTTTGCCCTATGAGTAATTTCAATTTACAGAATATAGTTACTAATACAATACGTAGAGACTTTTCTTATGCCAACATCAATAACTTTTTACTACAAAATGTTACTTTGAAAAAGTAAAGGCTTTGTATGATATAGTTTTAATGGCATTCTAAATTAGTTTATTCATAATATTAAAGATCATCAGCTGTACTTCCAGATCTTTCCACTGCTAATATTATTTGTAGGGGTTCCAGAAAAAAGGCAGATACATTTGCATAAACTTCTGGCTTACAAATATCTTGGAAATTGTAATAAAGTTTGCATTCTTTAAGGGTTTTGATAGCCATTTTATAACCAAGTTCAAAGAATTCTCCACAAGAAATTTTATTATCTCACCTATATGTATGAACCATCTATACAGAAATAGTAAACAAAATCTGGTTTGACTACACAGAAGAAAAACATTCATTTGGGCAGGCAAACAATAGATTCAATAGAACAACAAATATATTAAAGTATATTTTGGCATAAACTTCACTAATGACTGTTCTACTGCTTACAACCATTCCATGGAAAAAAGGGAGATTTTTGAGAGATGATGGCTGGTAAAGAAAAGGTAAAGCTTCCTGTGTACTTAAATCTCACCCACCCTCATTCTGCAATTTAAGAAAAAGCATCAGTACATAACACCTAGTGTATACATAGTTTAGCCCTTAGAAAATGACTTCCCGGTACATTTTTACTTTTAAGTTAATCAAAGTCTGAATGTGTAAAACTCAAGTAACTGAAACTCTTAACAGAAATAGTAACAGTGAAAGTGTTTGTGTATGTACCTGTATGTAAATATAAAATTAAAAGTTACAGTATTAGTACAGGTGGTCCTTGTTTAACAACCACTAATTCAGCAACCATTTGAACTTACAACAGTGCTGAACAAATGATAGTTATGACAGGTCCTCGTACTTACAGCCATCGCAGCATCCCCACGGTCACAACTGCAATTTGCAACCTTCTCTGCTGACTTCCAACAAGCAAAATCAATAAGGAAGTTGTAAGTCGTGGTCATGTGAGGTCCTCACTTAATGACAGCACCCAGGACTGCCAGAACTGTCATCACTAAGCAGCGTGGTCATGTGGTTTTTCAACTTAGAACCAAGTTGCTTAACAATGGAGTTTCCGGTCCCAATTAGCGTCATTAAGCGAGGGCTACCTGTAAAGAAACAGTTCTAAAGTATGTTCAAGACAGCAAACAAAATCAGAACAACATCAGAAAAGGCTTGGAAATATTTCAACAACATAATGCTTTGTTTTCTTAATTTCCACAACAGAAGGCAAGTACCAGATAAGGAGGAAGTTTAATAGGCTGCTTATTATTTATTGATTGTATTTTATAGCCCAACTTTTGTATAGGAGCTCAAGCCAGTATATATAGTGCTTTCCCCTATTTTTCCACACAATAACAAACCTGTGAGCTAGGCTCGGTTAAGAAAGCACAACTGAACCAAAGCTACCCAGTTAGGAGTCCACTTTCCCAATGTTGTTATTCACCAGGGTCTGGACTCCCTCTATCCTAAACTGTTTTTTTCTGCATTTTCCTAAAAGAACCTGTCACAGCTGGATCAAAGACACAAATTAAATGCTGGACATAAGGCACTGGAAATAATAAAACTACCATATTCAAGCATGGAATACTATTCAACAGGAATACTGCCCCAGAGAGAAAACAAGTCTTGGAACATGAAAAATGAAGAACTTCTAACTAAATAATTGTCTGCAAAATAAATACAAAACAAGTTATATAACATACTATTTGAAACTATAAGACATTATGAAGTGCACTGAATAAAAAGAACCCAAAAAGTGTACTGAACAGTGTACTGTAAAATATCCTACTATAAATGTGTTTAATTTCAGAAACAAGCAGGAATTAGTAAATGTTTTTACATTTTTTTCCATAGCAAAGACTTCCATAATGATTATGAAATTTGTATCTGATCATTCATTTTCATTTAGATTCATGGCTTGAATTATATTTAAAAGAATTTCATTGAGAATTCAACTGTTAAAAATACTTTGTATCCTGATCACATTTATTCTATCAATATCACTAATATAAACTCTCACATTATCACATTCCTCAAAACTAGGAAGTATTAAATGAGGTCCAGCTTGCCAGCCATAGGCTGAGGAAGCATTTAGCTCCTCCAACGTTCTAACATGTTTTATAAAAATGTTATCATATTATTAATTACTTATACGGCACATTACAGTCTTTATTCATCATTACAAAAGTTGATAGCTTTATTTCCACAACAGCTAATCTATTATTGATTTAACCATGGTTTACTGAACTGATCCAACTGCATGTGTTTACACAACATACTTAGCTACAAATGAGCCAACCACATCTAACTTTAGTACAGTGTGCAAACCTGGACTGTATACTCATACATGAATAGAGAATTATAGACTTGTAGCCTCAGGAATTGTCTAGAAAGAAGATGTTACAGATGTTTAGGGCAACTAATTTGACTCCTTAAAACTCCTACTCCACAAAAAAAGGTCCTACCCTCATTCACTTTTGGAACACAATTATCAGCATGTTGTGCAAAGCCTGAAGCGGCCCTTTAGGAGGTAGAAGTTGTGGACCCTTCTATAGACCAAGAAATTAACTCAATCAGAGAAATCATCATCTTTAAATTCTAGACTGCATTAGATCATTTAAATGAGCCATAAACTTTGAATTCACTAGAACACTGTCAGAAAGCAGAAATGAAGAACAGAAAATTCTATCTATGAAGTGGCCAGATAGTATGCATACTATTGATTTGACAGTGATACTGTACTAAATAACCAATGGAAAGAAAAGGAATTTGTTTGCAAAGCAAGTAGGCTTGTCAGGCTGAGCATTTGATTCCTCTAGACTATTTGGAAATTGATGATTGAAAAAACTGAAAAATGTTCATGTATAACAACTCTTCAATTGAATAAACTGAATTAAATCTTTAAATATATGGAGAAAAATAGAAATTGTAGTTCCATGCACTTTGCTAATTTTCATTAAAATGTCAACCTGTATAAATCAAGCTACATTTGCAACAATACACAAGAAAATCTTACCCATCTCTTCCTTTACTGACAATTTTTACTTCAAAGTAATATATTCCACAAGCAGCAGGTATGGGGTGAGTGGCGCGAACCGAAGCAGCATCTTTTGGAGTTTTTCCATGGCCTGAAAAATACATTAAAATATATTTCAGAAATTGAAGACAATGTGTTCATTAATAGAACAGCTACGAAATCAAGTATTTGTGAGACGCTAAAAATCTGATTTTCCTAATGGTATCCTTTGATCAAATAATGCTATCTATTGGGACTCCAGAACCATGCCTTCAGTTTAGCAGTGCCTGCCCTCTGGAATTATGTTCCTCTGAGATCAGGATGGCCGCCACTCTGCTGGTGTTTTGAAGAGCCATGTAGACATGCGCCTTCACCAGGCCTTTGGTGAGGGTGAGTGAAGTCCCCTTTGGATTGTATAGTTTTTTGGTTCTCTTTTGTTCCTGTCCAATTTTTCTTTTATTTTTGCCTATTGTATTTTTTTCTTGTTTTTAATATTTTTACTTGTGAATTGCCCAGAGTAGTTGGGAGTTGGCTGCCATACAAATTCAATAAATCGTCATCATCTTTATCATCATTTTGACTAGAAAACAAGGAAAGATCCATTTGTAAAAGTCATATCAAAACAATGATTGATTTACAACTATTCCCTTGTACCTGAAGCAATCTACAATGGGTTTAACACTGCATTATATATATTTAAATAGTTTCTTTAAAGCAAAGAACATACTCAAAGTATTTTACAACTACTATGTAACTAAGTATTTTTTGTTTTGTTCTCCAGAAAAAGACATTTGCTTTTAGTATTCACTAAAAAAAAAAAAAAATCTCTCAAAGCAGTAAATAAGATTAATCATGGCTAAATATTTTTGCAGATACAAAATTATTTAGATACCTGCATAGGATTCAAAACCAATTATTACATTTGAAATTACTGTACATATATTTTGAAAATACATACATTTTCAAATGTATCTCCTCTTGTATTACCTGATTGGTTCTTTTTGAAGTGCTTGTCAGGCTTTACATGAGCTCCTTATAAAGGGATTGCTAGTCTTATACTGCTCAGAAGGTTGATTTAAACTGGGAGAAAGAGCTGAGTTCTACCAACTGTATGTTGCGGGTTCTGTCACCATTGTATGCATTACAGCTTTTCCATTGCTTCTGCCAACAAAAGGTTCATGCGGCTGTACTTTTATGATGTTGATGGTGGGGGATGCAGCACCATTTTGCCTAATCCACTCTGGTTCCATGGCTACTTCTGAATGCTCTTATGCCAGCAATGACATTCCCTTGCAGCACTTGGTGAGGATGGAGTTATTATTGATTGTTCCCTCCTTCATCCTACGTTCCATTTCCATGCATGCAACTTGTCAAGGCTAATTTTAGACACAGATTTAGCTTTCTTTCACAAGAGTGCTAGATCTGTATTCAAAAATAATCTTCTGATAGAGTCCAATGCCACTGCACCTGAGACCTGTTAGTTATATAACTTGACAAATAGCTAAATCATCCAAGCACTTGCCTAAACTTGCTCAATCCCATTCTAACCCACCTCGTCCACATCAGGGAAAGTGAATGATAATTGTTTCCTGATGGCAAGTGACATTTGGTGAAAGGAGAAATGAATCTAGGGGAATCCACCAATAACTTTTCTTAACTTGTCCTGCATTAAAACAATAAGTATAGTACCAACTGCCAGAGTAGGGCTTAGCAATCAGGACTGCAAATTTTATAGCAATATTATTTTCTGCTGGCATAGGTAGTCTATGCCCTGTGGATAAATTACAAATGTACTTCCTCCTTTTCTTGGAGCAGATTAACAGTTTGAAAAAGTTAAATCAAAGTAATAGTTAATGCAGAGTTAAATGCTTATGCAGACAATCAACAGATTGAAAAACAAAAGATAGCATACAGCCCATTAAAATATAGGGTTGGAAGACCAACATTCAATTCACACTTAAGTGGTTTTTAAGCAACAGAAGGAGCAGGAAAAAATAACACTGCTATTCCATTCATATCCATATGCAGTTTGGGTTAAGCAGTAGCATATATTTTTAATTTGTAATTGTACTATAAAATGATAATAAGCAACAAGGCTATTATTTCAATATAAGTTAATGCTCAGCTGAGATGGTTTTAATCAGGAGCACTTGCATTTCAACTATCTGAAAATTAGTGCAGACACTTATAGAAAATAGTTTGTGTGTTTCCCACATAATCTTATTGCTGTAGAATATGCTTGGAGAACCAGTGCTAAGTAATTCATTCAAATAACTATCTGAGGGGGAAAAAACCACAGTACACCATTCTTTCCTCTCCACAATAAGTTTGCTGTGCTCATCTATATAAGTTACAAACTTTCATTTGAATCTATTTATAGTTTAATGGAACATCCCATTATAGTTTTAAAATGCTAAGTTTATATAGCTAATAGCAAAACTGTTAAACTTATTATTCAACTTATTCAGAATTTTATATGTAAAAACACAATATCTTCTTTTTCTGAATAAGTGCCTTCATTTTCTAGTTTTTTAGTCACTGCACAGATTTTCTAGATATCTTTTTCCACTGTCTTTTATTACATGGTATTTTACTAGATGATGTAGCTTATATAGCAAAGCTACTATCTGCATAAAGAATTGTTCTTTACATTTGAGAATTTTACCTAAGACTGGCAATTAACTTGGATTAATTGACTTTTTAGGTCTTATACTCTGTTTGAACTGAAATAATCTATCACTTTATCTCTCCAAATATACTTTTTCTGAGACAAATTTCAAACAGCATCTATACAGCCAGATCTTCAATGTTCTTCTCTCTATATATTCTCAGCTAACTAAATATATGTTTGAATTACAGTAATTGTGAATTAATCATAGTTATTATGATTAATGAATTAATAGTTTTATTTCTTTTTCTCTATAGGTGAAGTCATCTCAATCCAAATTTTCTGAAGTGGAACTATTTTTGAGCATTGCAGTAAAAGAAAAAGAAAGAAGCAACTATTATACTTTTACATTAAGCCAGACTACATACTATATTTACTATCTAATATAACAATATCACTAATATCACACAAAAAAGAAGTACAATACAAAATAAAATACATGAAAGAATTAGGGAAAGCTACAAATTATTCTCAAAGTATAACATATTTCCTGGTTATCAATGTAAATCATGGGCATATTAACTCAAAGCAACCAAAAATCCATAGGAAGTTAATTACTAGATTTCAGACATAGCAGTACATAAATCATAGTTAGCCTAACAAGAATAAGTCTAGTCTCTACCTTCCCCTTTGCTATCATCTCATCCTTCAGCAAGGCTGCAAGGAGTTCAAAAGCATCCATTTCTATTTAAGTTTATCTGCAGTTTAGCATGTCTCCCAAATCCTAGAGTTTGATAATTATGGTTACTGAGCATAGCTTCATAATACCCTGAAATTAGCCTATTTCTAACCATAACTAAGATAAATCAAAGCTGATCTGACTTTTGATGACATGAAGAGTTGCAGTTAATAAAAATGGAAGCAATGGCTTCTAAAGTCCTTCTCATAGCCACAAGGAGAAGCATGCAAGCCCAGGGAGAGAAAATCATCCTCATATTGCTCAGTGATAGTTTAATGCTTTAGCTTTATCTGTGAACCATTAAATTGTTACATATTTCCTATATACACTATAGCACTACCATACTGTACCATATACAAAAGATAGTCATCCTAACAAAAACTTGGCTTGGAAAACTCCAAACTTCTAGTTATTTAAATCTTTATACCTGGACTTAAAAATATTATTTCACTCTGTAGGAATTCAGTATCAAAATAAGGAAACTTCTTCATCTCTTACAGGGAATTTCAGACTATCAGTATACTGTACCACATTTTGTAGAAGATGCATGCTTGTATCTAAATATTGAGAACTTTGTGCTTGCTATGTACTAAGATGTAAATCAGAAAGCTCTACATAATAGATTCTGATCTGTTTCCGTTTAGCTACATTCTAGGCAAAGTGCTCCTGTTTGGTTGTGTGTGTGTGTGTGTGTGTGTGTATATGTATACATATATATGTATGTGTGTGTGTACATATATTTATATATATATAAAATCAGAAGGAAACATGAACTGTCCCAAATGATTTCAGCACAACAGAAAACATAGCTTCTTTTGTACATCACTTTTTACCTTAATTTTTCATTAGCAAATATTGAGACTAATGTCCACCATCATGCAGGGTGAATTCACAAAAACTAACAATGGTTTTCTAATCTTCTTTCTTCATTTTTACATGCTTAACAGTTTTACATTTATTCTTCCAACTTTTGCTGACCTTTACTCTCTTGCTAAACAAACACATTTCTTGCCCTAACCGGTTATTTTTAATTGGACACGTCACACTGACTGACTTGCTTTCTCCTCCCCTGACCCCAAGTTGTTATTCAACAAGAGAAATGATCAGCTGAAGAAAATGACAGTTTATATACCCATTCTACCCACATCACCCCCAACTAGAAGATAAAGGATCATCCAAGTGTCCCTATATTTGGAGAGTGAAAAAATGAAGCTGAGAGGGAGGCTACTTGGCTTCCTAACTTTTTCTCAGAGGACCCAATGAGATTTGTTTCCTGTTGTTCTATTTTTTAACATTCCTCCTCTCGCATATTGATTTCTTCTAAAAATGATGCTTCCTCCCCAATGAGGAAAAGAAATGGGGAGTGGGAGGGGGTTTAAGAGATGGAGTATCTGGTTTAAAAACAGGTAATCCCAGGCCTAGTTTCTAAAAAAACAGGCCAAATTGCTCATAATCCGGTTCAAAGGAATGAAGGTGGAGGTAGATGGGGCAGAAAGGAAATAAAGAGAGAGACCAGAAAAAACAAAAGGCATCAAGAACGGGGTTGATTGAAGGAAGAGAGAAAGCATATGCCATTCGATCTATTGGAAAGTGGGCAGTTGAGAGTGGTGGCGTCAGTATTGTCTGCTGAAGGTGGAAGCAAAAAATGATGCATTAAGAAGCAGGGTGTCATCCATCGACAGTAGTGGGTGCAAGTGGGCTGGGGGGGGCAATTCTACTGTAGTCTTGGGAGGGCTTTGCTGGGGTGGTGTTTGGGAACAGAGGTCAACCAGGAAATACTCGGGTTGGGGTTTCGCTCTCTAGATAGTGGAAGAGGTAGACAACCCTGCCTTCGGACTCTTGCGGGAGCTGTTGACCATCCTGTCACAACCTGCTTGGCAGCCTGGGCGGCTCTGCTGGAGGAAGGCCGGGGAGAGAAGCGGGCTGGCCTCGGCCTTGTCTGTCGCCCCTTTTTTCCTCTCACCTTTGTAGTGGACGCGCAGGTTGTTCTGTGAGAGGCCGATGTAGCTGAATTTGTCTTTCGGGCTCCAAGACCGAGGGAGCGGCGTTTCCTGCTCGTCCACGGCCGGGTAGAGCCGCTTAAGGCGCCGCTTGAGCTCCTTCTCTTGCTCGTTGAGGGCTGGATCGCCGCAGTGAGGGAAAGGGGCCGGGGCGCTACTGCCGCTCCCGGCAGACATGGGCCCAGCTGAGGAGACAGCGGAGACTGTTGTTGCTGCCGCCGCCGCCGCCGCTACAGCGGGCGGAGGAGGGGGAGGCGGCGGGGCCGAAGTGGCCGGCGGTGGTGGCGGCGGCGGAGGGTGAAGGAGAAGCGCGGCCGAGGCCGGCGAGGGAGTCGGGTTGCTCGGTGCTAGAGGAGCCGTCGCCGGCAGTTGCTGCGGCTGCTGCCCGGACATGCCGGCCTCGTCCCCCTCGAAGGAAGCGAAGGCTTAGAACGGGGGTTTGTGCGAGCAGCTCTCACCGGAGTGACAGTCCGAGATGCGGAGAGCAGGGGAGCTACCCACGGGGGGTGGGGGGGGTAGGCGAAGGAGGCGGCTCGGCTGAGGAAGCTCGCGCGACTACGAGAAAGGAATTGGAAACGACGAAGGTGATGACGAGCGGGGGTGCGCGCGCGCGCGCGCGCGTGTGTGTGTGTGTGCAGGCGCGCGAGGGGGGGCGGACGAGCTGCCCGGCCTTGAGTTCGGGGGCCTGCGCGCGCGCGCGCGCTCGAGTGACGCGAAAGGAAGAGAGAATCGAAAGCTCTGGCGCGGTGGCTTACTGCGCCGCGAGCCTTCTTGCTGCCGCCGCCGCCTGCTGCCGCCGAGGTTGCTACTCCTAACTCAGCAGCGGCAATCGCCGCCGCAGAACGTCCTCCTCAATCAGCTGAGCGGCGTGGCAACGCCAGGAGCCGAGGGGAGGCGCTTGCCTGCCAGTGACACGGAGTGCGTGAGGGGCCGACAGCGAGAGTCGTGCCGGTTGCCTCACTCGCGAGAGGGGGCGGGCGAAAGGAACGAGGGAGGAAGTGGGCTGGCGGGGCTAAAGCTGCAGAGGGCCAGGCGGCGACCAGCAGGGCAAACCGGCGTCCTTGCTCCGCGGTGTCGCAAAACGGGGCTATTTCCGCTCCTTGCCACTTAAGAGTTGTCCCAGGAAAGGGAGTGGGGGGCTGCGACGTATCCAGGAAAAAAAAAATATTCAGGGTAGAGCTTATCTTATTTCAATATATTTTAGATTTCGTAAAACGAAGCAAGTATATAATTCCTATTACTGACCCCGTTTTTTAAATTTTTACACACACACATACACACACACCATAGCCAACCAATCAACCAGTCTTACCTAAACAGTGAAGTATATAAGTATTAGCTTTATCAGATCTGGAGTGCAAAAATCCGGACCATGACAGCAATGAGTAAGAGATTTCTGTGTCTCCTTGGTGCCTCTAGCGGCCATCAGGATTTTTGCAGGGCAGATCCGGTAGCCCTATATATATGCCAAGATAGTTTTAATTTAATGTCTACTTCAATTACTCAGTTACAATTGACATTGTGTCCAGCAATAGGAACAGGAGGCTTGCCTTTCCCTCACCCTGACAGTTAAGGGGCAGTCAGGCCCACTGTTGGATCCTTGTGGAAGTACAATTTGGAATAAATAGTAGGTGCTATTTTGAGTAAAATTAAATATACTAATCAGTGTCACTGCCAAATAGAAATTAGTTCATTATCTTAACGTGCTGAGTTCAGTAGGGGTACTCCCAAATGGTAAGGATGACAGTGTACTGTACCTGCATAGAATTAAAAACAAAATAAAAAGTGTGCTGGATTGGACTGCAGGTCTTTATAGTATTGTACTCTCAGAGCAGCTGGCTAGATGGCTTTGGGAAGCCCAGAACCAACAGAACTGGAGCTAGCATTTGGCCACTGAATTTACCCTCCTGTTCTGTGCAGGATCTATCCCCAAGAGATAGCTTTTCTGCTTGAACACAATGAAGAAAAGCCCATTTCCTCTCTCAGTAATTGATTCCATGTCAAATTTCTCTTACTGTTAAGTAAAATTAAGTATAACATAAATACATGTCCATTTTCATGGATATATTGTGCAAAGTACATTTATGAGGACAAGTACATGTATATGAAAGCAGCCTTAAAAGTCATAGTATATATACATAGGTCAGGAGTTTTCCTTCACTAACATGTAATAAAAATCAAGAATCTAAGTAGATTATGTTTTTTAATTGCAGAAAGCAGGATCAGTCAGCACCTGGAGAACAACATGCTTCTCTATTACTTATAAGTAAGGAAGTGCATTTGTTTTTAGAATTAACCCACCCATTAATCCATTTATAAACAAAGCCACCAAACGTTATTAGTGCTTTATACTGAACTCTATATAATGGATTAAATTTGTATTCCTCCCAAATTTTAAATAAAATATAACATATATAAGAATAATAGTCCTGTGAATCTTTTGCTAATGAGATTAAATCAGCTAATTTATTGTGTACTAAGCAACAGCTAGAACAGCAACTGATCTTGCAGGAAAAAGTAATTGTTTTAAAATAGGCTGAGACCTAAGAGATAGTAGTCAAGAATATTGATTTGCTGACATACTATCAGAAATTATTCACATAAAAGTCAGCCTTCTATGGCTCAGGTATATCTGCATATAATGCATCTCGGTGTCTCTGAACCATAGACAATATATTTGATTAGGAAAATAAAATACTGGCTAGTTGACAAAACCAGATGCTGGTATGACCCCATTTTCTTTTCTCTGTTTTTTGAAGGCACCTCTCACATTCTGTGAAGTAATAATTCTAGCATAACATATAGCAACTATGACATGGTATATGTGACTTAATAATTTCCCTCTTTTATAACATTAGCATTTTGAAGACTGCATGTTGTACACCCCCTATTTAAGGATTAAAGGCAGCTTATAAACACCTTTTCCCCTTATCAGTACCTGTCTCTGCTGCCAGGAGTTATAAACTCTGTGGGATTATGTGGATGAGGAATTCTTACAGATTTTTCCTCTGAAGTGGGTGAGGGAGAATCTGAAGCAGAACCACCTTTTGAATATCCCTGCACAGCTCCTAACAAGTGCAAAGTGCTGGTGTGAGCATTCTTCCTATTTTCTTCTTTAAAAATCTCGTTAATTCCGGTGCTATAGAAATAAAAGTACAGCAGCTCCTGGTTAGGCAGTCTTCCCCATACTATAGGCACATGAGGGGCACAGCTTTGGATTATTTTCCTGCACATACCTAGCATAGCCTTCCCCAGCCCAGGGTCTCTCCCGATGTTTGGACTCTAAGAATCTGCTTAAGTAGAGTCATGTAATTAGTAATACCTGCTATTATCTCTTCACTGCACAAATACAATGCCAGATTTATAGCACATAAAGCAACAACATTGTGTATTTTCATTATTTTCTTTCTTATTCCCGTCATATTTTCAGTAATTTGGGAGCTTGTTATCTTGTCAATAGATTGGGACCTCACAGTTACAAGTTGGGGCTTGTAATTATTTGTGCTACATCACTATGCCTTGATTTGATGACAGGCTGTTTGAGAGCTAGGCTTTCACAGCTTAGCCCTGGACAAGTAGAAATTACATGGGAAAGCTAGAAAATTACTATCTTTAGTTTAGATTTTTTTTCTCAGATCATAATGGACAGAGTAGCTTGCACATCATACTAAACCATGGATTATTTAATCACACCATACAAAATAAAGCAAAGCTGAACGAGTTCACTGTAGACTATGGTTTACAACCCAAATGGCTTGGTTCAAACAACGTGCTGAAAAACAAATTATAATATGGCTTAGGCAATGTGTGAACCCAATATTATAGCATTTGCCACTTACTACTATACAGAGGAAAACTCTTAGTCTTTAACAACAGCCTAACAGGGAGACATATATTTACTTATTTAATTAGGTTTATATGCTACCCCAATCCAAGACTCTGAGCAGCTTATATTCCCGTTACAAAAAGTAGGTTAAAAATCAGAGTGAACAACATAACAATTTATAATTATGGCTGCAGTTGCAGTTACAAAAACTTTGGCACACAAGGAACAAACAGGCATCAGATTAAAAACTGAGATGGGGTCTCATTGTTCATGACAGTTCCACCCAAAGAACTGTTTTGAAAAGCCAAGATATAATGGCTTTCCAAAGACACAACAGGGTGAGAGCTAATCTGATTTTGGGAAGTATGCTGTTCCAAAGAAGGGGAACTGCAACTGAGAAAGCTTGGCTCTGTGGCTTTTGACATTCCCCAGAAGAGACCTGGAGAGAGTCTCTCCATCTGATCTTACTGGATAGGCAGAAGTCACTGAAAAAATGTGATCTTATATATCGGTCCAGATCCATATAGATTTTTAAAGGTGACAACCAGCACCTTCATACTCCACCTGAACGCAAACTAATAACCAGTGGAGTGAAGCAGAGGTGTTACATGAGGGAGCTTTCATGTTCCATCACTACTGGAGCAGATGCATTCAGGACCAGTTGGAAATATAAAGTTGTCTTCAAGGGCAAAAGCTCCTTAGTGAATTGTACTAACTCAAATACAGATGACTAAGACATGAGTGGTTGTTACAGGGTCATTTCTTCCAGGAATGGTTGTAACTGGCACACCAATATAACCCTGCAAAAACCTTCTTGGCTGCAGTTGCCACTTGCTCTTTGAACAGAGCTGTGAATCCAAGAGGACTCCTAGATTACAAACCAATTCTGCAAGAAAAAGTATGACCCCATCCAGAACTATAGGTTGAATATCCATGGAATCAAAACATTTCTGTATCCACAGCCTCTTTGTCTTGATCAGATTAAGCCTGTGTCTGTTCTTCCTCATCTAAATCCCAACAGTCAGTAGGCACTGGGATAGGACCCTGATCATATATCCTGTTCAGCCTGGGTCAAGATATATAACTGGGTTTCATCTGCATACCAATGAAGCCTGACCCCATTCCAATAGATGTCTTATCCCAGTGGTCTCATATAGATGTTAAAAAGACGGGTGATAACATAGAGCTCTGTGGCACCCAACAACGTAGAGTTGTAGGGCACAACCTCTCCCACACAACCACCCATTCCAAAGGGAAAAGAACCATAATAAACCCTCAGAGGACTACCATGATCAATGGCATTAAAAGGCACTGAGAATTCCAGCAGGACCAGAAGAGTCACAATACCCCTATCCCAGTCCCACCACAGGACATTGATAAGAGTGATCAGTATGGTCCAAATAATCTGTTGCCTGTAGGGCTCTCAACAACTGAAAAAGGAAGGTTGATAATGGTCATTAACTAATATTGTTAGGCTGAGTGATGGTTTCTTGAAGAAAATGCAATACATTGCTTCTATCAAGGCTGGGGGAGCCATCCCCTCTCTCAAGGATGCATTAATTAACATCCTGACCCAACCTCCCGTTACCTCCTTGGAAGCTTTCACCAACCAGGAAGTGTAGGTATCTAAATCACAGGTGGTGAAACTAACCTAATGGAGAAACTTATCCACTTCCTCAAAACCAGCAGGATGAGACTCATCCCAGATAAACTTGCAGGATGTTGTCTGAACCATCTCCATAAGATTTGCTCAGCTGGTGTCAAAATCCAAGTGAATCTGAGCAATTTTATCTTCCAGACATCTTGAAAACTTCACTGTGGCCCAACAAACATACTTCCTTAATATGGTTCTGGTGATTTTAAACATGGCAACAATCTGTGAATATAGAAGAGTGAAGAAATACTGACATTTTGCTGCTGTTATCTCTTTTTTTATATAATTTTATTCAAAGTTTTTAAAACTTTGAATAAAATTATATTTTATTCAAAACTAATTTAAAGTAAGGAAGAAAAAAGAAAAAGAAACCAAAGAGAAAGCTAAATGTGCAAGAAAGGGGGGGAAAAGTAAAAGAAAAATAGAAAAGAAATTAAAAAAATACAAAGAAGTGGCTTCCAAACTTTACAGCAGTCATACAATTATAGTTATACAATTATAAATTTACCTCTTTCTCTAAAGTTACAACATGTCTCTCTTCTTTCTATAATCTATCCTGTCTAATCATCAAAACCATAAATCATAAGTTCATTTTTTCTGATTTCCGCAAAAAGTCCATAAGGGGTTTCCAGTCAGCAATAAACATAGACATTTTCTCTCTTCTAATCAAATAAGTCAATTTGGCCATCTCAGCAAGTTCCAACATTGTCACCAGCCTCCCCCCCCCCTTTTTTTATCCAGCCTATACACATGCACCAAACTGGCTCTCTAATGACATTTTTAATCATAAGCAACATGTGTTTGAGAGAATCTTCCATTAATGTTGGGGCTGGTGTTAGCATCAGATATCCTTCTGTGGCTGCTTAGGCCCTAATGCTCTGGCAACCCTTAAGAAAAGTTTTGGCCTGCTACTCCAGGCAGCACTGGGCATCCTGGTATATCACCCACTTAAATATTTCCACAATATTCCTAATGCAGCATCATTTGGGAAGACTGAGGGGGCCTGAAGGAAATCAAAATGGCAACTAGCCATCTGTTGCTATCTGAAGCTCTGCTGTTTCACACTCTAATTGTCAAAGCCCACCAACAGAGGCCCCCTCTAGTCATACATCTTTAAAAGGGTGACATATAGCAATAGGGCACTCCTATTCTCCTGATTCTATCTCACAAAATGGCTAGTAAGCACTGTGGCTAGGAAAATAATCACCCACTGTTTCCACACTTATCATTTTGCCTTTTTTTCCCCCCTGAGCCCGCTCTTCTGCATGATCCATTCAGCCCAGAAATTTCTACATAACACACATTGCAGTGCTACTCAGCATGGACCATCTTAGTGCCAATAGCTGCCAAAAGATTTCTGATTCCGTGTTTTTGTGATGCCCAAGTTAGAGAATACTTTTCCTCCAAGAGGGTTGCCCAGACCTTTTAGTTTTTATCAAAGGGTGGGTCGTGGTGGGGTTGGCTTATGGAGTGTGATTTGTGGAGCAGTTTGATGTAGTGGAGGGAGTGCTGAATTCAGATCAGGAACACACAGGTTTAACCCCCTGCTCATTGGACATCTTTGGGCTACTCATCGTCATTCAGACTAAATTGCAAAGTACTTGTACAAATACAAAGGAATGAAGGAAAGAACTAAGAATGCCATCTTCAACTCCAGAGGGACAAAGGCAGGCTATTACAACATCAGATAAATAATGAAACTGTTGATGTTCCTGATTAAACATTTCTTTAAAGCAAAGCATTGGTTTTGTGTCATTTAAATAAACCTTAAAAGTCCTTGCACTGAAGAACAGAATGACAAATGCACAGAAAGACTACATTAAAGAAAAGTATTGTGAAGAGAGTTGTTATCAGCACTCCATATAATCAGCAGTTCTTAGTCTTTCATTGTCCTAATTTGTTCAAGCAGACTGTTACATTAAACTGCCAGCAATCACAACTTGGGATCAAAGGAAGAAACAATTTCAAAACCATTTTCTTATGGGCTTACTTCTGTAGATACTAATGAAACTGTAATTTCACTATCTTTACATATGTAGTCTGCATATGCCAGTTAAGAGCATGACATGGAGCCAAGGGGCTGTCAACAGGTATAAAGCAAAAAACATTAAAAACTATACTGATGCATCTAAAGGGAAGATTCAAACTACTTCTCTAGGTACATTTTGTAAAGGATCAGTGCTATTCTAAAATTTGTACAGGTAAAGGTACCCTACTGCCTGTATGGAAAAGACGTCTTTCTGCTAGACAAGAGTATTAAGGACAGTATTCCTTTCATGCAGAATAAAACATCACTTCTGTTAGATATACCTGGGTCCCTTTAAGAACATTGCAAAGAGTTTTTCATTCACAGCCTCTAATGGAGAGGGGATTTTTTCTTAATCTTATAAATTTGATGGACAGCAATGAAATGATTACTTAATGCAATGCTATTCTCTTGGGAAATTGTTTATTCCTCGATGGTTCTCGAGAGACAGCAATAAAAGGATATGTGCACATAGAGCTCAGAGTCATAACTAAAAATGGGAAATCTTAATTCTGTAGACGCTATATTCTGAAATGAAATGTTGTTTTGAAACTTGTTATACCAATAACATACTTTCCTCTCTGTATTTTTGCATATTTAAATGCTTGGGTCCCCCCCCCCCATTTTTCACAGTTGTCTAGAGTAGCTTATTGAAATAAGAGAGCAAAGTAGTCATGAAGTCCTAATTATCTCAATAGACCTAGTTTAGATCCGAGTCTGGATCCTGTCCAGACCTCAGGAGGCACATAATAAAACTGGAGTATTTTTCTTCCCCATCTTATAATGTGCAACCAGCACTCCTGTTAAAGATCTGTATTTCTGTAACATCCCTCTAAGTAACTAGTATGCAGGTAATTTATGTTTGTGTATCTCCTTTACCATCACTACCGGACTATTTCCACTTAAGCAAAAACAGAAAGGATTAGCACTTTCTAGCTGCTATGCAGTTTTAAAACAAAACAGAAGATGAAAGGGGAACGGCAAGGAGCTGGCAATATGGCTACCTGATGGGCCATTGCCATCTGAAGATAATCTTATAATTTTTAGATTTCACAACCCAGTGAAAGTAAGATTTTGTTCTCGTTGTCAGGTAGTGCAATGAGTTATGTAAAGCAATAAATTATTTGTTTTTGCTTTCCTTTACATTTAGAGGATGCTTACTTTGCTGAAGATCAAGCTGTGACTGTAAAACTGAACTGCATTAATAATCCCATACGTGCCTGATGATTACCTCTCTTGGACCTGATTTTGAAATCTGTTTTTGCTTTCCTTGTTGGAATCGGATAACAAATGTGCATTTAAAATTCAGCTAACAGTTTTGCCTTGAACAATAAATCTGACCTTGAGCCAAGTGACCTAATTCTTCTATATCATCCCAAAGATTTCAGGGCTGGAAAATAAACTAGTGAGGCCATGGAAAGAGAAAAGCAATGCCAATTAAGTTAATAAAAAACATATTGTTCTTCTATGTTATTTGCCTTATTCATTCCTTCTTTCTTTAACACATTTTTTTTTTTTAAAGTAAAATCCTGGTCTGTTTAACAGGGATTTTTTTTAAAATTTTTGGAGAAGAGCTTACAACCACAAATTTTAAAAAAGATAGAGATTTCATACACTGTGTTAAGTATGTCCTGTTCCCATATATTATCTTTATTCAGCATTTTATCTCATACCATGTACCTGCTATCTAACTGTAGCCCACTATGTTCAGGCAAGCATTCATTAAAACTAATGCTGCAGACAAGATATTTTGAGCACAAGATTTTATTTTTATTCAGACCTCAGGTAATGTGACAGATTCCCTGAACTCTGGTTTTCCTTGTCCAAAAACAGATTCTTCTCCTTGTAGCCTCTAATTAGTATGTGGCATGATCTGAATATGGCATAAAGTATTTTGGTAATTTGGCCTCTGCAGTGCAACTGTCCTTATAGCATGAGACTACTATATAAGAGTAAGAATACAGTCCTGTGTACATTTACCACAGAGTAAGTCTCATGAAGAGAACTAGTATGCTTAAATTTGTACTACAAAAATTAGTACTAATCAACTTTAGATACCTAGGCTTGGCTTGCATGTTAACACTACTTGTAATGGCATTTTTCTGTTTTTGGCTTACAGTAATTTGCAAGCCAAGTCATTGTGGTTATGTGTGAACCAGATCACTATGGTTTATTCAACAAACTATTATTTGTTTGGGATTTAACTTGTCAAGGGAGGAATGCCACAAGATACTTAGATTTCAGCTATGAAGTTCATGGTGTAAATTGGTCTCAGCTTTTTCCATTCAAAAGAAAGTACAATATAACCCAACAGAAAATTTAAGAAGTTAACTGGAAAGAGATATTTTAATGTTTTGGAAGTGTGTGATTTAAACTTCATGTGGCCCATAAGGCAAATGCAGTAGATACTGACTTTATGTAGCCTGAGACTATTAACCTGTGTATATTCAATTTGGGTTTATTAGAATCTTAGTAGGAGCTGTGATTGAATTTTGTAGTACTTCTTGCTATTTCCTGCAAGGATTTAGGTGTTGTGTTTCAAATTAAGGTATGACCCTGAGCAATGGTAGATAGCAGGCCCCAGACTTGGCATTTCCTGAAAGAAGTGTAAAGGTCAGCCCATTGACATGATAAAATACAGCAGTTTGAAGAATATTTATACTATTGTGTTGATGGTATGCAAATGTAAGTAAGAAATTTTCTATAGTGATGCAGAGGCACTAATGTTTCCAGGTTGAAGGCCATTTGCCTATTTTATTTGAAGATGCCCCTTCATCTACTGGGCAATTAATTATTTATAACATCTTTTGTGACACACCTGTATACTCCCCTCACCTATATAATTCTTTGTTCTTGGAATACTTGGGGTTCTTGGTACTTTTTGGCTGGGAACCTGGTGATCACTCTTTGCATGCCAGGAAAGCAATGTTGTCATACATCTCCAATCACTTTGTCCCTTTAAAAATGATCTATTTTTATCAAAACAGCCTGCCATAGTCAGCAGAATAGGAAGACTAAGTACTGGGGGGAAAGGGTTCCCTTTGTCAGTGGGCCCAGGGATTATTCCTAGTGACCTTGGTCTCTCCTATCCAGAACCCACTACCCAGAACCCACTTGAAGATCTCCTAGGAGAGGGGAATTGAAATCTGCAAGTGTGAGTTCTGTTAGAAAGTAGGACTCTGCAGAAGTAAGTCTGGTAATGGTTGGGATCCAGGATTAAGATAACTTAGAGTAGATGATTCAGAAATACCCACTGACTGATTCTGCTAGAGTAATGGGTGAGGTGCCACACATTTGAGTCTTCAGCTGGAATTTAAGTGGTAACTGAACTAATTAGGGACATTTTGCCATGGCCATAACACCATAACTGACTGTAGGAATATAGCAAGTAGAGAAGTGGCTTATATCCTTTTATAGAATGGTATGCTTAGGAAACTCCTTCCCTGATTTGGTGTCCTTGAGTTAAGATTTCCAAGTAAGTATGGCTACTGCTGGATAATTCTGGGAGTTAAAATCCCAATATATTTGAAGACTACAAGGTTAGGGAATGCTAACTTAATACACTGTACATGGCATGTTGTTAATTGCTTAGAAACTTTCAACTATTCCCAAAACAATAATTAGGCAGTTGTCAACAGCCTCTGTTAATTTACTATTGTGTCTTATCAACAAACAATGTGAACATTTTATAGTAGCCAAACCAATTAATGGAGATCCTTTACAGAAGTTAATGGATGACAATCAGAAATAAGGCTTTTCTATGATTAAGTCTCAGCCAGGATCTTCTGATGTCATCTGGTCCTTCTCTTTCAACTGGCTTTTCTGTTATCTTAGTTTGGTTTGATTTTGTATTAGTGCTGTTCTTTTATTTGTCAGGTTTTAATTTCACTACTTTAAATATAAAAGTGTGAAATACAGTTTTGCAATGTTTTACCCAGCATTAGACACCAACATACACATTTTTAAAACAAAATGTTGCAAATGAACTTATGAATATTGTGGTGTTAACAGCAGTTAACTGGCAAGAGAGTAATCAAATAAACATTCCACCATATTTATTTCATTCTTATCTACTGAAGTTGCTTATGAGAAATTTCTATGTTAGGATAAGAGTCACTGGAACAACTAATGAAGACCCCCAACCTCACCCTCTATCCATCTAACAGTAAGTTAAATCATTTTAGGATAAATATGTCTTTTCCAACCTGATGCTCTCTAGAAATGTCAGACAGCTTTCAGAATTTTTAAGATAAATAGCTTTGTCCTGAATTTAATAATCTGTACATTGGACTGGACAGTGAAGTATACATTTATAAATAGAATGTACTTCTGCATAAGAAAAAATCTTAAACTAAAAATTAAATGTATTTTCCAATTTCATTTATATTGATCCTAGAATGAAAAAAATAATATAAAGAAATAATACCACATTTAAAATATATTGCTACATATACGTCAGACTGACACTATATTTTGTGCCTAAAGAAAAGATGAAGTAACAGCAGCAGCATAATTCTCTTAACAGTAGAGCCAAACAGTACATAATTTGAGGAAAAATTGTTATCATGAATCATTTATTATTTAAAGCACTTATTCCACATAGAAGTATCCTGACACTTTATATCATGGTAATTTTGTGCCATGATAGAAAACCAGATAATAACTTTAATTCCCATTTATTTCCTTGGGTCTTTACTAATTAAGATTACATTTAGCTTCAATCTAAAATATTCAAGTAGGAAATTTCAAAAAGACAACCCTAGAAAGGGTATATAAATATTTCACATCTATCCATCTATCTATTGACACATATAGAAAGAAAAACCACTAATAACGTACAGTTTAGTAAAACAACAAAATTAGAAGCAAATTCCATTGGAATATCCATGGGATTTTAGAAATAGAATGATCCTGATGTATTATAGTTAAAAACATAATAACAAAACATAATTCCCTGGATTAAAAAGCAATCATAATAATATACACACACACAACAGGGGCTCCCCAAATACACTAATCCCAGGCCTGGGAACAACCTGGGCCTGGGAACTACAACCACTTCAGAGTCTTTTATTATTTTATTTTACTGTAACCTAAGATATCTATTTGTAAACGAATTTCTTTATAAAACATTATTTGCCACTAATTTGTGGCAGATAAACAGATATATATATATATTTCATCAGTTTACATATAAGGAAATTTTGAAACTGCTATTGCAAAAAAGTACATGTAGCATAATAAAAAAAGATAAAATGTATGTGATAAAGTATGTTGAGTATTATTTCATCTTCTGTATTATTCAGCAAATCCTATTCATCGGTATGTTCCTTCTGAGTATTTTATGTTCATTAATATGTAAAAACAGTGCAACCACTCAAGCCAACTTTATTTTAGGAAGAAATTATTCAAGTGTAATCTTTCTTAACAGAGTTAATTAAATGGATCATAATCAATGGCTATTTTGCTTATCACTGACAATTAAAAGTACAAAAAGGAAGGGGAAATAGTTAAATTAGGAGTACAAACAACTGAAAATATTTTGCTGCTACAGTAGATTATTTTGGCACCTGAGCAGAAAATCCCTTAAGCACTTCTTTTTCTCTTTGGTAATAATAAAGTTACTATCAATTTGCTGCTTCATCATGAGAGAGAGATCAGCTCCCTTAGATTGCCAAATTTAACAATAAATCAATTGCTTATGTAAAACAAGCATTCTCCTCCACACTTTCATAAAAGAAATAAATAAAGAAATTGATATGTGTGCATATCAATGTATCTGCTTGGTTTAAATTTGTGGGCAGTCTGTACGCATAACTTTCCAGTCTGAGAATTACAGAATGTCTATTCTTCAGATTTCATGGGAGTTTATTTCTAGGTAGGTATCTGTGGTATTTGCTATCTTCTAGCTGCAACTGCCGATGCTACTTCCGACTTAGGAAAGTTTTCTCTTTAAAAAACTTCTTATAGTGCTCAACTGTAGATAAATTTTGTCACTGATTTACATTTACTGTTAATCTGGAAAAACTGAAAAATCTCAAATTTAGGCTGCAACCTTCTAATCACTGGCTAAGAATAAACCCAATTAATCTTTTTCTGAATTAGGTTTAGGATTGTGTTGGTAGCCTTTTATTATTTTATTAAGAAAAAGTGCCTTGTTTCTCTAGCTGTTTCCTTAATATAAAAATAGTAAAACTTTGAAAATTAAACTTTTTGCAAAGTTTTTGTTTCCATTATTTTTATATTAAGGAAACAGCTAAGATTTTGTCTACTGTTCTTTTGACATTTCCTTATCAACACAATCTTTTCACAATAGCTGCTTATAAAACGTTTTTTAGTTGGACAGAGATTTATTAACAACAGATGACAGTGGAAACATCCATTAAATACAGCAACAACAAATCTTTAGAATCCTGTTTATCAATACAAAGGAAGTTATGACATAATTCAAGAATTTCTAGCTCTGAAGGAACATGATAAATAAAGGTAATAGGATTATTTTATCCCCTCTCACTTAGCACTAATGTTTGGTCTTATAACAGCACTAATGTTCTAACTTAAAACTTGCATTTGATATATGTAATAAGTATTCTAAAAATTGCCTTTCTAGGATTACAGTATCTTGGAGATAAACAAACATTCAGTGGACACATTTTGTGCAAAAGATGGATGCCTGTAACACAGGCAAGGTTTTTTCCCCCAATATTTTGATATCCATATTAGTTTTCAGGCATATAATTCTTTGATTACATTTTTCAGTGCAACAAATAAATAAAATAGTAGTGGCTTTGAAAAATTACATTATTTCAGATGGAAATAACATATCTCTTTTCCTAAGGCAAGCTAATACAAGTTCCTTTGAAATAATGTTTTGTTATATCCATAAACGGTAAAATCCAAGTGCCACTGTAAGGCATGTAAATACTGAACCTACAGGAAAAAAGGGAGAGAAAAAAAGTATACATAAGGATTTCTTAAGATAAAAAGAAGTATACATGTTGTCAGATTTTAGTCCTTTCAAAAATACAGTCCTAGCAACATTAAAACGTTTCAACATATTACTAGAATCCTGCTTGCAACTGTGTATTATTACACAACATGGGAACTAATGTTTTCCTAGATTGTAGGATCATAGCCTATACAGGTAGTCTTTGACTTATGACCACAATAGGGACTGGAAAATTCATTGTTAAGCGGTGCAATCGTTAGGTGAGGCATCATGTGACCACACCCGATTTTATGACCTTTTTTGTTGCAGTCATTAAGCAAATCACTGTGTTTGTTGAGACATCACATGACTGCAACTTGAGACCTTCCCTGCCGGCTTCCCCATTAACTTTGCTTGTCAGAAGCCAGCTGGGAAGATTGCAAATGGTGACCACATGACTGCAGGATGCTGCAACCATCATAAATGCACAATAAATGTTGCCAAGCACTCAAATCATGATCATGTGACTGCGGAGACACTGCAATGGTCGTAAGTGTGAGGACCAGTCATAAGTCATTTTCAGTGCTGTAGTAATTTCAAACAGTTGCTAAATGAATGGTGGTAAGTCAAGGACTACTTGTAATCTGCACTTCCAGGGAATGAAGAAAATTAAAAAAGGGGACTAATAATCAAATAAAGGGAAGAAATGCAAAGTAATAAGCATGGCTAGAATAAAAATATTATTACTGTTTAAATTAGTCTTTCAAGTTACTTATCAGAATATTACAGTTTACGCTATTGAGATTTTATACACTAAGGTACATATATTAAAATAACCTTAAATTTATGCTAATAATGTAATCTGTTTTTATAGAGAATGATCTGTTTTAGCAATGAAATATCAAAAGTGAAAGCTATACTATCTAACTAATGGGGGAAAAAAGTTATTATTTGCAGCATCAAACATGTAACAATGTAGACAAGGGATTATGCCACAAAAATATACTAATACAGATAATATTGAGAGGTTGTATGTTCTAAACCACAGAACTATTATAAAACTAGTCAGCTTTTGGTACCAACTAGAAGCTACCATTTTTGACATAAATATTAAACATAAGCATAAACTAAGCAGGCAAATAAGGAAGTTGACTAAACATATACATGGACAAAGAATAACTTACCAGCTAAATATTTAATGTTGTCAAGTTTGTGTGATTCAAGCATTGTTTTCAGACCTGCAACTTCAGTATCTATTTTCCTATAACTCTGTGTTAAAGCTCGATCTTGCTGTGCGTGCTTAAAGGAGAAAAAAACACTTTTAAACAATTCTGTTAACATCAGTACAGTTTAAACATTTTATTAAAGTATTAGGCCTACATTTCCAAAGAGCAACACTGCAATTTTACCAATTAGAGAAAGTGCCAAATGCAAAAGCAGAATTGAAATACACTTTTTGTAGTTTTGCCTCCTTCTACATGCCCCAAGAACTTGGCTTGAGAGAAAAAAACTACTGAATTACAAATAATAATATTCTCCAAGCTACGTATGGTTCTCAAAAAAGAGTTAGAATTGTAAACATTTTAAAACTAAACCACCATCATTTAGCAAATGACATTTTACATGATTTTTCCATGTATATCTCAAAATTTGAAAAAATAATCGCACGGCTTCTAGATGTCACTGTTGGTGTAGATACGTAATGTACATTCATTTCAAATGGATTTAAACCTTCACCAACCTCAGCTAAGCCTCAAGAACCTATCAAGTCTTCATATTGTCTTTGGATATACATACCAATTGGAGAAGTTATACTTTGGAATATATAACGGGACTTACTCAGAAAAAAAGGATAAATTAGCAGGAAAATATCTAAGGATTTTTCTTACTTCTAGATGATATCCATATTCTAAAATGGATACCAGTTTAAAGCTGATCTCTGCACATATATTATCATCCATCATTGTGTAGTTTATGATTTTTAATTTTCTAAAGCTTTAACCAAAAGATTTTCATTTTTATATTGCACTTTTAATTCAAGAAAGAATAAGAACCAGCTGTAATTTTTCATAGTCAAGGATCTATTTCTATACTATTCTGGAGGTTTAGATGACAATTCCATTAATAGTGGTGTGTAAGTAAGTTTGAAAAACAGAAATGAAAAGGACTTTTTCTGTGACTAATATTTGTAATTCTTACCAATTCCACTATTTCTGTTCTCATTTTCAATAGTTTTCTCTCATTAAGTGAATACTGAAAAAAAAAAGAGTGATTAATTATCTTCTGCCTCTAAAAAAAAAAGCCACCTTCCCATTTGTCATTAATGTTGGGTTTATTTACATCTTCAAATATCACTGCAGTTATAGCTTCTGGCTTTTCTACATTCTATCCTACATTCTTTACCAGCATTATGTGAATGAAATGCCACCTAAATACCATCAGATAAGGTTCAAAATGAAGTACTTTTAAATCTACATTGGTCTAAGAAAACTATAAATATCTTCCAGAGTTTATTTTTAGCTATGGTTCTTGAATTCATTAAGCACTCAGAAGAATCTAAACTGTGGAGCCAGTGAGCCTAAAATGATTTATTCCATGTTTTGTAAAACATGGATTATCTACTCATTAACCATATTTTAATCCATTAGTTGTCAGGTGTCATCCTCACAATACTATTTTTTGAATTAGTAACAGTAATTAAGAGAAGCAGTTTCACAGACAACAAAGTAGTACATGATACAGTATGACAGTATTTCTGAATAATCTTTACAGGTAGTCCTTGACTTATGACCATTCATTCAGTGACTGTTCAAAGTTATGAACACACTGAAAAAACATGCTTACCATCGATGCCTGAAGTTATGGCCATTGCAGTCACTGCGGTCACATGATCAAAATTTGGGCACTTGGCAGTCCACCTGCACTTACAACCGCAAGAATGCTTCAACTTCCCCCACCCACCTATCTCCCCACATTGATGCCCTTTGGCCTCCTGCTGCCCTGCATTCTGCTGCCCCAGCTGACCTTCGCCGCTTTCTTGCTCCAAAAAGCCCCTTTGCAAAAAGCTCCTGGGTGGGCTGGGCTGGGCTTTTGCTTTGTGCTGTGGGAAAAAACCCCTAAAAGCCCAGCCCAACCCCACGTAGGAGCTTTTTGCAAAGGGCATTTTGGCACACTGTTGCTCAGGTGCTGCTTTTGGCTCCCCTCGCCCCAGCTCAGCTCAAAGAAAGAGCCCAGCCCAGCCCCACCCAGGAGCTTTTTGCAAAGGGGCATTTTGGTGCTCCACACTCCAGGAGTTTTTACAAAAAAAAGGGGGCTTTATGGAGCAAGAAGATGGTGACGGTCAGCTAGGCATGGTGGAGTGCAGGGTGGCAGGGGTCTCAGATGCAGGGTGGCAAGAGTGAGAACAACTACAACTTGGGTGGCTGCAGCTTCCCGGGGCGTGGCAAGCAGCCCCAGAGCTGCACAGATCTGGGGCTGTTTGCTGCCCCGCAAAGTGGGTGCAGGGAATCAGAAAGGCAGAGTGAGAGGGGGAGATAGGCAGTGGGGGGAGTTGGAGGCAGTCCCTTACCTTACTGAGGCTCACGGCTGGGAAAGACCAAGCCCAGAATGGCTTGGATTGGGGTGGGTACTCACTTAACAACCTGCGATTCTTGGTTAATGACAGCAACTAGGACTGCTGGGATTGCAGTAGCTAAGTGATAAGGTGATGACATCTCACTTTACAACCGCATCGCTTAGCAACAGAAATGCCAGTCTCAATTGTCAAGGACTACCTGTATATAAAAGGAAAACATACATACCAATTCTTTTACTCTGCTTTTTTCTAGATTGAAATCTAGCTTGCTATCTGTTCGCACTTTGGAAGTTTCATCCTAGAAAAAAATTGCACAGAACTAAATTGAATGCCTGTATTTAGGTTCTTTAATCAAGAAAAGCAATACTATATCTAGCGAAGTTTTCCACAGCTAGCAGCACTGAATTATTCCAGAAGTATGTCATTTCTTTTTCAACTCTACCAAACTTCTCTTCCAACTGAATTGTTCCTGTTTTTTTAGAGACCCAAAGCAGAAGGATCAAGCTAAAAGCATAAATGCATTTTACTCAAATGAATACTGCCCTACATATTGCTTGGTATCCAGACAGTCAAGAAACCTCCTTAATGTAATTGATAAAAGGTGCCTTAAGTTAGCTAACAGAATTCTGAGGTCTGCAATACACCTTCTGTTGCTATGATACAACATCTATTGAACTCTATCACAGAAACACCCATCAATGATTTACTCTTTCAGTAGCAATATATGATTCAGCTTAGCAGGACAGTACTAATGCCAGCAACAGTTCTGGCAAGAAGTTATGTAGTGTTATACTTTTTTAAACTAAAACTACAGCCTTTTTAGAAGAGCGATGTTATATTTAGGCAAGTGTACAAAATATGACGAGCAGCCTGAAAGGAACAAATCTGTTGGAAATTTTAAAAAAAGAGGAAAGTAGCCAAGTTAACATAAATTAGTTGAATAATTTCTGAGCTAACCCACTGTGAGGCAGATTTCTAATTTAGAATGCAGAGAAAGGCAATATTAGGCATACTCAAACTCAGTATTTTGAGAACAAATATATAAGCAGTCCCCTATCAACTACTTAGATGAAAATAACTTTTTATCTTTTCCGCTGAAGATATTTTAGTTACAGTCATTTTACTAGAATACCTAGCAATTCTTGTCACTGAGATCCTGATGGCATTGTTTCTTATGGATTATTATTTTATAAAAAGCAAATTAAGTGGTTCTACATCATGCAGACACCTAATTTTGATAAACAGAAGTCCCAGTCCTCTTCTTAAATTTGGGGCTTGGTAGATTTTCCCAGCAATTTCTTGGTGCTGCCAGGGCACAGGGCAAGGGACACAAGAGAGAACAAACCTTTACATCAGTATTTCCAAGGTTCTGTGTACAGATTGTTAGTAATAAGTAATGCGTACTTGGGGTATATATGCTATGTGTATTTCCTACTTTAAGTCGGTTTATAGTTTCATCATCTTTTTGATTTGTAAGAACAAAGTGATAAACCCTTCTCCACATGGTCCACATTTCTGGACTAATGCAGAATTTTTGTATTCAACAGTGTTTAAACCACCTATATCTACAGAAGCTTATGCATATTTCTTCTTGATGGGTTAAGCAGGCATGCTGGATTTTGACAATGCAGTTGATGTGTTGATTCTCATCAAATGCTTGCAATTTTAGAGTATAATCCTATACGTATTCATTCAGAAGGCAGGCCAATAGAACCCAATGGCATTTGCTCCCATGTAAGTGGATACGGGGCCAAAATCATAAAGTAACTTCTTACAGAAAGCAGATATTCATTTTATATTCTGAAGTTATATTTTGAGAATAATGTATCTTACCATTACTTGCTTTTTTAGTTGCTGAAGTTCAAGTTTTATTTTCTTTGCAGAAAAAAAGACAATAAACTTACTTAAAATACAGGCCAAAAAAGTAGTGACGCATATAGCAAATACAGATTTTATGTTACAATCAGCTCAGTTTGATAGCAAGGAGGTAGTAAAGAAGTGGGGAACTTGACATTCTCATTTAATTGCATTAAATTACATAACATATATAAACTACATTACATTTAATTACATTTAATTGAATTATATTAAGTTCTATATATACCTGTATATGGAGATTTTCAGTAAGTTTCTATATGCCTGTACAGTACTGAGCTGAATACAGCAGACACAATAATTGTATTAAAGCATTCACAAAATACAAACATGGAGGTAAGAAAGGGAAGTGCAAAATCAAGATTTCCAGTCTCATAGAAACTGTATTAATTGTTCTGTATTTCTACTAGATATGACACCAAAACCACAGAGAAATGAAAGAGGCATGAGTGTAGCACATTTTTTATCCACTGCTCTCAATGTGTTTAAAATTCAAATTCGAAAACCTTTTCAACAGCCTGGTGTCAGTGATTCTGTTTACTACAAAGTTTCTACCTTAAAGCTGAAAACAGAAGCCTTTCCGTAACTTGTAGATGGTGGGTGATACTAAACTGACTTAACATATTTTTGGGCCACCACTAAAATTTCTTCCACGTATGCTGAAAAAAATAGCCATTACATTTTTTAAGTCATTTTACCTCATTTTCTGCTCGGAGTGCTGAAAATTCACTCTTTTCCAAAATAATCATATCTTTTTTCACAACACCAATATGAGACATTATCTGCTGGACAGCAATTTCCTTTGGAGGAAAAGAAAAGAGTTTCTTCAGGCCATCAGTACAACCAGTGCTGAGAGATATTATCCTCAATGTTCATTCTAGCAATGTTTATGAAATATTATTTTATTATTTAGAACTGACTGGGGGGTTAATTTAGGTGAAAGTATGAAGGTATGTAGAAATTAGGCTTAATGAAAACAGTCTTTACCCATTCTGCTCAGCTTCTATAGTGCAGAAAAGGAATGCGAGGTGAGATCATAGATCAGTAGGGTAGATTAGAGATTTTATGATGCACAATCATTTAGGCTATGAATAGTCCATCTAGATTCCTACAGTATGCATGTTCTGAATGTCAAGCCCTATGGAAGTTAGAGCCCCCAAAATCTAGGCACCTCTAAATTGCGTATCTTAATCTAGGATATAATACAACATTCAAGCATTTTACTATATATTAGAAACAACAAATACTATCCATTATACCCCCTTCAGCTTTTTCTCAACATGGAACTTTTGAAGGTGCAAATAGTGAGACAGAATAATCTTATACCTACAAGATGCTCTTTTTTAGGTAGAAATGGGGGCATTCTCCCCCATCCCATCTGAAAAAGGAAAATTGAAGGAACTAGTTCAAGTACATTGCAAGGAGAGAAGGAAGAAAGAGAAACAGTGTGTAGTAGCTAAAAGCAATAATACTGGCCTATAGAATATATTAAGTTGAAATATGCCATTGCTTATAAATCAGGGAAATTGAGTATGAAAACTTTGTCTATTACAGTTGTATGAGATTCAAAGGCAAAAAGATGTTTTGGAACCTGCTGGGGTGCTCACATAGGACCTCTCTGCTACTCCTTAAAACAGCTCTGTCTTTTCCTGGGATTGGCAGGTGCCTTCTGCAGTTGCAGTGAGATCCCCAAAAATGCATATTTGACTTAAAGAGTTGTAAGACAGATGCCATGTGCATGTCCTCACACCCTCCTTGGACTCATAAAGAGGTACACAATTTGAAGGTAAATATAGGTATCTACCCAATATGAGGCCATATTAGCAAATAATGAATGCTTCTGCATGGCTTATCGGTAGACAGTGACATCCTATCGTTTAGCACAATGAAAAGACACATTTTTATATGATTATTTTGCAACACATTTCATCTTAGTAGCACTACCAAAATCAGTGATTATAACTAAATTTCAATAAATTTAGATGGGTTTAACCTGAGTGACTAGATCTGAGTCCATCCTGGTAAATATAATTATATATTAAATACATTTTCAACCTGTTGCATTTTTGTGACCATGTCTTTGTGTATCATATCCATATTGCTTTTCATGATGTTCATTAAAGCAGACACAATGATCTCAGATTGCTGAGTACTAAATCCTAGAACAATACAAAACATTATTATTTGCTACATATACATTAATTGAACAAGCATTTCATAATCATAAAAACAAGGGCTTTGAATAACTTAGTGATCAGAAAAAAATCCATTCCTTCCCATATAATTATCATTAGAGCACACATAAATAATGAGACATAATGTTCTAATTTCTTTGAGGGCCAATGAGGATTTAACTTGCTTCACAAATCTACATACCCTGCAGTGCACTCTTAGTTATTTTATACAGAAGTTGGTTGTGATTAAATGAAAACTGTCTTTTGCATCAAACACAAAGCAAACTATTACAATCTGGAAGTTTTGGTGAACTGCTTCAAACTGCTTGTTACTTGGCAGAAACAAAACCTAGAATATTTCATCTATTCCAGATTTTGGCCAAAATAAAATCCAAAGACCCGTTGGAGTGATTTTATGAGGCATGTACGGCAAAACTGGTGGGTGTTGCACCCTCTCCTCCCTCCTTTTCTGCATGGCTTGTGTGCCTGCTCATTATTGCAATGGTCTTAGCAATTCCCAGTGAGACCTTTTTCACCAGCCAGCCCACCTGATCTTCCCAGCACCTTCCTTTCTTTGCATCCCCTCAGCTGATACCAACGTAGTGGCTTGTGCGCTTGTCCTTAAGGCAATGCCCTTAACTGCTCCCAGCATGAGGTATCCCTCTGGCACCCAATCTTCCCAACATCTTACCTTCCCTCTCTGCCCTGCCTTCCCTTAGCCATTGCCAAAATTCTGGCCTTTGCACCTGTTCTTACTGCAATGTTTTCAAATGTCCCAGATAGCATGTTGCAGGTTGGATATGGAGCACCCAAAACCAATTGTTCTGTATACAGAATGTATAAATAATGTTTGAAAAAAAGCCTACACAGAAGTCTTATGCTATTACAAGAGGCAACTACTGAAAAGACAGCATCTAAAAAAAACCTGAACAGTGAAATACTTGTCTGTATGATTTATGCATAAGAACATTTTACAGCATTGCTTTCAAAGTATAGAAAGAGACAGAAAATGAAATCTAGTTCTAGTAAGGATGCAACTTTGTATAATCATTAAGACTACTCCCCCCAAAAAGGTCATGCTTACTATTACAGTGACATAAATACACTACAATTATGTACAAATGCAAGCTAACCTACACAGAAAAATGCATACAAAAATGGTATTTATGTAAGAGGTTATTCCTGAAGATACATAGAATAACAAATGTGTTATTATTATTCAAATTGTAGAATAACATATTAATTCATATAACAAAATAATTACCATTTTCTTCCAAGAGGCACACAAAGGCATGGGTATCAAAATAAAGCATTCTACTTCCCAATGGTGAACAACTACCTTTGCTGTTTTCAAATTGCAGAGCTGATGTAAAAAAAAAAAAAAAAGCTTTAACATAAAACAAATGTACATAAGCATGTGTAATATTACCATTTTCCACTTTACAATAAAACGAATAGTGTATTTCAACTTTAAACAACTGAGATATATCTTCTGTAACTACAGTTTCCACCACAGTTAAAACAATTAATCATTTACGGCTATTTTTATCCAAAAATGGAGGGGAATTTTTATAATTCTCATTCCCTCTACCCTAAACAGTTAACTGCAAATGCTCAATGATGAAGAATAAGTGAAAAGCTGTTTGTGATTACATATATATGTCAATCACTTAAAAGCTTTTTAAAGCCAACTCTAGCACATTAAACTTTTTAAAAGGTTTAACTAATTTCACATGGATAAAAGCAAAGTACATGCCTATATTAAACACAAAGTGAGATGAAAGGACTTAACTTGGTTTAGACACTGTTTTCTACAGGCAAGTTCTTAAGTATGGGGGAAAGGTGATCTTTCAACAGAGCTCACTGTAGCTCTCTTCCTCCAAAGTGCAAGTCACTTATATTGATTATACAGTGTTGCTGTCCACCAAGATGATCTTGGTATTGACTCTGGCTAGGGAAGACCTGGTCTGGCTGTTGAATATACCTGCCATATGTCTTCCCCTTCCTTCCTTCTGCAGCTAAAGGATTCCATCTAAATTCTCATGGATTTCTAAGATGAACTACAGATTCTTATGGAATTTGAAATATTAACAGCTCTTTTTTATTATTTTTTCTTTTGTATTGTTTTATTATTGTTCATTTGATTTTTTGATTTTTTAGTTGTATTTTCTAATTAATGCATATTTTCATTAATCATTTTAACCTATTTTTAATTGTAATTTTCAATGGCAAACTGCTTTAAGGTTTCTTTTAATGGGAATCAGGATATAGATCTTTTAGTTAATCAAATTGTAGCATAAACTGTTGTGGGATACAGTCCATTTTATCAAATCCATAAGTAATTATCCTGAAAAACAGAAAGACTAATAATGTTATTCTAGCAGACTTCTAAATCTGGTCTGCTTGGCTCACCTAGGATCCAGGTAAATGTTCTGTGCAGGACAGCCTTTCCAAGCATCCAGAGCCACTAAGATACTTTTTTCCCCCTAACTTCTTTCTACCCTCAAAAGATATTGTAAGGAAAATCCCACTAGCAGAGGGAAGGTTCCTTCCTTTATAATTTTAAACTTTGTGAGCATGTGTGTATGAGAGAGAGAGGGGAAGACACATATTATGGAGTGTGGGGGGGAGGAACTAAACCTCTGCTTTGCTTTTTAAAATTATGTTTATTGCTTTTCATTTTTAAGTCTTTTTTGTTTGTTTTTAAAATCCTGTGGTGGCAATTATGGATGTCTGAAGAGCCTCCCAACAACTTGTATTTTTTTTTTAATCTTGTTCTACTAGCAATTGTTTTTGGACCTATGGTCTTTATCTTACTTGCTTCAGTTTACCCTTTTCTCTACAGTAGGTTTCCATACGCTAAACCAAACAAAAAATGTAGGGCTTCTAGAATTGTGTGGGCCAGACTATCATCACTAACTTTCCACTTTGTACTTATGATTTTGACATCACTCATCTCTTAAAATGACTCTAACCTGCTACCAATTCTGCAGAGTTGGATATTAATCAAGTGTGGGCTGTCTAGCAATTTAGTTAATACAGTGCTTCTTGGTTTTATCAAATCATATTGTTGGTTATTTGTACAGAATTATACAGTCTATAAAATTATATGATAAATAAAATATATGTTAAATTATAAAACATATTGCATTATATAAATAATAATAATATAATAAATTATCTGCTCCAGCAGCCACAAGGGGTACTATACCACTACTCTATATCTTTATCATTTGTGATCTAGATGATGTACTGATCTGTACCACCTATGACCAAGCCAAACTGGCGCTTTCCAGATATTTCACACTACAGTACAACTTCCACCAACTCTTATTGCTGATAGGAGCGGGTGGGAAGTGAAATCCAAAACACTGAAAGGGTATCGGGTTAGCCACTCCGGAACAGAATAGTACTGCAACTGTAGCTTGGCAAAACCGCTGCCTTCCCCAACCATTAGAGAAGCTCTTAATGGAAACAATGCACAGGTCCAACCCCTCTAACCTGCCCGTCTCACCTCGTCCTTCCACCGCTCGGCAGCGACTCAGGTTCAGACTGAGGAAGCGGGTCCCCGCCCCAGGCAAAGGGACGCTGTTGACACACGACAGTGAGGAGGCGCGCGCCTCCGAGCACGGGCGTCCGTCCGGGCTGACTCCCGCCGACCACACGCGCGCTCCAACAGCCCTCCTCGCGAGACCGTGCGCCCGCTTCCGATCTCCTAGGCAACGGCCAGGGAAGGGGGAACGCGCGATGGTGAAACGTGATGCACCTACGCGAAGGAGGGCGCCGGGTTCTCCCTGAACGAGGAAAAAGGTTTTTTGCCCGTTCACCACAATGGCGGCAGCAGCCGGACCTCTGACCATCCCTGCTTTGCTTTTCACGACCCGAAAGCGTTGTTGCTTTGTTTCTTCGCTCCACAGGACGGCTAGCTGCTCCTGGAGGGTGCCCAATCCAGCAGTTTGCTAAATTCCGGCATATACGCGTCCCGATTCAATGCATACGACGCATGCGCCTCTGCAAGAGGCGGGTGGTTTCGAATGACGTTAGGAAGATACACCCGCCCGCCGGCTACATGTCACTAGTTTTCTCCCCCCTTTTCCGGGGTGGGGGGAGAAGTGCACACATGGAAACAAACGGACATATGCAGATGTAGCCTATGGGGAGAGCTCAAACACACGCAGAGAGGCGCCCCATATGCACACACGCCTAATTAGACTTTGGGGAGAACTGCACACGAACATGCAAGTGAGAGAATCCTGCAAAGGAAAGACTGAGTTCCAAAGTGGGCTGGTTCTGAGTTGGAGCTGTGGAGAAAAACATGCCATCAAAACAAAATAACCCAGTGTTTCCTCTGAGTGAGGCAGTTGGGCGTAGTATAGAAAGCTGCTGAATGTTCCATTTTAAGCCCCCTTTCTCTCAGCAGCCTTTTCTATGCTTTCCAGAGCTCACAAACACACAGACACAACGTGAGAGATCAGAAAAACAGACACCAATGCAAGATGTGACCCAGAAGAAAATACAGATGCCTCCCATGGCTACTGCTGGTTAAGTATTCCAGAAGTTTTTCCAGTGTTTTTCCAACCTTGTTTTGTGACAGATTGTTCGTAAGAGAATTCACAATTCCTCCCTCCCTCCCTTTCCACATATAATATAGGCTTGCGCCATTTGTCCTCCCCTCCCCTCAGGAGAGTCCTGGTGAAGCCTCCTCCTCCTCCTTGGCTGACCCGTGGAACTTCCTGCGACTTTGCTGGGAGCAGGTAGAACAAAGGGAGCCATGGGCCTTGAGGAAAACTGCACCCCACTCCTCATTCTGGCATGTCCCCAAGGGCCCCCTCCCATGAGGGAGGAAGAGGGCCTACCCATTGACCCCCAGCACCCCCCAGCCAGCCCTACCTTGCTAGCACACATCCGAGTCACTCCCTTATCCTTCCCTCAACACCCACTGCTGTTAAGAGATTTAAAATTTCAGCCTCAGTTCCGAAACAGCCAATTGCCGCTCACCTGTTGGGCCTTGCTGCCAGCCGATTGGGCACAGGGGACATAGGGATGTGGGAAAGAGGTGGGAATACGCCCATGATGATCATCTGACCTGGGCCAACCATGGCGAGGTGGCAGCACAGCAGTGCTGAAGCAGTCACAAATTTCTCAAATTCCAATCCCATGGGAGTAATAGGTCCTAGATTTTGGATGCATTCTGTAAGTTAGCTCAATTGAGGTACCTTGGTTCAAAAATTGTTGCCCTACGACACACTGTTTCGCCCAGTTGAAGGTTACAGACATAAGAGTTCTAGTAGTATATAGATGGGCCCATAGCTGGATATACAAGGACTCCCTTAGGTGCTAAACACTATTTTCCTGGTAATTTGTTTAGTTCAGACTGTCATTAGAACCCTGCCATTCTTTGAGCTCTAGAGGGGTAAGGAATTGCCTCTTATTCCTGTTCACAAGGACTGCTAAGAAGACCTTTCTCCCATCTTAATCTGTGTGATGTTACTTGGGACTTTTTCCATTTCTAAGTTGACAGAAAAATATACTGTCATGGAATTTGCTGTCCCAATTGTTCTCTATTCTATCTTTCTTTGCTTCTGTTCTGGCCAGGAGACAAATGGTGCTGTCCTGCTTTGTGTGATAGGCAAAGTGATTGGTTTAATTCTCTAGCTTTGCTGCCCCCCCCCCTCTGAATGTCACCAGCCAATGGGAAAAGTTCCATCAATTGTGACAGGAATGCAAGAATGCAGCAGGGTTTGACATCTTAAATTTGACATATTTGAGGATATCAACCCTTTTTCTTGGGTGAAAAGGGTTTAGCGCTGAGAAGTGATGAGATTCACAAGGGAGCTGAGCTGTACAACACAGATACAGAGTCCCACAAATGTGCAAGCCACCCAGTTGTTGACATGTCCTAAGTTTGAATGTTGAGGAGGGTAGTTTGCTTGTTATTTCACTGCTGGACAATTTCAGTTTTGTGGAAAACTTGCTCTGTCTCCGGAATGACTCTGAAGAAGAAGTAAAGCAGGACAGCATAGCTCTAGCAGTTGCAGAACTCTGCTTTGCATAGTGGGTGACCAGCCTTTCACACATAGCAGAAAAGTAATAGTGCTTCTAAAGAGGGAAAACTTCCTCTGCTGTCTTTTTTGTATTTTTTTCTATACTGAAAACCCAAACAGAATAATGGCAATACATTGCACATCATGTCACTTATACTGAGATTTTGCTTCCATACTTACATCAGACTGGGCTGAGTTCTCAAATGAAAATGTATTTATTATATTTGCGCAATTATATCATTTGCACTTATTATGCCTTGCTTGCATAAGAATTTGATTACAGTATTGGAAAAAATCTAATTGCCCTCTTCCAAGCCTTAAAACAAACAATATCATTAAGGACAGAGATAGGGTTTATTATATCGTTGTCTTTATGAATATTACAACACTGGATGCTGAAAATAGGTAGACATTTGTTCTGCATTCCTCATTATATTAATTCCTAGGATTATCAGTGAAGCTGAGTGTCAGAAGTTCAGAAGATGTAGCAGGAAGTATTATTGTACTTTATTGGCATCTGATCTAGAATGACTGATGCTTTTATAGCTCATGATTTAAGGTAAAAATACCAGGAAGTCAGTTCATGAATTGTCATGAGTTAGTTCTTGGACCTTTTGTTTCACAGAAACCTAAATATAAGTTTAGTGCTCTATTAAATTTAATCCATTTTAATTATATTATTTACTAATTTTACTGTAAGGTTTTTTTTCATCATAGTTGAACAAAGGAATTAGTCCTATTTTCTTCAGGCAAGATAGATCTGTCATACTACAAAGATAAAAGGATATACCCAGCTGCAAATGCTGGAAAATCAGCTCATTGTCTCTTTAGTGTATTGAAATAATTAAAGCCTGTTTTATATGATCAAGCCATGGCAATAACTTTTGATATGTATGAGTTTCCAGACTATTTTGTTTTTAGACTGCATCATTTACTAGATGTAATAAGAGTTCTTTTGATATTTAGTCTTCAAAGAACATTTTCAAACTCTTTAACTGAGACGACTGCTAAAAAAGGTAGTTGCAGATAAAAACAACGCTCTTCTTGCCATCTGGATTCTTTAAGCAGCTCTTCAGTTTATCAAGAAAAAAACTATGCAATATGTTGTAACATTAGCCTAAAATTGTCAGCTTTGTCTTTGACATGTATGACAGGCAGGTCTTTTTCAAGGTTTCAAAAACAGCGTTTCTGGTCAAGAAATTGGGTAAATCATCCAATGAAATTTCATAATGAATCTGCAGTTGGTTTGTAGTATAAATCTCCTAATGCATAGACATTGGTGCAGTTTAGGAAATTGACTCAGTTTTAAATTAAATAAATAGGTTATTGCAAAGCAGTGGAAATTCAAAGTACATTTTGTTGGATTAGTAATATTTAAAAGTATGGGACAGTGCTTTGATTTAAGAATTAAAACAACAAAGAGCTCTGAAATGAAAGACAAGTTCAGTCAAATGTAGTCATCAGTTATTAGCTATAATAATAAAAATTTCTCTGATATATAACCATCAGGATATATTTTGATATAAATATTTATTATATATATTTTAAATGTTTAAATTGCTCAAGACCATGTAGGTATTCAGTAAAATCCCAGTTGAGGGAGGGTTGTTTGTTTCTGATTAGCTGTTGATTACTTATTTCAATTTTGTATTATTATTGCCACTACTACTGTACTGCTACTTCATTTTTGTTTGTTTTTATTTTGCAAAAGTATTAAAAGAGGCAGCAGAGACAAGGGATACAGAAAGCTTGACCTGTTCATCTGCCCCATCTTGCTAATAAGACTGTAATAATAATAAAAAAAACACAGAGCTCTTGATTTGTGATATTGCCCTCGAAATGTAGAGGAAGGAGTGAAGGGCCATTTAGAGTTTGCTTAATCTGCCTGGCAAAGTGGAGACCAACCTGGTCCTTTATATTCTGCCCTGAAACAACTGATTTCCCTCCCTGCGTCTCCCACCTTCCCTTGCGCATTGTACCTTATGATTTTGAAAGCATGAGAGCACAGTCTGATTATCTCATTCAAGCTGTTTTCAAAGGCAGAAATTGTTTGAAAAGCTGGAGAAAAACATACAGGAAAAAGATGGAAAAGGAAAGAAGAGGAGTACAAATGAGTACCTGGTTATGCAGATAATGCCAACCAAATCAGAAGAGATCTGATTTCTGAGACCATAATCTGATTTATCTGGGTAATGACTGGATTGCACTTTAACTGATAAAAATGGTAAATTTTAACTGGAGGGCTATAAACTGAATCCTGTGAGGATTGGAAATGAAAACCCTGAAATAAGGATCTCAGATAAAGACTTGTGTGGAAATGGGAGTATGCTGTTATGCTGCCTATTAAACCACTCAGTGGAAAATCAGGAAGAACTTTGGCTTGTAAAAGTTCATGGCCTTTGTTGTCCATATGCTAATATTTAGAGCATGGGAAATAAAGAAGATGAGTTTGAATTCTTTGTACAGGAATGCAAATAGGATTTTATAGCCCCCTGGAGCATTCTGCTTTGGCAGTATTAATTAATTTTGACCACTTTAGCCTCCTGCTAGTTAATGTATACCTTCCTCCCATTAGTACTAAGTCACAAACCGGTTTTAAATGGCACTGCCTAATAAACATGTGGAAAAATTGATATTGACTAATCAAAGTGCATATATAATTATGGTGTTTTCTATCGCAGTATGGGACCAAATGAGGTGTCCCTGTTCTCCAAATGCCATCAACAACACCCCAATTAAGGGCATATCCTCCTCAGTAGAATCTCTCCAAGAATTTGGCTCAGGCATTTAGTGTCTTAGATTTATCTATCTTTAATTAGGCTATAACAGGAGGTTATTCTGTAAAATATACACATTGGTCAGGCACCACTATGAATACCCTAGACTATGTAGGTATCTCCTGTAGCTCACTGCAATATTTAGATAGTTTCAGGTTTGACTGTTGTTTAGATAGTGATAATTTACCACTGGTTTTACAGCTCCATTCAGTGGAGCAAGGCTTACATATGGGGGATGAACTCCAATGTGAAAAGAAAGCATTACAGCTTCATACCTGAGATGGACTGGGAAAATTAATGCTTCCTTAATGGAGCAACTGAATTTACACAGCTTAGATCACTTACAGTATTAGAGATAGCCAGCTTAGAACAAATAGAATATATTATGAGGATTTGGTATGGTACAATGTCTCTGAACATGAAATAGTAACAGTAAAGGAGGAACCAAATGGTATTTCCTAACACAAGATCACAAGTTGCTCATGGATGTGTTGAAACTAAAAAAGATCTAGCAGTAATCTAGGTCTATAAGGTGAACTTCCTTCAAGTTCCTGGGCAGTTGGTGCAAAACACTATAAACAGCTGACGGTACTGAAAAATAGGAAAGTCTTGCAAGGAGAAGACTAAACATATAATAGTATTCTTCAAACGCATCAAAGAATAACAGAAAAATGCCATAGCAGTGTAAAATGATGTACTTGAGACAGTACTGCGGGAGCAGGAATGAAGGAAGACAGGAATGAATGATGCAGGATGCTTTTTTAAACGTCCTGGTAATGGTGGGCACAGGATGATGAAATATATATAAGTATCAAAGTAGTCAATTTATCCATCTCAGCAAGATCTGTCAATTTCACCAGCCATTCCTCCATAGTGGGTAATGCAGAATCTTTCCATCTTTGTGCATATAATAATCTTACTGCAGTAATCATATATTGAAATAATCTTCCATGACTCTTTTCTAACCGTGTATTCATCAGTCCTAAAAGGAACAATTCTAGCTTCAGTTGAATATTAATCTTTAAAATCCTCTATCAATTTATCAATTTATGTATTTGAATCCAAAAATTTTTTTTTAGCTTTTTTACATGTCCACCAACCATGATAGAATGTCCCTTCATGTTGTTCACATTTCCAACATACATTTGAAGTGCCTTTATACATTCTACATAATTTATCTGGCATCATGTACCAACAACACATCATTTTATAAAAATTCTCTTTAAGATCATAACATAATGTAAATTTCAATCCTTTTAACCACATATTTTCCCACTGATCCATCTGTATTATAGCCAAAATCCTTAGCCTACTTTATCATACATTCTTTGACCTGTTCTTCCTCTGTTTCAAATTTCAACAAAAGTTTATACATTTTAGCAATTACATGTTCATCACCAGTGCACAACAGTACTTCAAATTCTGACTTACTTTGCTCCATGCCGTAAATCTTTTTGTCCATTTTGAATCTTTATTATAACTGTAAGTGAGAAAACCATTGACAACTATATCCTTCTGCTGTTAGTTTCTCTCTTGATTTAGTCTTATATTCCCCTTGATGGCTTTCCAATAATTCCTGGTACGTCAACCATTTGTTTTTGCCTGCTGTTTCTCTTCTGTGGAATGCTTCTTGACCTAAGATCCACAGAGGCATTTTCGGGCACAACCTGGGCTTGTATCTATTCTATATTCTCAATATGGCACATCTAATAAAATTATTTTAAAAATCCACATTAATTTTAACTTAATTGTGCCATAAGTATCCATGCCATCCAAACCTCAGGTCATGACCCTTTAACTCTAAAAATCTCTAGTTTCTCAGCAACATCCATTCTTTCATCCAAACCCAACAACATGTTGTGAAATACAATTTCAAATCCGGTAAACCCAGTCTTTCTCATTTAATGTGCTATTTCACATGGACTGCAGACATATTGACAGTTAACAAAAGAGATTTATTTTTTTTTTTTTTATAATGTTTTTTTTTATTTTTACAACAAACACAAAACAAACATGAACAAACAAAAACATAAAAAGGCATAAAAAAGCATCTTCCATTTTATACCGTGTGTCAACCAGTTAAACTCGTTGGTGCCCCTTTCATAATCTTAAATTCTCATATCATCTATTCAAAAATATACTTGTATACTTATCAATTAACAATTATTAATCATTCATAGCTAATCTATAAAATCATATATTACAAAAAATTTTAACTTTCAATAGGATTAGTAATACATCTCCATCTATCTATTATATGTGTATATATATAATAATTAATATCAAATTTCTATTATAAAATTTCCTAATCTATTACATTACTATATTTTCTCATCTAATCATTAATAAAAACAAATCCCGTGTCATATAAAATTGCTTATCTTCTTACTCTAATTTCAAATCTCAATTTAACTCATCTCTGCACATTCCATAATTTTGAATAACTTCCTCCTGCATAAGTACTTTTTAATTTTTCCAATTCTTAAGAGTTACAATTCTAACCAATATCAGTTACAGTATCAATTACAATTCTAACCAAGTTACAGTTCTAACCAGATTTCACTACATGTTATACAATTTTTAACTATATATCTCAGATTTATACTTTATTCCAGCGCTTGCATAATTTTGAGTTCACCCTTTTCATTCAATGTCCCAAAATATCTGGCTGTTCATTCCTTTTTTCTATATTATTGGATAAGAGAAAGCAATAATAAGTGTCCTTTTGAACATTCTGCTTTTGGAAGCTTCTGTCAGTTCCATCATTGTTGTATTCCCCTGATTTTCTCTTTAAACATCTGCAATAGTTTCTTTCAATATTGTTTTACTTCTTCTTTTTGTACATTCTCTTAGTACGATTTTCCATTATAATCTTGTATAATCTTTTCTCACCTCAGTGCCAAGAACAAATCTGTCTCTCTTCATTTATCAGTTGATTAACCCTTTTAATTCTCAGTTTATAGGCCTCACAATAATTCCGTTTAATGTTTCTGATTTCTTGTACTATTTCTTCCTTTTCCAATGATCCCGTTTTATGTTTAATTAAGTCCATTTTAGCTTTAATATCTTTTTTTTTTTTTTTTGAGAGTTTCTGCAGCTCTTCTTCCAATTTTTTATAGTCATCCTCAATAGTTTAAAGATCTTTTTCTGCATTGTGTTTCTCGTATAGTCTATTATCTTGATAAACCTTCATTGAGTCAAAGGATTCTTTATCTTTGTTCTTGCCAAAAATAAGAAAAAAGAAGCAAAAGGAGAGAAAAAAAAAAGAAGGAAAAATAAAAAGAAAAGGAAAAGAAGGAAAAGGCTAAGCCTCTTTAAAAAAAAAAAAAAAATCCATCTGGGGGGGGAATAGAAAGCAAAGCAGAGCTTCTAGCAGAAAAAAGAGCTACTGCCACTAATCAAGGCTCTTGTGACTGGCTCAAACTTTCCATCTTAATGTTTTCAAAGTCGCTTTCAACTCCACTTTCTTGTTTATAGTTACGGATGGCACCTGTATAAACATGCACATCCCACTATCTTTTTAGAAAGCACAGGGTCTTTGAGCGTGCGTCACAATGAAAAAAAAAGCACTAATTCGCGCCTCTAAATGGCAGTGCAACTTTCTTTCATTTACTTTCTCTTAACTCCACTTTCCCCATTTCAAAGTCAAAAAGATATAAATTTCTTATAACAATAAAAAAATCTTAGTAAAAAAAAAAGGCTTAAAATATAAAGGTTATTGAGTATTAAAAAGAGAAAGCCAATCCAGTTAAAAATATATTTTTTTAAAAGAAAAACATCTTGTCAATTCCACTAAAAAGGGAAAGTTGAAAAGAAAAATTTTCTCCCCTTCTTTTTAATAGGGTTCAATCTCGCCGCTTAATCCACTTTTCTTCACTTTTAAAAATCTCTTTAAGTTACTTAAGGTGTTCTCTAAGAATAGTTGAATAGTAAAAGTCCATCTCACCCAGTTGACACCCTTCTCTTCCATCTTCCTTTGGAGCTGTCCCGGCTTTCGCAGCCATTTTTGGCTGCCTCTCCTCCACCGGCTTCAAGAGCTTCTCCCCGGATCGATCTGGGACTTGCGGCGTCCCTGAGATCCGCGGGACGCGCCCTTTGCGTTCGCCATCTCTACGGGACGGCTTAGGTCCATCGGGACCGTCCGGGCGAGGAGATATCGGCTGCCATCCTGGGAGCCCAGGATCGCCCGCCGTATCGCCGCGACGCCAGCTCCGCCCTCTCCAACAAAAGAGATTTATTATTCTTGCTGAGATAGAATATTTGTTTTGGAAACGTAAAATAATTTTTGTTTCTCTAAAGAAAAGAGAAAACACATCCTGGGTGATTTAATCCTAATCTCTTTTATATAAGCATTTGGCCATTCCAAAATCTTTCCCATTTAACAAGATTGTTTGTTTTGTTTTGTTTTTTCATTTCCTGAAGCCTGAAAAAGATACCGATTGTAATAAGTAGTTTTTCCACATGATCTTTACTCATGCATGTGGGATAGGCAGTGAAGAATGACTGAATATGTTGTGAATCAAGTAAGGAGCAAAAACTTGTAGTAATTTTCCCCATAGATGGCAGTAGTTTCTAACAAAGCTCCTTTCAAAGACCATTTCAGGTCAATAAATGTTTTGGACACAAAGATCAAAAATTGGAGTCAACTCACTTTAAATAGTGCAATAGTATACAAACTACTTACCATGCTTTTCTTTCTAAGCTATTATCTGTTCCCACTTTATTTACAATAGAGTATAATCCTTTTGCTGGTGTGGGCAGGCTTCACAACATACCATACAAATTAGTGACCCATCTCTATTCTTCTGTACAATGTTCCTAACTCTAAGCCATATCAATCTAATCCCCATTTTTGTAGAATCTGCTGTCACATTTGGCTTTGCCCCACTGAAAGTTCCTGCAACAGCCCTCTTGTATGTACTGTATGTGCTCTTCAAAAAATCTAATGCACCCCTGCATTACCTTAAAAATTCCAACCACAGAGCATTTTCAGCATATATTACTACAACATGACAAACCTTGATATAGCTAGCATATATTTCATGAAAAGTTCCAAGTTCTTACTATAATGTTTAGAAAAAGCTTGCTGTCCCATCTTTTAGCTACATCTTCCTATACTCTCTTCAAAGTCATTGCTTCATCTCCCCTGACAGGATATTCTTTGGTATATCAGTATATTCTTTAGAACACCTCACCACTATCTTGACATAGGTCTTTCTATATACTCTGCCAGATCTTCGTAGTCAAAAATAAGCAGTGATTTACTAACAGCGATCTACTAGAAGCAGTTAGGGTCTTAAACTCATGGCTGTGATGGTGTGGGAATACAGGGGACAGAACTAAACCAGAAACAATACAAATACTATGTGTAAAGGTTCCATAAACTGCTCTGCATTCCTTGGAGGAAAGACTGAAACACACTTTTATTCTCCCAACTTGTCTCAGGACTCTGGCTGAACTCATTCATTAAAGCATCTGAGCCATCTAACTTAATATACATTTAACTGATCAATGTAATTTTTTCTGGATTGATTTGAGCCAGTTTTCAATGTGACAAAGTGTGCAATGCCTTTTTGGGAAAGAATGTGGCAGATCAAATCAAAATTTACTCTTATAGTACAAGATGCATTATTTTAGATTAATGTAGCACAAATTCATGAGTCTGAAAGTCTATAAGAGATTCCCCCCCCCATTTTAATATTTGTGGAACAATATTATCTCTTAGGCATGATTATTCTAATAATACATTTCTTGTGTTCTGACCTGATCTATTTGTTGATATGACAGAAAACAGCTAAAAGAACCAGGGAGGGGTGTAGAATTTAAAAAAGAAAACAAAATAGTATGGATTTTCACATTATCTCCAGTTGGATACTGATCACAGATTTTTTTAAAAGAACTGTTTGATAAAATGTTTGAAGCCAAAGTACTCTGGCAACTGAGTAAGACTCACAGCTGGATCAACTGAGCTAGAAAACATACAGCTGACTTAATTGCCATGAGGCCTATTAGTAGAAATCTATTTGTTATCCTACATACTTAGTATGCAGCAACTAGCTTAAGAGTTATTCTGTTTCTTTCATGAGCCTGAGAACAGTAGGTTGATATAAAGGATAGGGGTGTCTTCAGTACAAAATTGTCATCAAGAGTCCTCAGATCAACATTCTCATCTGTTGAGGGGGAAATTAGATTACAGCTGCCAGGCGCAGTTTCCTATTGCTAATATGGCTGTTGATTCACTCGTGTGTTAGGCAACTCATGTACCAATGCTATTCCATATGCATGAAGGTCCTGGGCCAATCAGGTTTCCTCCACTTTGCCACCTCTTGCTTTGCTATTAAACATTTATTTTCATGAAGATGAAAGGGCAAAGAAATTTGCTCAGTGGAAAGGCAACAAATTGTACAGATTGTACATTCTAATTAATAAGACAAAGATGAAATCTTTTGAGACTCTCTCTTCAGAATGGATAGAATCTCATGGCCTGTTCAGTTAACTAAGTTCTTCAGTTAAGTAGTGTAGTTTTAAAAGAACTGTAAAAACAAGGGGAAACAATTAGAAATTTGACTGAATCTGAAAAAGTTGTAACACAAAATTTGACTACCAATCCCAATTAGGCCTGGGTTAGCTGAGGGCTGCCAGTAGATTGATTATTCTGGTTGATTGATAGTTAGGAACAATTTGATGCAAGCTAAACAGTCTGAGGTGCTGTTAGGAGATTATAAAAATGCAACCAGCACTCTTTTGGCTTGGCAGATGTGTGCCATTGCCTTCAGGAAATGAAATCTTTCCACTTTTGTGCAAGGCACAGGAAAGAACTGGCCACTGAAGGTTTCCCATCTGGCCAGCACGTTGTACCTACTTACAAATTGCAATTGCCAGTAACAACAGGGACCTCTCCAGAACACTCTTACAATCAGTGTGTGAAATTGCTTCCAATTTGACTAGCAAACCTCCAGAATCACTTATTAAATATGTTTCCAAAGCCCAAAGAGGCTGCTGAGAAAGTATCTCCATTTTCTAATCAAGAAGGCAGTGACTCTTTAGACTGAGACAAAAGCAAGAAAATAACTGGGACTGTTTCTTTAGGCAAGCACTTTCATTAGAACTTGGCTCCTGTTGAAATTATACAAACATCCCCTAAAGCAAAAAAGCTAGTTTCCATAATGATTATTAGCAGGTTTGTGGCTGAAGCAGGAAAGTTCACAGGTTGCCTTTTGTTAATGAAGCTTCTTGTTTTTACATCAAGTGTGTTTTTCAGGGAGAAGAAAAGCCATGCAATAAAAGGACTCTGGTTCTGCAAAGCTATTTAAGGGAACCTATTTCAGTCATTGAAATGTGCTGCATGCAAATTCCAATGTTTTGGCTGCAGGGAAAAAGAGGGTTTTCTTTTCAGATGCTGAAAAACTGTATGAGAAACCTGACAGTGCTCATGATATACCCCACAACTGGCTCCGTCAAACAATTGGGTCAAACATTTCAAAAACTAATCAGATCTGGAAATTATAGCATGACACCTTCTCCAGTCTGATTCCCTCCAAATATACAGTATTGCAATTCAATACTTTAATTAATTAATTAATTAAAAACAATAGCTTAAGAATGCTGGGTTGGAATTTTAGGAGCTGTAGTCCCAAATAACTGAAGGGCCAGGCTGAAAAGGGCTGTAATGCAACAATAATAATACAGGTAGTCCTCACTTAATGACAGTAATTGGGATTGGCAACTCTTGCTAAGCAATGCTGTCATAAAGCATGACATGTGATTTACGATGCAAGTTGTAGCAGTTCCAGTTGCTGTCATTAAGTGAATCCCATGTGGTTGTTAAACTCAATATTACATGATCACCATTTGCAACCTCCTGCCAGCTTTCCCATTGACTTTGCTTGTCAGAAGCCCACAAAGAAATCACAAATGGCAATCACCTGACTGCAGGAAGCTGCAATCATTGTAATTGTGAGTCAGCTGTCAAGCACCCAAATTGCAATCACATGACTGTGGGGATGCTGTGACAGCCTCAACTACGAGGACCATTTCCTTGTTCAGTGCCGTCGTAACTTTGAATAGTTGCTGAACGAGTGGTTGTTAAATGAGGACTACCTGTAACAATAATAATAAGTAGTAGTATTAGTACCAGTAATGGAGCAGTGGTTATTGGGTTGTGCAGTGCTTTGGATTTGTTTCAGGAAAGTTGCTTTGTAGTGTTTGTAGCTCTTTAAAGCAGCCATTTTTTCCTGGAATTGAGAGGCTGCCTTTTACAGTCAGGTGCTATTTTTGTGCTTCCATGTACTTTGTAGCATCTTTTTGAATCTGTAAGCATAGTACAGCCCTACTGTATACATCTCAGCAACAGTAGGTTTAAAATAGCATCCAGTTATTTTAAAATACTGCTATCTAAAGTCAGTTATGGCTCAAAGTGCTCTCCTCGTATCTCCAAACTAAAAGAAAACTGAACTGGGATTGGTTTTGCTGCCCTTGTTGCTAATCCCTGTTGCTTCTGTTCTGGTTTCCACCTGTAGGATGGTATACTGACTTTCTTTGCAGTTAAAATTGCCCCTCTTCCACTTCTCAATATGATAATCTGACAGTAAAATCATCTGCCAATCGTAACACTGCTGTGACTGATGATCATTCTGGCAGATGGCTAGACCCAGAAGAGCATTAAGACCATTCAACAGATCACAAGGGTGCTAAACCTATGTTCAGAAGCACTCCGAACAACAGCTGAAAGATACTGGGGGGGGGCTTGCATCAGTTCTCCTTTTTCACTATGCAGACTCCCCACCCCACCCCACCAGCTCTGGTATTTGGTCTGATCCAGGTCTCAGAGCCAGTGATCAGCTTGGGAACCTGGGTTGTAGAAGGGGAACCTGATTTGAAAGAACTGTATTCCCCCTGCCCCCCCAAAAGCAAAAGAGCCCTGGAAGATAATAGCAGGTGGGAGAGTTTCATGGCAAAGCCAAAGAAAGAGGGCTCTTGAAGAAGGGAAGGAGGGAGGGAAGGAAGGAAGGTGCTATGAGTTATAGTTCTTCAGTTTCTGGACATCCTGATGTTCTCATCCCGAATATAATTATCAGATATACTGCTTATTTATAGTATAATCCAGTCCTATTTGACCTGGTGCCCTCCTTCTGCACAGGTAGTCCTTGTTTAGTAACCACAATTGGAACTGGCAACTCGGTGTTAAGTGAAGCAAGTGCTAAGTGAAACTGCGACTTTGCTTATGACCTTACTTCAGTTTTCCTTTGCTTTACAGACCTGCAAAGGTCATAAACGTGGGCATTGGTAGCAAAGTTACTTTTTCATCACCACTGTAACTGCGAATAGTAGCTAAACGAAGCAGTTGCTAAATTAGGACAACCTGTACTGGTATTACAGCTTCCAAAATACCAGCATTTCTAGAGGCTGTCAGACTAGGCTATATTGGTGTAACTTTTAAAATTGGTCATAACATCAAGTGTCTTTGAAGTCAAGGTAAGTGCTAAATCACTGAACCAATCCATCTCTGCAAACCTCTGTGTCATGATCCGAAGGAGGAAGTTATCCTGAAAATGGTTGTTAAGCTTCCAGGCATGTGTGTTATCTATAAATTGCTGAGATTTCTTTTCAAAATTGTAACCCAAACACACTTCAGAGGGCCATGTGGAGAAAACAGGAGAGATGTAATTTCCACTTGGCTTGAGAAAAGGATGTCCATATTTATAAAGGAAAGATTTACAATAATATTTTCAAAACCCTTGCTTTCAAACTGAGCTATTGACAGGGCCTATGATTTAAATATTTAAGTCTTAATTCTAGCCCTTTTTTCTCTCTACTCCCACCAACTATGGCCTCATTTCAGACATATAAATAGACACAGTAAGGGACATGTGACAATTGCAGTCATAGGAGTGAAAGACTAAGGTCAATCAAATCCCCTGATTTGTTTAACTGCTTGGAAAAATGTTATAGGAAGTGGAAAGACTTCCATTCTATTGCAGGCTACAAAGCTTTGGTTTAAACCCTTTAAGCAATTCACTTCTCTTTAATAAAAGGTTCTTCCGACAGTTTAAAAACTAACATTTTTGTGTTTAATCAAATGCTTCTAGCACTGGAACACTTCCAGATTGGCTCTGTTTCTCTGATAGTATGCTATTGTTTGGCAACTGAGCTGATTTACTTCTGGCTTATCTGCAGGAAAGAGGGGAATTTATGAAGCCAGTTTTCAGCTGGAAATGCTGGAGCTCTGTGGATCTTGAAACTGTTTACTCATTCAAAGGAACTCTTGACTTGTCTCTCCTTCCAGCTCCTGAGCTTTTGCCATCTCAGCAGGTCCTGTAAGAGGAACACTGGCTTGAAAACTTCACAGTTCATATTTGGTACTTCAGGCAAGGTGACATGGAATTGACAATGTCCACCTTCTTGCTTTTCCTTTTGTATGGGGTAGAATGAGAGGATTTTTATTGCTGCAAAATCTTCAGCAGGTTAGGATAGAGCAGTGATTTTTCTTTTCAACACAACATAGATGGCAGAAATAAATATTTATCTGTTAGATTTATATACTGCATATCATTTAGGAACACAAGGCAATGAACACAGTATTCCTTCCACCCATTTTCTCCACAACAATCCTGTGAAATAGGTTGGAGTAAGAAAGAGTGACTGACCTAAAACCAGCCAGTGAGCTTCTAGGGTGGAGACTGAGCTAGAACCTGGCTCTAGAACCTGCTTAACCACTTAACACTTCACCACCACACTGCACTGTCTGTCCAGATTATCACAAGCCATTTCCAAATTGCTTTTAAATGATTGGGACATAGAACAATGATGATGTGAACGTGTTCTTATCCTGAGATAGAAGTATGACTATAACCTTAGTGGAGTGACTGTACATGTAGGGTGGATTGTGAAAAGTGAGGGCAGAAGGGGATAAAATACAGAGGGGTCACTCAGTGGTTCTATAAAACAGTGATTTTTTCACCCCCAAACACTAAAAAATATTTTTGTGTGTCACCCCACAATGTTTAATTCTCCCATAAACCAACCAGGGCTTTTTCCAGGTTTGGAACACTAGCAACAATCCTCTAAGTAAATAAACAAACAAACAATCTTCTATGATCCCTGCTGCCCAACTTCACACACAGGGTCTTACAACCAACTTTCTTCGGAGATGCATCCCTGAAAGCCACCAGGGTTTCTTGGATAACATTAACTATACCCTGATCCTGCCCCTGCTCCACAGTTGTGGCCGGCTCTACTTATTTTTTTAATATCTATTCAACTCAGCGGTCTTCCTAGTATCAATTGCTTCAATTTTGTTGAGTATTTCCTGCAATATCCCTTGAAAGAGTATCTGAAGAAGCCACCTATCTGCTCAATATCTACATCTGTAGAGTATAAATGTGATTAGAATTCCATAATTTGAGAATTAATTGGATTATAGTACTTATGAATTGTTTCCATTAAATATCTTTTTATAAGTATCATATTGCTTTGTTTCATTTTAAATGAGAAGTCAACAATTTGCCAGTTTCCCCCCATTCCCAATATGTCTGTTTAATACACTTTGATGAATATTCCATATTGAAAACACATAATTGATCAAATTCTAGTTTAACAGATTTAAAAATACGATTCCACAATTCAATTTCTAGCATGAACATTCTAACCATCCTTTACATCCTTTTCTAAATTTGTAAGATTGATTGATTACGTGCTATCAAGTCGTTGACTCTTAGTGAGCACATAGATAGATTTTCTCCATGATGATCTGTCCCTAACCTGGTCCTTCAGCTCTTTCAACAGTGCACTCATCACTACTGTAACTGAGACTATCCACCTTGCTGCTGGTTGTCCTCTTCTCCTAAATTCTTAAGATATTCTTGGAAAAGGTCTATCTGTGTGGTTGCTAAGAGTCAACATCAACTTGATGGCACATAAGCAATTAATCAAACAAACAAACAATGAAGTTCTTCTATTAGTTTTTTTTTCCCTCCAAGGGCCATAGACTATTGTTTCTCCCATATACAAGCTTTCAGTTGAACCTAAGATGTCTTTTGCATTTACTGATCATCTATTTGCTTGAAAAAAAACTATCAATATCCTTTTTTGTTGTTGTTGTTGATCAATACAAAGGTATACGATCTAGCAAGGACATATTAAAATATAACTCACAGCGGCTTTGGTTTTCTTATTAAAAGATAATGGTATTATTCCCAGAATGTGATCAGAAATGGTAATTCATTCCAACCAAGTTAACTATGGATCAAGGTTTTTTTTTTTAAGTCTAAATGAGAACATGTGCTACTGTATATGGAGTTGAGAAAAAAGTATGTTCTTGGTTAGGTAAATTTAAATATCTCCAAATGTCAATTAAATTAATTCTTGAATACATGCCTGGAAAGCACTCCAGATCTGAGGATGATATTTTTTTTACAGATTTATCCTGATCCATTGATGGATTCAAGACTACATTAAAATCCCCCGCCACAATTATCTAGTCTACCTAAAATAATTTGCAAAACAGATGTGTAAAATGTCTGGTTTGTCTCTAATAGGACTAGAAAAATGTATTCAAGCCATCAGACTATCTCCAATATTAACAACCACCAAAATGATATAATAATAGTTAGTATTCAAAGGTTCTTGCTCAGCTATAACATTTGAAACTTTCTTAATTAGTATTGCTACCCCTCTGGCCATTTTTGAATTTCTACATATATGAATCTGATCCACCAATTCCTAGCCAATAGATTTTTTTTCCTCTGGGGAGTTTATTGCAAAACAAAAAAACCCCAACAAAATGTAGGCTTTAATAATTTCAGTTCATTAAAAAATCTTTTGGTTCTTGGATATACCTGTAAAGTCTTTAATATTCCACAGGAAAAAAAATGCTATCATAAAAAATCTAATTATTCTAGGATCTTGAAAAATTCCCATATCTGGCTGGCAAAAATATAGATGACCACTAGGTATCAGTGAAGAGATACAAAAAACTCTATGGTACTATATAGTGATCATCAAGATTTTGGCTGCCCAGGTCTGATAAATCTCGTATTTTATCTCACATCTTTCTCTCCAATCAGCAGATCCTTTTCTCTTGCCTTACACTGAACATTTTTAATGTAGCTTATAGTTTTATGACAGGCAAATGCATGGCCTGAAGTTTGTTTTTGTAAAGCAGTAAGCTGCTTCTCCTTAGTAAGATGTGCCCCTTTCACAATTTTCTAAATTACAGCATGCTTTTGTTTGTTTGTGCATGTGTCTAAATCTCAGAAAACAATACAATTATGTAAAGAGATGTTCTTTCATTGCAAGAATGCGATAAACAAATTCCACAGAGAATTAATCCATCTGGCAGGAATCTTATTACTTGTTCATGAGCTCTAAACATTGATGTCTTGACAACCTACCAGTCTTGAGGTGTCAGGTACTTTGGAATAAGCAATTTAAAACAAATACTGATTAACTAAGTCTTCTTAAGAGATATGCCCAGCCCTGGACCGTGGAAGCAATTTACACTTATCTTCAGTACAGAACTGTGCAACAGCCTGGCCATACAAATACCCACAATTGTGGCTTGTCTGTATGCCAGACTTTCTAATTGTTCTTTGTTAGCTGTCAGGTAAACATCTTAGTACACAGTATGTATGAATAAAAGCAGTGTTTAAAAATCCAGGCTTTAGCTGAATATTTATTTGAAGTGTTCTGAGGCTGACCAAATAAGCTTTGGTCATAAGTGGTATCATTGATGTGGGGGAATAAATAAATATACTCCAAAGCCTGATGCCACTACCCCAAAATATAGAGTTCTCTTCTTGACCTTCTCTCGTCAGTTCTTTTCATGGAAATGTATGGGTGGGATGCAAATTGTTATATCTTGCTTTTCATTTTTTTCAGAGGACCAGCTGATCATGACCAATAAGAATTTTATTTTATAAAAACAATGTATGAACAAATAGTATAGGGCGTAAGTTATTTCTGTTTAGAAACATACCAACAAAACTCCTCCTGAGAGCTTGATTACAAAATGATTGTCATAAAGGCTACTTTGCTTTTCTCTTATTTTCTCTTATATATACTGCTCCCCCCCCCTTTCCTGTATTTAACTCTGTCTGGCTGCTGTTTCTCTCTTCTCCTAACGTCCCCAAGTTCTGATTGCTTTCCTTATAAGAAATGCTCAATTAACTTTCTGACTGTGTTTTTTAACACAACAATCTACTCTTTTTCATCACAAAGTATACCCACAGAAGTCTCTGTGTCAGTTTGGTACCAGCGCTGGATCTTTATGATCATACTAGATTGGTTGGTTGGTTATGTATTATCTTCAGACTGCTTTGAGGGATTCAGGAGTTGAAATGGTGATGGCGTGAAAGGACCCTTGGTACATGCCAACAGTAATTAAAGGTAGACACTGTTACTACTGTACAAGAACAGCCTATCTGGATCTTCAATATATTGTTGAACTGCAACTCCATTCAACCCTAGCCAGCATGCTGAGAGATACTCTGATTTTCTAGGATTCTGTAGAGACTCCATTGATACAAAAGTCTCATTGCATCAGTTCACTTTGAATAAAAAGAAGGAAGATATATGAAGTTCATTCTCACTCTTATTTCTTAAGTGTGACTGTAAGCAAGATTTAGAATGCCTGTGCCTGAAAAGAACTTTTTCTTCCATGTAGTTGATAAAGGAATACTGTATTATGCAATACGTAAGATCTGTATGTGCAGCTTCCAGGATGTTTGTACAGTCATAGTGGCCCAATCTGGATTGGGAGCACTCTGCACAGGGTGTGTTTGGAAGGAGCCTAATCCTTTAACCCCCAGTCTCTTTGTTAGCAAAATTGTGGGAATTTCAACATCTCTAGAAGGCACAGGTGGGGGCAGACTGACAAAAGCAAAAATGTTTCTAAAGCATTTTGAATAATGTTAAATGTTTGCATAAATACATGCATATAAATATCTTTGAGAAATTTGCTGCTCTTGGGAGACAAAAATGGACAGGTCAAGGCTCCTTGTATACACAGAGAAGTGGACATCTGATGGAGATAGTAATGCTAAAGAAATGCTGTGCACTGCAGGACCAGTATATCTTTGTATAATTAATGTAATCACTAACCAGCAGTTCTTTTCAGAACAGGCAGAAAAAGAAGGTATCTGCCTATAATGATTCTGGATCTGATTTATTAGGAAGGTCTATTGTTCCTGGGACATATATGGACTGGGGGTGGGTGGAAAGAGGCACAATCCAGTCTATTTCAAATGCAAAAACTAAGTGAGGGTTTTTCAGAGACTTTCTCCAACCTTGTAGCCTTCAGTTGTTTTAAAACTGCAACTTTCAGAATTCCCTGCCAGACTTGCTGAAGTTTTAGAATCTGGGAAGCTGTAGTTCCAACATATCTAGAGGATGCCAAGTTGTGGAAAGCTGATTTGTTGTGATCCTCCAGATTGAGTTCTACTATGAGCTTCCACGATCCATTTGTCTTCTGACTGCCATGACTGACATTGTTGCTACCTTCCTAACCTGCTTGTGGCTGCCTTTCCCTGCTGCCTTCAGGAGTCTTCTTTGCCTGTCTGCCATTGTCACAGCTAGCCCACAAGACCCTTGATAACTTGTAGACCCAGCATTGAAGCTGCTTGGTTGTGCATTCTCCACAGCAATGACCCATTGCCTTCCCAAAGGAAATCCAAGTGCCAGGCAATATGGAGAAGCACTAAATGGCTTTCTCTCCATTTGTATCTCTAAGAAGAGAAGTAGACAGTACTGACAGTGGACAGTAGTGACTCCAAATTAGATTTAAACTTCATTAGAAAAACATTAAAGTCCAACTGGTTTTTTTTTCCTGGATAAGTCATTCAGTAAATTTCCGTTGCTGTGTGCAGATTGTCCAACACCTTTACTATTCCACCACACTATCAGTCAATGTTGATTTTCCCCCAACCTTTTTTAAATATAGAAAGGCCTTTCAGTTGAGACTTTGTTGTTAGCCAAGGGCAATGCTCTGGAAAGGAAATGCAGTTTCAGTTTCTTCATGACATCTCCCCAATGAATGTCAGGTCCTAGCAATGGGCATAGTGCATTGTAGAGGGAATAAAGAATGGCCTTGAAGGACAGTGGGAGGATCCCTTACCAAAGAAATGATCAGACAAGTGTGGCTTAATCCAGTCCAAGAAACTAACTTGAGAAAACATCTCAGACATACCCGTCCCCATTCACATGAAGGTAAAGTGAGGAAGGAGGGAAGCACATTCAGACTTGCAAGATTCTGTTATGATAGCTGTTCTAATAAAAGTAGTTTTAGACTTGTACAGGATTGGTTTCTTAGTCTGGTACATCTTGTTGGGCTGACATGCACAGACAGAATCAGAAGGCAGACCTAAAGATCTGCAGAGAGAGAGAAAGTAACAGCTCCTTTAAATTTGAAATTCAGAAACTGTAATCTCTAATTAGCACTCAGCTGCTTCACTGGAGTTATGATTGAAATGATGTTTTCCCATTTCTTGCACGGTTGGAAATAGGGGGCAAAAGTCACCTGTAAGTTAATATTGTCTATGATGCCCTGAGCAATAGCTGCCTGTCTGCTCAACCAGGGATTTTCAAGCTTTGTAGTGCCATTTCCCCAACCCCCCATAAATCAATTTGCATATCCTTGCATTATTATTATTTTAATTTTATTTCAAGCAACATCAGGTAACCACATTAACATAAATCCAAGATACATATAAAGGAAAAAGAAAGATATAGGAAATACAAAGAAAGATCTCTTACAACGTGAATAAAGAGACAAATACTATACATGTGAAAAAAAACAAACCTTTCCTCTAAACCTAAAGATTCAAAAAGAGTAAAACAGATGGTACAATTTCTGTTACTCCGCAGCTCAATGCAGCATTCTTATCTAATCTTCAGCTTGTGGTTGAGCCTGCTTTCCACAATCTCAAGGACAAGTCGTAGATAGCTACCTTCATCCCTTGTTAGAGAGCTCTGCGTCTCAGTCAAAGTTGAAACAACTTTTCGTGACAGAAAAAAAATTAACTTGAAAAGGGATTCCCATTTGTATTGAATCTCATTCTGCATAAGTTTTTTCTGTCAGTGGTTTGAATTCCTTTCGTTGCAACGTATCTATGCTGGTATCCTGGAAAAAGAATATTCTCTCACCGCCCCATTTAATCTCCTCCAGTTCACGTGCTTTTCTTATAATTTTATCTTTTACATTTGAATTTACAAATCTGACCAAAATGTCTAGATTTATGTGTATTGCTAGGAGAGCAAACCCCGTGAGCATGTTCAGTATCTTTACCTGATAAGTTCATATCAGAGCTCAGGTCATTAATTTTAGAGATGTTTGTTCTGGTTTTCTCTGACATTCCTTTGATCCTTAAATTATTTTTCCTGATACAATCCTGTAAATCTGTCAACTCAATCTTTATTTCAGAAATACTCTTTTGAGCCTTACCTATCTCTAGAGTGTTATTTGTACCATATCATAAGCTTTGCTGGTTACCTGAGCAATAACTGCTATTTGTTATGACGCTTCCTTAAATTGTTTAATCATTTGGTCAGACATATCTGCCAAGTCTTTAGATACTCCTACAGCATGTTTGTCCCATTCTGTCTTCAGTTCTTTTTATTTTTATTTTTAATTAATTGTCCAACTACCTCCATATCAGATGTCTGTCCTTGCCTATGGGCAGTGCTTTCATCCTCCATTACTTCTTCATTGCTGGGAAGGGGTGCCTTCTCAACCTCCTTTGGGTCTTCCAAATCTTTGATCCCCTTTCCTTTGCACAGAGTCTCCTTCCTTAATGTCCTGCTTAACTTATCTTACTATTTGATAACATATTTAATAAGGTAAACTAACTATATTAAAGAAAATAGCTGGATCAGAGGAAGAGCAGAAAGCTCAGCATGTCGTCCTTGTCAGTAGCTAGCCACACCCTCCCACAGACAGTCCCCTAGATATGAACTTTCAAGTTGTGAACTTTTGCCAGTATGAACAAGATGGACCCAGAAGTCAGAGCTAAAAGTCAGGCTGGAAGTCAGGAGAAGGTGCGCCACAAACTAACCCTTTCCCACTGTCTCTCGACTTCCAGTTCCAACTTCTGGTCCTGACTTCTTGCATGATCAGTTGTGTTTGGTGTGTGGTGACTGCAAACTACAGACTGCAAATGTCGGCAATTAAGCACAAGAGTGCTGATGGGGCGGGGGGAGTGCGAAGAAGCGGCAATTCATTACGATGCTCATGAAGATGGAGATATTGAAGAAAATGGGGGGGGGAGAAGATGATGAACATGGCATGTTCCTATGGCATGAATCGTTCCACAATCTGAATGATAGTTAAGAACAAAGACAAGATCATGGAACATGTCAAAAGTTCAGTGCCTATGCAATCCACAATAATAAGCAAGAGGAGAGGAAAAGTGATGGAAGAGGTGGAAGTGCTGCTCAGCATGTGAATCAAAGCGGCGTGTGCCACTTAGTCTAATGCTGATCCAGGAGAAGGCTAAGAGCTTATTCCATGACTTACAACAGAAGGCTGGTGAAGGTCCTGCTGAAGAAGCATTTGCTGCAAGCCATGGGTGGTTCCACTGCTTTAAGGCTCTTATGAACCTTCATAACGTGAAAGTCAGTGGCAAGGCAGCAAGTGCAGACAAGGCTGCAGCCAGGGAGTTCCTGGAAACCCTCAAGGAGATCATCAAGGAAGATGGTTATGTGCCCCAGCAAATATTCAATGTGGATGAAATGGGACTTTATTGGAAGAAAATGCTGTACAGAATATACATCAGTAAAGAGGAGAAAACCATGCCAGGCTTCAAAGCTGCGAAGGATAGGCTAAATGGCTTCTAGGTGGCAATGCTTCTGGTGACTTGAGCCTAAAACCACTGCTAGTCTATCACTCTGAGAACCTGAGAGCTCTCAAGAACATCTCAAAAAGCTCACATCCTGTTGTGTGGAAGGCTAACAAGAAAACCTGGGTTACTCTTCTCATCTTTGAAGACTGGTTTTTCCATCATTTCATCCCGGAAGTGGAGAGGTACTGCCATGTGAGAAACATTGACTTCAAGTTTCTGCTCATATTGGATAATGCCCCAGGTCATTCACCTTACCTGGATGATTTCCATCTGAACATGAAGGTTGGGCATCTGCCTCCCAACACCACCTCCTTCCTGCAGCTGATGGACCAGAGAGTGATAGTATCCCCCACTAAAAGAGTTGTTCGTAAAGTTTCTCCTGCTGTAGAAGTTGGTTCATGGAAGTGTCCGTGGCTAGTCTTACTAGGGAATGTACCAGGATCTTGCTTAGGGTACTGAGCTGAAGGGAGAACTGGGGTAACCTCAGTCTGGGAGCTGGCCATTGGTGGAGTGTGCTATCTTTAATGACTTCATCCTTCTACTGAAAGGCATAACAATACTTTCATTGTACTCCTTGCTCCCAAGCTTGGCAAACTGATTGCTCCTAAAACGTGATTTAAAGGCAAGAATATCAAAAAACATGTGTGGGGCTGGGGAGGGGAATTAATCCTTCTTTCTAGAAAGCCTTTCCTGCCACCCATAAGTTGGCAAGAGAAGTTGGGGAGATTTTTTGGGGGCAGTGGAAAAGTGATCACTTTCCCACTACAAAAAAGCCAGAAGGAGTAGAGCAGGTTATATCTGTCAAATTACATTTATTTTATGCTTTGAAACCTCTTGGGGAACCTAATAGAAGAGGAGTATACAGATGTCATAAATAAATAAGACAAAATAAAGTTAGTATCAAAGGCTCCACTTAGCTGCTGCACCCATTTTATTGTTTATCTGAAACAATAGAAACATTTAACCACTAGGTGGAGATGGCCCCATATTCAGTGAGGAATGAAAGTGATTGATCAGGTCTGAAAACATTTTTTCATATCCTACTTTTTTGTGTTTATTTGCGGGTCAGCAGATTTTGCATTTTTGAATAGGGAAGTGAGTAGGAAGGAACGTACATTTCTCAAGAACTGTAGCTTATATTGGGCTACATTACATCATATGAGCAGACTTCTGCTACAGAATGGGAGTTTCTCTTGTGTGTTCCCTGGAAATGATCAGGAGAGCTGGATGGATATCTAGAAGAAGAATCCAGTGCATCTAGTCTACTAGCAGTTGGATATCACTATTCAACTGTTAACAGAATTTACAGCAGTGGAAAATCCTAGAAGGAAGAAAAGCTATTATACATACTAGCAAATCAAATATTTTCTCTACATTCAAAGGATAAATAGTGCTACTATGTCATTACACATCTACCTCATCAGAAAATCTTGTTGAGAGGTTAATGACAGCTGTTCATTTTTCATTTCTGCATCAAGGAAACTGAATGTCAAGCAAATAATATTTTATTCCAGTCCATAAGTCATTCTTTCATCTTAACTATCACTGTTACTACTTATCTGGAACTGATCTGGAATATTGCATGTATAAAAACATAAGGAGAACCCTGCTGGGTTAGACCAAAAGACAAAATTGCTGTGTGTGTGTGCACGTGCGCGCGGGTATAAATATTTCATTCATTCCATGGTAAAATGAAAAACTGATTACATAACCATAATAATAAAACCATAGTTACGAATCACTCAACCAAGAGGTCATCTATCACTATAAGGCTTCTAGAATAATACTGTTTTCAATAGTTTTCAGAAGGCCAAAAATGTGAGGCCAACCTAACTTTTAGTGGGAGGATACTCCATAAAATTGAGCATGAAACTGAGCAAACTCAGGGAGGCAGTGAAGGACAGGAAGGCCTGGCGCAATATGGTTCATGGGGTCACGAAGAGTCGGACACGACTTAACGACTAAACAACAACAACAACTCCATAAAATAGGGGCAGCCACAGAAAAGCAGCATCTAGGAGCCTCCATATCATGCACCTTACAAAAATGGAAGATTGCTAGCAGTTTTTCTGGGGATACATGGATTGGACAGGCTGATTCTGGTCAAAGAAGGCAACCCTGTAAGTCTCTCGCTGCCAACTCATGTAGGGGCTTCATAGGTAATGATCAGCAGCTTGAATTGAAAGCTAACAGTAATCCTATGCAGGACTTGGAGCACAGGTGAGATGTGTTCATAATAGCAAGTACCAGCCATCAAATGAGCCACTGCATTCTGAACTAACTGAAACTTCTGGGTGGTCTTTAAGGGCAACCCCATGTATAGCACATCATCCATTTGTGTGGGCATGAGTACTGCTACCTGTTCATCCATGGATCTTTCCTCACTTGTCCCTAACCATGGTACTAATATGCCCTAGCAATATCTCTTCCTGCTGTATACCTGTGATGGAATGGAATTATGAAGGTCAGACTCAGGGAGGGAAGCATCCTCTTTCGTCTCCTGAAGGGCGGGGAAGAGATAAGAGGATGAGGCTGGCACCTCCCTGAGGAATTCACTCTGTGTTGACTGGCTGACCCTGGGAACTGGTTTCAGTCTGGGAAGATTCTTGATAGGGGTTGTAGCTAATAAACATTGCTGAACTGAATCTGCGTGGTCTCCTTGAGTTCCTTGGGCTAGGCCTGACAATACCCATGATATTGCTTTCATCTTGTCCCCATGAATGAATGAGACAGTTCTTATTTATTTAAATAACTTATGTGGCCACCTACCTCACACAGTCATCCAAGGTGGCTGACAGTAACCAATAAAAACAACTTTTAAAAAATCATATCCTTTCTACCAATCACCAGAATTCCCCAACTGTTAAACCTCTGACTCAATCCCATCCTAGCCCAATGCTTGGGGGAAGAGCCAGGTCTTCATGGCCTTCTGGAAGGCTTTCAAGCAGGAGGGCTGGGGCAGCTATGAAGAAGGTGTGCCTCTGAGGTCCTACTAGCTGACAACATTTGAAGGAAAGGACCTGGAGCATGCTACCCTATCTAACCAAGTGGGATGGGCAGATACTCTTAAGGAGAGGCAGTCCAATAACTTGGTCCTATGCCATGCTTAAATCATCCTTAGCTGTATTAGTATTAAACTAATGTTTTCCTGCCTAAGACAGTGTCATCATATATAAAATCTGTTCTGCTTTACCACCTGTTATTTAGAAGGTACACTCAGGTGATCAGCAGTAGGTGGGATCAGACAGACACTTTGTCAGCCTTCTTGTTAGGCTGGGCAGAAACCAGTGTAATGGACATTACAAATCCAAGAACTTCTAATCAGTAAAATGTATTGTAAAAAAGCTAAAAAGCCATTATGAAATAGTTTCAGCAGCTGTGCTATATCAAATGTGAGCTTTACTTATACCAGTCAGGGTCCAAATTTCTTGGACTTTTTCTCCCACCCAGTAAAGGGCTACAAGTGATACACTTTTGGGTGGAAGATGGAGTTTCCATCTTGTTTTAGGAATGGCCTGATATCATATCAGATTGTTAACTTTTGACTGCCTAAGACAGTGTTGTCCAAACTTGTCCACTTTAAGTTGAGTGGACTTCAACTCCCAGAATTCCCCAGGCTGGCTGGGGAATTCTGGGAGTTGAAGTCCACTCATCTTAAAGTGGACAAGTTTGGACAACACTGGCCTAAGAACTTTCACAGGCTTCTTGGCTGTTTCAGGCTGATATGGACAGGCCTTCTCTTCTCTGATCCCTGGTCAGCCTTTTCTGTCCCCATTCTCCTCTGCACTCTCTGCTACTAACTACTTAAATTGCTGGATACAAGAGTATGTGAACCATAAAGAAAACTGCTTGTTGGGGCTTGAATTAGAATAACACTAAAATGATGGGACCAACTATCAGGAGTCCATTAGCTGTAAGAGCTTCTCCGAGCAGGAATGGGGAGAAGCTTTATAGCTTATACTACATGTTCAGATGAACATTTGGAGTCGGGAGGAAAGAAGAAGAAAACAGTTGATTCCCACACCTTGTTGTTGTTGCTGAAACAGAGCTTAGAGGACTTTCAACTAGATTGGATAAGAGACTGCATTTTAAAATAATATGAATGGTGTACAAATGCTGGCTGTGGCATTATGTCTATGAGGACTCATTATGCCTGCAAAAGTAATTTCTTTCAGTTGCTACCGTAAGATAAGCATGCTTGTATAAACAATCCTGAAAGGCACAAAAGGCCATTGATAATAAAGACACTGAGCAGATGAGAGGACAAGAAGACTTCAAAGATGCTTTCCAGTTCTGGCACTAGTAATTTATATCTAGATTCACAGAAATACTTCATCCCCCTAGAGGAAAAAGGTGGAGGTATGATATCTTTTGTCTCGTATAGATTGCATACATTGCTAGAAAAAAGTATATTTGCCTATATATAAGAAAATGTAGGAAATGGGTTAGCTTTATTGTAGGTAGTAACTGTTAGGTTGCTGGTGAAAGTGACAAGGAACAGACTTTAGGAAGCATTTTAAGAATCACTAGACAACCTGTGACACATTGGGTCATCGTTTCAGAGACATTTCCTTACCTAAACAGAGAAAGAGAATGACCAAGGGCAAAAAAACAATTGGAGCATGAACAACTTGCGACTTGCTGCCAGCTTCCCCAATGACTTTGCTTGTGGGAAGCTGGCAGGGAGTATCAGAAATGTATCTGCCTCCCTCCCTCCTTCCTTTCCACATATAATAGGCTTGTGCCATTTGCCCTTCCCTCCCGACCCTCAGAAGAGCCCCTGTGAAGCTGCCTCCTCCTCCTCCTCCTCCTCAGCTGACCCACAGAACTGCCTGCCACTTTGCTGGGGGGAGGTGGAATAAAGGGAACCATGGACCATGAGGAAAACTGCACCCCCACTCTCCATTCCAGCATGTCCCCAAGGGCCCTCTCCCTCGAGGGACGAAGAAGGGTCACCTGTTGACCACCAGCACCCCCCAGCCAGCCCTATCTTGCCAGCAGGCATCCAAGTGCCTCATCCTTCCCTCAATGCCCACAGCTGTTAAGAGATTTCAGATTTCTGCAGCATTTCCAAAGCAGCCAATCGCCACTCACCCATTGGGCCTTGTTGCCAGCCGATTGGGCGCAGGGGACAGAGGAAGGTGGGACCTGGGCTGACCATGCCGAGGAGGCAGCACAGCAGTGCTGAAGCAGCCACAAATTTCTCAAATTTCAATCCCACGGAAGTAATGGGTCCTGGATTTTGGATGCATTCTGTAAGTTAGCCCACTTGAGGTACCTTGGTTCAAAAATTGTTGCCCTATGATGCACCATTTTGCCCAGTTAAGGTTACAGACACGAGAGTTTTAGTACTATATAGATATCTCTGTAAGCTAATTGTTCTCTTTGTTATGACTGCCATTTAAAACAAATCAAAGAAAACTCCCTTAAGACTCATTAAGCAGTTTACCAACCCAACACATTAGTGTATTGTGCTAAATATATTTGTTGGAACTGATGTCAATAGTAGTCAACGTTTATGAAAAGCTTATGCAATACAGTATTAGAAGAGTTTTGAAATATTCATTGCCCCATTTAAGAAAATCAGATGACCTTACTATTTGCATTTCTCCAAAATTCAAAGTCAACACATCACACATCTGAACTGTATCATTAGTATTAGCATACAAGTTTAAAAACTGAAATTGCTGACTTTGACTTTATTATGGAAAATGATGTTCAAATGGACAGTTGCTAAAACATTTGAACTCTTAGTGGGTTACTGATTATTCCTGTGTAGCCACTTGAAAAAACATATAGGAAACTAAGACCAATATGTAAAGTAGTGGCTGGAATATAGTACAAAGCTATTTATTTAACCGGCTAAATCTCTGCAGATTTCTTAAATATGCACTGCATTATGACTACAGATAGTCCTCAGGTTATAGCAGCAGTTGGGACCAGAATTTCCATCACTAAGCGATGTGGTCATAAAGTGTGCCATCACGTGACCATGTCGCTTAGTGACAGCAATTCTCCTAGTACTTGGTTTTGAGGTGTGACCTGAAAAAAGACGGAAGGTAAGCTGGAGGTTGTGACACACATAAAAAAAGGGTGGGGTTTTGATCATATGGTTGTGGCCACTATCTTGACTTTTTTTATGCCCCACTCCCCAGAATGATGCTGGAAAGTGAAAGATGGATTTTTCTTTTTTTTTAAATGTGATTTATGTCAACATTAATTAATTGGTTGGTTTGGGGGAGGTATGTGCTTGGCTTGAGTTTTATGTATGCATGTGTTAATTTTGGCTGAGTATGTGTGCAAAAAATGCTGCTTGGGATTTTGAGTGTAATGTTTTTATTTTCCTAGGACATTTTTGTGTTTGAGGTATCTGTATTTTTTTCCTCCTTGTATTTCCCTAAAATTTACTAGCTTCCTTTCTATAAAATTGGCATTTTTAAAATCTGTGAGTTTTGTTGTTAATATAATTTTTAATTGTTTTTACATATTGTTAGCTGCCCAGATTACATTTGTGAGATAGGTAAGCATATAAATCAATTTAAATAAATAAATGATATAGTGATTAGATTGTTGGACCGTAACTGAAGAAACTAAGTTTCTAATGGGAGGTTGAAAAACTCACTAAATGTCCTTGGACAAGTCACTCTAAGTTTTGATCTCTTTCTCATGGCTGCACTATTGTGCATTTTCAGACCTTGAGTGTGCTGGCATAAATTACACTATCCTGATGTTTGAACTCTAATCTGTCTCAGATGAATGATGCTGTCTTTACAGCTTTAATGGAGAACAAATTAAGAAAAACAATTGGTGTATTCCCCTGGAATCCTACTGGGAGGGGAATCCACCTGGCTTCATTTCTTCTCCCACCAAATATCACCAGCCAGTGGGAAAAATATCCAGTAATATCTCTCTCAATCATGATGTGGGGTTGAGGCAGGATGAGAGTTCTGACCAATCACTAGACCCATCTGTCAAAACCTGTTTCCACAGGGCATCTGTTTCCTGGTAATCTTCAGCAAGGTCTACAGATTATCCTGGGTGAGTGCACCTGCCAATAACTCCTTTTAAGTTCTCTGAGTTAACAGTAATACAAACAGAATAGCCCAGGATCTGTTTTGCATAGTGGATCCCATGCAACTCACTGCAGAAATGTACAAGGCCATCAAGGTAGCTTGTACCCAGCAAATTTGTATAAATCAGTGACTGCAGCTATTGAGATAGCAGTACATATAAAAGTTAGTTTCAGACCAAATCCATTTATAAATAAAGTACATATTTCACAGTGAAATATATCCATATAAATCCACATCATGAAATGGATTTCATTTTAATTAAAAAAAGTAATTTGGAAGGTAATTGTCACATATAGTATATCAGTAAATAATGTATCATCAATTTCTCAATAGAAGTGGGGAAATTCTAACATCAGGAGAAACAGTGAAGAAAGTTGAAGAAATGGCCTCGAGCTGGATATAAGGACTTATCCACTTCCATTTCTCTCATAGCCATTCAGTTCAATATAAATTATACTATATAAATGAATGCCTATTGTGCATACCAGGAGCTACTACATTTAATGAGTTAGTTATTTAAATGTGCAGTATATCACATTGATCTTAAGATCAAATCTCAGTTTAAAATACATAATAGTGAAAAAGAAAAATGTAAAGCACTCAAAATACTATCCTTGTTTTCATAAAGACATGCAGTGTAAGACAAATGGCTTTTTATGACTATAAAAGCCACTGTTGTATTGACAAGCTCCAAGTTATTCTGCCTATCTACGTGAAGAATAGGCATTCCATTATCCTTTACTTACCTGTACCAATGACATCCCTACAGTACAACAGAATGAATAAATGGAAAAAAATAACTTTATAGATCGTATTTTATTTTCTGAAAACACATGTGATTATAATGGATCTCAAAGCAGTTATAGAAACAGTCTTCTTACTGACTATACTTCATAGTAGAATACAGGAAAAGTGACTACTGATTTTCCAGGACTTCTTATTTCGAGACAATACTCAGTTTACTACATGGCTTCAGCCTCTTTTGGCTTGCAGGTTTTGAAGTTTCAGGATGTATTCATCATCTGAGATGTATAGAAATTAGGCCTCAGTGATCTAAATATTCAGAAGGTGAAACTCATCTTAGTTGGTGATGCAGTTAAAACTCAGGGACCATGAGGTTATGATGCCCCACTATTTGTTCAGAAGGTACTTGGACTGGAGGATGAATATTTCAAGACTGGCAATGAGATACACACGTGAAAGGAATGGACTTGTTTAAGGAGCACAGCTATGTTGCACTCACATTTCTTCTTGGAAATCAACATTTTAAAATAAACAAGTTAGTTGTTTATTCATCTCTCTTTTTTTTTTCTTACCATTTCTCTCTTCTGACTCTTCCCTCTGTCCCCCCCCTACCCACCCCCATTCCTCCTCCTTCCTGTTTGAGCCAACCCTTCTAGGATCAAACATCTGAAAAACAAACTGGTAAGAAATGTGGGCAATCAACCAGAGGATTGAAGACTGGTTAGCCACCTTGGCCAGAGTCAGAGGCTTGCATGTTGAATGGAATTCCCTTCTCTCTTGACATATTGACCCAGTAGCTGCAGTACCATCACCTAGCTTGAACCCATATGTAACTCTCTTTGCTTCTTTCTTGATTACCACAATAGTGTGGAGTGTAACATTAGATCTGATTCCAGACATATTGGGTGGATGACTGAGTGGCATACCTAAATTATAAAGAAATTAATATAATGGATTATAAAGATTATAAAGAAATTAAGGCAGCTTTTCTCAACCTGGTACCTTCTAGTTATATCAATTTTTTCCATGCCAGCTGGGTTCTAAGGAATCTGCTACATCTGGACTGTACCAGACTGGGGAAGGTCAAATTAGTATATGACATTGTTAAAAGCCAACAGGTGTTTATAAAGGCACAGTGCAGTAAACATGATATGGATCCAAAACTCACATTTTTTAAATCAGATGTACTACTTCTCCGAAGAAATCCATCTTGGGAGAAGCCATTTAAATTTTTGCTGTTTTCAGAAGCCATTTAGACAGAACGTAGAACATCTATATTACAGTTATCTGCCTTCTTTCCTTATCTCCTTCTGCTAGCAGTGAAGAAGTTTGATTGGCTAGCCTTTGCAACAATTACAGCAGCACCTACCTGAAGTTAAGTTGATCTTAAAGCATTTAAGCAAGACCAGGCCTGGTTAATACTTCAGTGAAAATCACTAGGAAATTCCAAAGCTGTAGGCTAGACAGGGAAGTTGAGAAAACAGCTTGGCAGAAGGCAAGGGCTAACCACTCCCATATTGTTGCCAAGAAAATAACATATATAAGAGCACATAGTCACCCAGAGTTGTGTAACTTGAAGGAGTGGGGTCCATAAAGGTGGCAGTTTTTCAAAATACAATTGATCAGTAAGCACATGACTAACTGTACAGCAGAGTACCTACCATGTTTAGAAGATGAACAAGGAGCACACATTTCACAACAGTAGTCAATGATGTTAAGCACCAACACACACACACACATTATTGATAACTGCACTATTGCTGCTTGCTCTAATTGCTGTAATGGTTGCTTTTAGCCAAAGTTTAGTTTAGTTTTCTCTCTGTAAAGATGCACAGGTTCACACCACCATTCCCATACATTTGATGTACACAATTTAAAAATAAATTCTTTCCTACCACCACCAGGCCTTTGGGGCTAGGAGAGATCAGGAGCATCTCTTCCCTCCCATTGTCTTTTAGCATATTACTTGTTCTCTACTCAGTTCACAATCTTATAAAAACATGATTTAGTGGGTTTCCAATGCTCTGCCTTAATGCTCCCCATTTGTTAAAATTGGAAGGGAGAGCTAATTAAATGAAGCCCGTAGAAAGGGAGGGGTTTATGATGAGGTTGCTCTATCTTATAGAAGCAACCTGGCACCTTTCCCTTTATTTGTCTTTCTTTTACTTTTAAAAAGGCACTGTGTGCATTCATTCACTCACATCAATGTAGGGCTTTACTTCCTTGGTTTTTAAAAAGAAAATTACATAGAAAATAGTGCTTCTGCATCTTAGTCAGTTTCACAAAAGTATTAGAAAACTGCCCAGTTTTTGTTTTCCCTAGTTATACAAGTTATGTGTTTCTTCTTCCTCAAGCGGAGTTCCACTAGTAACTGGTAATATCACAGTGCTAACATACCTTGCAGCCAGCAGCACATGAAAGCTATAATTGCAAAAAAGAATGCGCAAAAGCAGTCAAGAGAGAAAGCAGGATTTGGAGTGCACTCTGTGTTCCTTGAGGGAGGCAGTCATCACAATGATAGGATAAAACATTCATGTTATCACTCATAGAATTTCTGACAACCCATGATGTAAGAGAAACACCAGCTGCTTCTGTATCTCCTGATTTAAGCTTGTAAATTCAACTTTAATTTTTAAACCTATTTACTCACTGATATAATGAGTTCAAAAGTGAAGAAACAATATGAATATCATACAGATTTTAGGGCTCCAAATAATATTTTTAAATCATATAGAAAATAATGCTAGTAGAATATAAAGAAAAATAACATTTCAGGAATTATTGGGTGAATGAAGAACTTGTGATATGGTCCAGTAATATTAGGCTTAAGGAGTTGTAAAGTTTTGTGAAGTACTTTGACCACTTAAAATGAAGTACAGTAGGATTATTACTTCATTAATACTGCAAATTATTATTTCCTTTTGAATAGAAATAATGAGAATTGGTTTTAAGTTACATTTTGAAACATGTGGAATATGATACTGTGTCAACAAAAATTCTTAACGCGTAGGCCAAAAACCTAGCAAGGCAAAACATCAGTATCACTGCAGTCACAATTTACAAACATTTACAGAAATAGTACACATTCACCTTAATCTCATCTTGCATGAAGAATCAATTTATTATGAAACAGTACAACTTGAACAATCTGAATATGAATTCCCTACAAATATATAAATCCTTGTAACATGTATACACACAAACAAGTTATACAAACATTACAGACAGTATAAAACTTTTTTTCTTGAATGGTTTTTTTTTTCATATTGGAATCATGGATTAGTTATACTTTGTGGTTTACTGGTGCTGGCCATGCCATTTCATCTGACTACACATGCATTGCTACAAATACATTAAAGTAGTACTAATATATCATTCTAAGAAATTGTTTTTAATGCTGTTAGCAATTGGCAAAATTAACATTTCTTTTGGGTGTGTTGCTTTGTAAAATATTATAAATCGAGATAAAAGCACTTTTAACAGCCAGTGATTTCAACAGGACAGTAAGACCGAGCTGTATCCCACATTTTCCCAGACTAACATAACGATATGTCAAAATTAACAATGTTTTATATTACAGTAAGGGTTTTTGATAGAAAAATGGAATTGATCTTTTTTCCTGTTACTACTGTATCCAAAATCTTCTTTGCATTATTTGCTTTTTCTCATTCTACCATATACTGCATATGATCTTTGTATTGTAGTCCTTAAAGACATCTAAATATTAGTAACATTTAGTTTACTTAAAATAGAACAAAACAGCAAATATCATTATACAGTTTAACTCATATTATTACAGTCCAATTACATTCTCCATCTTAAATGTTAAAAATTGATTCTACTTGCGAACTGAAATCATGTTTTTTGTTATGACATTTAGTGCATTATTGGTTTCATATGTGCTGGTAAACCATGCATTCTGTAGGTAGTCAGGATGGAAATCCTCCCTACGTTTTCTGAGAAACCCTGGCTGAGAATCGTCTAAGTGTGCTCCTCTTCCTTTGCCTCCACCTCCACCTTCTCCTCTTTCTTATACCTCAACAATATATATTACAACAAAAAGAGCCTTTCCCCACTGCTGGGTTGAAGTGCTATCCACCATCCTTGAGTCAGCAGAAACCTATATTGACATTAAATCTGCTGTGTTATTGCCATTGCTGATCTCTAGATTTGCTTTACAGTACTGCCTCTTTTTCAGACATTGCAGTTGACTTCCTTCCAAGGGAATGGGGTGAAAAAACCTAATAGATTTTATAAAGCTTGGGCAGTGTTGGAATAAGGGGAAATATTGCTATTTTAACATTGGTACAGCTACCAATAAGTTAAAGACTCTCTGATCCATGTCATGTGGACATGGTAGAAAAAAGATGTGCCATGGTTGTGCCATGGTTAACTGCAAGTGGGGACCATCCATATGGACACAACCGGAAAGAAATAAAAGTGCATAAGCTATGTGTATAATAAAGAATGACAATAAAGTGCCATTTGTGAGACCAATTGTGAAATCAGTTCTGTTTTCCTGCAAACAGAAAATAGTTGAGGATAAATATAAGCAGAGGACAAAAGCCCATCCTTTGTTACTATGGTGTATGTCTTGAGTTGGTGGATGTTGCTTTTTGCAGTCTTCTACCTATTTGATTCACTTAAATACTCAAGCATCCATCTTTCTCTTACAGTTTTTTCTTCTGACTTTTCTTAGCTTACTGAAGAGGTTTGTATAGGGATATCACCAGTTTTCTTTGTGCATTGTAAAAACCTGAACACACATTAGGAAACCTATGCATCCACAGGGAAACCTATGGAGTTCTAATGAAATGTCCAAGTGCTCTGATAGACCTGTTCTTCTATGAGTTCAATAGAATTGATGCAACAGAGGGCTCCAGTTAATTACATCCCAAAGAACGTTACTCAAACACCATTAGAAATAACAGACAGTTTAATGTAATAGATATTTCATCTGAAATGGCTCCAGAAAGGCCAGTTGTATTCCTAAATGAATAAACTATTTTAAATTAAAACACTACTGCAATGTAGCATCAGGCACCTAGTTAGGAAGTTATTCTGGTCTCATCTTCTTTCTATTGCTTCATCTATTAAAAATTATTATTCATTGATAAACAGGACAGACCAGAAGAAAACAATTCATTTACTCTTAAAAGTAATAAAAAGACCACAAAACTGGTCAGCATTCTTATTCAATGGATAAAAGTAACAAGAATATAAAAGAGAAGTATAAGTTAACTATGCTACATCTATGGCAATTACATATGTTTCATTGCTTATTTCATTACAATTGCCGCTAAGAAGAAGCCATACATTCCAAAAACTCATGACATATACATTGGCAAAAGCCATAAACCATGAGAATAACAAGACTCGAGGGAACAAGGCTGACAAATACTACCCCAAGAGTGACTTTCTTTGATACCAGTAAGTAGATCCCTAAAGGCAAAGAACTAAAATACAGCAAGCCTAGCAACCAAACTAGGACTCGAATTGAAGTTTGGAAGAGCAAGGATGTACACTTCCACACTGTCCAATTGTGGGGTACTGATGCAACAGAATCAAAGCTTGTGGGCCTGTAGAATTCCACAACCGGGGTTGAGTTCAGTGTTGGGGGGCTCTCTCTCTGTACTTCCATAATGGTAATAACCAGACAATTGGAGGAAGTGTGGGAAGGACTGACAAGGGATGCCAATCTTTTGGGAGTCAGCAAGAGTTCTGTAGGATTGTCCGGTAGGCACTTCTTTACCTTTCCTCCATAAGCCAAATTGACAAGGATGTTATTATCATCTGGAAGACTACTCACCTCATCATCAGGCAGGCATGTTTCAAACCTACAGAATGGACAAACAATGACTCCCTGAGGAGATTCCCCAAAGTCTATGATTTTGCAAAGGCATTTGGCACATACTCTGTGGCAACACTCCAGGACTTTAGGTTTTCTCTGTCTCAGGTTATAGCGGTTGTAACAGATTTTGCATTCAAGCTCATCTGAGCCCTGGGACTCCACAGTATCTTCTGCCAATAGACTTGTCATTTCTTTTTAATATACTTTAGACTTCTGGAGAAGGATATCAGCCAAGCCCTTATCTTTTTCTTTTTTAAAATGAATTAATATCTGAAATAATCTGATTATCAGCTCACTTATATCCATCCAGGGAAAAGGAAACAGCTATAGTATTCATTTTGAGTCACTTTCCATGTTTATCTGCTTTATCTTCAATGTTTTTTGTATGCTCGTGTTCTAAATATAAGATGAAGTTTCTGTAGAGATGAAGAAAAAAGAGGCATGAATTAATATGAAATACTTACTTATATCCTTATTCATAATCTTACAAACTAAATGTCACTGAAATATTTTATGTTGCAATCTTATAATACAACATTTATAATTGTGAGAGTTATGGTCTCAACACATGGGGTGGGGAAGAGGCAGAGAGAGTTGGGAAAGGCTACTGTACAGATTAAGTAAATCTTCTGAAAAATACATAAAGGAATGTACTGTTACTTAGCTTGCAACTGGCCTACAGATACAACTTCTTAAAATTATAAACTTCTTATAATGACCAGCTAGAAGGGAACCATTTCAAGGAGAAAAGGAATCAAATACAGCCCATGTCTGTAATCAGAGGTAGTGACTTTCTTTTCCTTTGTTACATTCCAAAGGAACAACAGCTCCTCCTCAAAAGCTCGAGTTTAAAAAAATATTCGATCATATTTATTCACATTATTCTGTAGCATAAATATCTGTGCCACCAAACATTTATTTATTTATTAGATTTATAGGCCACCTGATTCCATCCCATAGACCCATAAGCTTCATGTTTTAGCAATATGCCCATCTATTTACTTTATTACTAGAAGATTTAAAATACTTCAGACATTTCTACTATTTTCTCCAAGGTATATAGAGAGTTATCAGTTCTCATGAAATGGAAACCACAGAGATCTTGTTCACCGAAATATGTTCTTTTGAAAGGCACATGAGAATACTATGTTTGGCACAGGTAAAGCTTTCACATGGTGTTTACATGCATTTATCAAAGGGACCAAACCTGCAGGACTGAGGGCCGCAGCAAAGTGCCCTCTACATTAGATAGACTAGTTTATCTGATAATGGTGTTGATAATCTGTGCCCAACCAATGTGAGCCTCCTGTTGCTTTATGTATATTTACATAAAACTATTATAATATTGGCAGTTATATATTCAATTTATTTCCTAATGGTCCCAAAAATAAATTTTATTGTTTTCTTAGTAGCTGTTTTTTTTTTTCCCCCCTATCCATTCAATTGTGTCCAATTCTCAGAGACTGCCTGGACAAGTCCCTGCAGTTTTCTTGGCAAGGTTTTTCAGAAGTGGCTTGTCATTGCCTCCTTCCTAGGGCTGAGATAAAGTGACTGGCCCAAGGTCACCCAGTTGGTTTGTGCCTAAGGCAGGACTAGAACTCACAGTCTTCTGGCTTCTAGTGTGATGCCTTAATCACTACACCACACTGGCTCTCGGTTGCCTATTGAATATTTATTATCTATTAACACTTTTGAAGGAGACCTGGACAGAGATCCAAAAACTACTGAAGAAAGAAGCAGAGGCAATGAGGGACACATCTTCCCAGTGGAGATGGCTTCTATGGAGGCTGAAGAAAGAGTCAGAATGCCACTTGAGACTGCCAGCCAGCATAATTAACCCCTTATTTAACTCTAAGTAGGAAGTAGGAATATAGAAATAGCATTGCACATATTTAGTGAACATGTGGGCTGCACACATGTCCATACAGAAATACTTTAAAATGCATGACTAGAGGCACACAAAGCTGTTTTGTTTTGTTTTGTTTTTAACCAGCATTTTGCTACTGCTTATCAGAAAGGGAGAGAGGCAGGAAAGTAGGGAAAAGCAATCATGCTGTAATGAAATAGCTGTCTGAAATGCTTTATGTGCATAAAATCAAAACTAAGAACTTTTCTTGCTTTGCTAATAAGAGGGCAGGAAAAAATTGACAAGAAGGCGTGTTGTGAATTGGACCATGTTCCATGAGCTCACAAAGCCTTCATGACTGTCACCATCAGCTCTGATCCCCCAACTATATTGTTTTGTTTTATACAGTAGTTACTTACAATGAAAACATCTGTTCCTGCAGTCAGTATGTACCCCCTTTGAAGCTAACTATACCAAATAATTTGATGTCACCAATGTACTTGTCCACAGTCACTCCTAACTCCCATTTAGTAAACAAATTAAAAAGCTAAATTGAGTCAAATAGTGATGGTAAGAAACGAAGTCCTAGATCTTACTGACAAACTGAAAACAAAACAGCACAATTTATTTAGCTCTTCTGCAATCTCTTTATCCTCATTTATTGACACATTTACTTCCCTTGATGTCAGCAGATCAGTTATTTCTGTAGTTGGCTTCTTGAGTTTTCCCGAAGTGAAATGTAAGTAATGAAACTCACTAGCTTTCCTTAGCATTGTAATATTAAGTCAGTTAATTTATCATCGTTCTAACTGACACAGATAACTGTAATTTTAAAGAAAAAAAGGAGATAGTATGGTTAAAAATTGTAAGAATAAAAGCATCAGAGAACAGGGCAACTGGAAATTGGATTTACCATTTAATGTATTATTAGAAAAAAGCATCTGGAAAATCTTTTGAGAACACTGTGATGGTCCTCACTGCTCTCCTAGAACGAATGCAGAAAAAAGGGTTTTATCTCTCAGCTAGTATGTGTATTATTAAAATGATACTCATATATGTCCATGGGGGATAGGGAAGGCAAGTAACAAAATGTGTATTGCAATGTTGCAATGCAAGTACAAAAGAGTGGGGCTTGAATTATACCCCAAACGGTTGCAATTTGCACCAAAAGATGAAGACTTCTTAAAGGTAAATACTAAATCTACTATTCTAGATTTAGAAATTTTTCACATTACATTTTTTAAAAAAATATCCTGGTATCTTAAATAGCTATGCACTTCAGAAAGCTGTTTCAGAAATGACCACTGAAGATTAAATTATTAAAGAAATATGATATTCTATCACTCAGGAATATGTAATTCTTTCTAAAGTTCCACATATATTGCTTAGTATTTCCAACTTTTTTTACCCAACACTTGCTTTTCTCTTATCACTCAATCTTATTGTACTCTCAGAAGATTGCTATCATATTCAAAAGACTGCAGCTGTTAGTGTACCTAATTCAGAAGAATACATCACACAGGTTTCTTCAGCTTACCACCCTGATTTTTGCTAATGTTTACTGTATAGTTATTTTATTTACCGAGATTTGTAACAGACACATCCAAAGCTTCTCTTGCAGCAAATGTAGCCTCAACCTGTTTCATATCACATTTTCTGCTAGCTTTGGACAATTTTTAGCAAAGGGTATTTTCTGTTTGTTTTAATGTTTATCATAGCACCAGTGGTATAGGGCAGTATGGTCTGAGGACCGCTGGGGATCCCCCAAGACCCTCTCAGGGGACCACAAAATCAAAATTATTTGCCAGCCTATGCTGAAAAATAATACAATATTAAAATCCCATCAAACAATTGTGAGAAGAAGCAGTGGCAGCGAATGCATCAATTTTAATTTTTAATAAGGTAAACATCAATAAATATAATGCATACAAACAAAAGTTTTTTGGGGGTTCTCCATATTTTTAAAAAGTGGGAAGGGGTCCTGAGAGAAAAAAGTTTAAGAAACAATGATACAGGGCATAGCATACTGACCTACTTCTGGTTCATCATTGAGCATGAAGAAAGTAAATTTCTCTCTTACACACTAAATTTTTTACTAGCAAAAAGCATTAAAAAAAGAATCCTTCAAAAGAGCATTCAAAATATATAATACATGAAAGCACTGTCAGTGAGTCCAGTTCATCTACCTCATTTTATTGCTGCATCTAAACTAAGTATTGACGGATGATAAGTATACTAAAATAGTTCACCACAGAAATGGAGAGAACTTGTAATAGTAGAAATATATTTGTTAATATTTATCTCTCATGCATGATTGATGAGGTAGGCAATATGGAAAACAACCTTAAGTAGCATTCAATACTCAAACTTGTTATGAATAGTTAATAAATTGATTAACCTTATGTGTTAAATAAGTATATACATAAGCAATTATCTTCTTACTAGCAGGTTTTCTTAAATGTAAAAAATATTTAAATTAATTTAACAAAAGCTCCAATTCTTCACTTTAAGTTAATCTTTAATATAGTTATTCATATTATTAATGTATTGTAACTATAGTCTCTAGTTTCCACTGAGACTAGTGCAATTGCTACTTATATTAACCAATTACTTATAGTAAGTACAAAGCAATATGCATTTGAATAATTCTGAGAAGAAGGCAATGAACTATGTAATGACAGAACAGCACTAACTCGATGTATTCCAATCCTGCCCCATAGAAAATATAAGGTCCTCTTTCATAACATGGTCACCAAAGAAATAATAATAGTATATACCTCATAAATTTCAAAGGAAGATCATTCTAGAGTGCAAGTGCAATCACAGAGAATGCTCCCATATGAGTAATCACAAGATAATATTCTGTCAGTCTTGAGAGACATGTAGTGGGACCTTCTCTGATGACCTGATCAGCTAGATCTGTAATGGTGAAGACAGACTATCAGATATCCTGGTTACAATTATTTAGGGTCTTATATATCAAAAGCAGAACCTTGAACCTGGCTCAGTAGTTAATTGGCAGCCACTGCAGATGTTTAGCATGTGTCACATTCAGCAGCCTGGCTGCTACATTCAACCTAGCTGCAGTTATCCCTGTCCATGAAAGGGCACAGGTAATATACTAATTGGCAATAGGCACTCCTGGCCACAGAGTTTATTTGGGCCTCCAATGACAAATGATGACCTGGAAACACCCCCAAGACTATGTATTAGTTCTTTCTATGGGACTGCAAACCTATTTAGAATAGGCAAACTATTCCATTCTCATATCCAGGATTCACTTAAGTACAAACTCTCAGTCTTGTCAAGATTCAGCATTGTTTATTGCCCTTCAACCATCCCTGCATCTAGCCACTAGTTCAGAACATGCACAGCTTCTCCTGACTGAGATGTTATGGAGAAATGGAAAGTGGAGTTTCATCAGTATGTTGATGACACTTAGTCCCCAAACTCCTGATGATCATCCCCAACACCTTCAAAATAGATTAAATAGAACTGTAGGCAAAACAATATCTTGCTACAGCATTACTGTCAGGGTACGGGTGCACAATCACTGAACAAAGTGACCTTCCCTGAAAGTAAGGGTTAAAACACTGCAGCACAAAGACCTTAATTTGCAACTTGTGGAGACAGTTCAGGAGCTATCATTGATATAAGTGACAACCTAGGTCAATGGTATCAAATTTGCTAAGAAAAGAAATAAAATAAATAAAACTTGCTGAGAGATCAAGTAGGATCAACAGACAGACATTCCTTCTGTTTTTCTTTTGCAGAGAGTCCTTTAGCAATCATTCTGCTCTAAACCCAGACTGAAATGCATCAGTATAATTGGTGCTCTTCAAGAACATCTGCAGTTGCATGGAAGCCTCCAAAAGTGGAATTTGGCTACTGGAAAATAGTTGATGTAATTCTTTCAGTCCTGGGTAGGGTTCTTCAGAAGTAGATGGACCACTGCCTTTTTAATACAAGAGTGCATTCATTATTCAAGGGATGCATCCAGTCAACCCTATTTACCTGGCTTCAATAAAGTAAGATGAAAAATGCTCATGAGAACATGTGATATGTCAAACAGTGACAACTATTTTGTCTATATCCTCCAATCTCAAAAATTGAAAGTGATCACATATAATTTGACTATACGATGCACTGAATATCTTGTAAAGACTACTGAAGGAGAATATACTAACAGTAATTGGGAAGAGGGCTACTTTACATGAGGACGAGTGCCAGGAGCTTTGGTTCCAAGCAGGCATTCTTAGTGTTTGTCATCTCATGAACTATCTTTACACACATCTTTGGATTTGCCATCTAATCTTTTAAAGTTGTACAGGTCACCACTGTTATCTTAAATGCATCACTACCCTGACATATTATCAAGTGAATATCCTTGGTGTTTCTGGATAGCCAAACTTAAAATCAGAGCTAAGAATACTCTGTACTTTAAAACAATAAAGATAAGGCAACTGAAATTCTGTATACAGAATTTTGTGATCTGATTATGTGTGGCAAATTAAGTAAATTTCAGCTACTTTGAGAGCTTGTATAAACTAATAAATGGAATACTGCAATATATAAACAGAATAATTTTATATATAAAACTAGTATATTCAGAATAAATAATAAAATACTTGTTTTAGCCTGTTTTGGAGAAACAAATTTTGGATCATTCCCCTCCCCCCCCTCTTAGATTTGATATTCTTAGAAATGTGTCAGGTTTACAATTGCAATCCAATTTATATTACCCAGTGACTTTCTACGTGTTGTATGTATATCTGAATTGATCTACGTGTTGTATGTATATCTGAATTAATACCAGATCATTTGCTGTTTTCTACAGATGTATCAGCTTATCAGTTCAGGAATCATATTTTTTAAAATGGCTGTTTATTGGAAATCAAAGCAAACATCAGACTCACGTGCTGCAGTCTTCATTCTTTGGAAACTGATGACAAAGCTTCCACTAATTTTGTTACGCTAATTCAGACAGAGTAGAAATCTATCTTACTTATGTTTACTATAAGATTTGAATATGGAATGACAATTAAGCTCTTTGTAGTAGACCAGCTGAGGATTACAAGCATGTGTGGAAATATGATAAAGCCATAATGCCTTGGCTGAGAGAAACAAAAAGGAGAAACCAATTGGAAACTGATACTTGTTGTGCAGCCATTATCTATCCTTATCTCAAATTTGTAAAAAAAAATTGCATCAGATGAATATGTTATATGCTTGGTTTTTGGAGTTTCTGCCTGAAGGAACTAGTATAAATGATCACAAAGACTAATGAAAATAAGAAACAACAAAGTGCTGCATCATGAGTCCTAGGATTGCTGGATTGTAGCTTTGATCAAATTAATATTGGGGTATGATGTTTCAGGTTTTAGAAAGATTTGTATTACAATGCTTAATCTTTGCATTTTCTTTAGTACAGAAATGTTTTGAAAGGATTTTCTTTTGACACAATCAAAAACCTTTGCTATTAGACACAGCAGGTTTAACGGCTCAAGTGAAAGCTTGCTGTTTCCAAGGCCTTCTCAGATCTAGACAGTGACAGCAGCCATCCACACTAGCACTGCATTCAGGGAACAACAGATACAGTAGACTGTAGAAAAGGCGACGACTCCATAATCATGAAGTAACTACAAAAACTTCCTCACGAGGAACATCTATTTCTGGGACTCTTTGGTAGGGCTGTGTATGTTTAAAAATTGATTCGGGAAGATTGTTTTGGTCCTTGCACAAGGGTAGTACTTCTTTGCTATTCATTATAGTCGCCTTTATTTTATGAGCCTGGAAAAAAGTACTGCTTCTTCAAAAGTTCAGTTCACAAGGAACTTCTTAAAGCAGTAGCATTTGTTCTTCAGGCTGGAAGGAAGGAAGCTGATGTGGGAAGCTCACAAGATTAGGAACTGACTATAAGAAGAAATTATTGAATTGTGGTATTTGTACTGCAAATGTCCTGTCTTAAGTCACCACATTGCTATTCCTTGCCAAATGAGGGATCCTAATGAGGGCATGGCCACAAGATGTTGCTTTGGCAGCTATCCAGGTAAAGAGCTCATAACTTTGTGATGTTATGACTCTGTAAAATGAGATAATGTATTTGTGTATCTACCCATGTAATGATTTCATTGGGTTAATGAAAAAATAAATATGCTACTTACTTTTAATAAGTAAATGTCCATACACCTTTATCAAATAAAACTATTTTAGTGGAAATAAATAAATAAATTTTTAACGGGAAGGAAGGTCTTGCTAACTTTTACATAATTCCAGAAATCTGGGTTTCACTTCAAAGACAGCATTCCCATTCACCAAAGTCCGGAAAAAGAAAAGAAAAAGTGTTTCTCTGAATCTGCTCTTAAATTGCTGCAGTTTGCAAAACCCTGGCAGTCTGTAAATTGCTTATGGCATTCTCTCTCCCAGGGTAATCAGATTGAGATAACAATCCCTGCCCTTGCCCTTTCTTCCTTCCATTTCATTGTGATTCTCTCTGCTGATTGAGCATCAGGTCAGATGGTCAGCAGTTTGCATAAAAGCCTCATGCCCTCCAGGCATGATTACTTCTCCAGTCAACCATGAAAGGGTTGAAAGGTAAATGCAGTGTGTAACAAAAAAATAAAAAAAACCCCTGTAGTTTTATATAAGTCTAGAACCTTTGCATTGGTTTGCATTTAGCATACTTTGGCACCCAATTGGTAAACTTTCTCAGAAAGCAGATGTTCTAAGCAATAATGTGTATGATAATGTCATTACATTTATTTCAAACTTAACTCAGTAATTAACTGGTGCCTTCAAAACAGATGTAATATGATAAAAATAGGTGGTCCCACTTAGCTACCTGTTTGTGATATTTGGCATGACTGCAATTTCTCAACCAAAGAAACTGCAAGTTCCTCAAGGGAAGTCCCCCACACAAGACACTGCAATAAGTTACCAGCGCATTGATCCCTTGGCCAAGTTATCCCTCTCCAGAAGCAGCTGTAGGTGGCGTAATTGGAGTTGAAAACATGCACCCCTTTGTAATAGAAGCCATTTTGCTTCCAAATGATGGCTACGGGAGCATGCCCAGATTACATTTGCTTCTTCAGGGAGTATGCAAACTCAGCTATAGCAGTTAATCCTTCTAATTCCCTGATACCCACCTATGCACAGTGACTAAATTTAGTTGGGATCCAGATTCACCTTACTGACTTCTCATGGCTCAGATAATACTCAGAAATATGTCACCAACATATTAATGACACTTCATTTCAAATGTTGCCCCAACAGTTTCATATAGATAATTGTATCAGGGATGAATGCAGGTGATCTGTTCCCTTAACCATACTTACTGTCCTAGGACCATACAGAAGGAAGTGAATAGGTGGGGAAACACTGAATTCTTAAACTGCTGCTGAACAAATGAATGGAACGCTGCAGCTGTGGTTAAACAGAGAGGCAGAATAAAAGCCTTCAGTGTTCACAGGGTGGGGGAAGCCTACTAAGGAGCATTAAGATGCTGCATTGAATGAGTAATAAAGAAGCCTCATTTCAAAAGAAAAGGTTGGTCATAGCACACTCAGTGGGGAAAGACTGCCAAAGCACGCGTCTTTCCCAGCATACTCAAGCAAGAGGCCAATGGCCTTAGAATTGCTCTTTAAAAATTCCTTGTCAGTCTGAAGATAAGGGTTTTTCCTCCCTTCTTTGATTCTGAATTCATTTAATGAATGAATCTGATGTAGCTTCTGATGTAAATCAGAATGAATCTGATTCTAGCATCTGATGTAAATAGAACACTGCTGCTAGACTATTCAGTTTCCCCTTTATGATTTCCCCTATTGCTAAATTTCATTAATGCCCAGGCAGTGTTGTGCTTAAGGTGTTGAACTGGTACCAGGGAGACCCAACTCGGCCACAGAAGATCACTGGATGATCTTGAACCAATCACTCTTTCTCAGCCCAACTAACTTCACTGGTTGATTGTTATGGGGAAAAATGGAGGAGGGGATACTATATACATCAACTTGAGCTCCTGAAAGAAAGATGGGATATAGATATAGTAAATAAAGATTTGTCCCTTTCTGGGACAAGGCCTCCCAGCTCCTGGTACAAATAATTCCCGACTCACAGACAGCACTGGGAGCAGATTGGAGCCTTGTGGAACACTACAGTCCAATGCTGTTGGGCTGAGGTATTGCCAGCCAAAGATACACCCACCCACTGTTGACTAGACTGGAACTACTATTCAGCTCTGCTGTCAACTCCCAAACTTACAGTTTTGGTCCAGAAGGATACTGTAATCAATGCTATCAAAAGCCACCAAGCTATGAAAGAGATTCAACAAAATCACATTCCCCTTTTGACTCTCCTGGAAACAGAATCCAGCAGAACTGCATGGCTTATTGCAGCTGCCCTCTTATCTAGTTTATGGGATTTCCATGGGCTTCTGATTGGCCCTATGGAAAAAGTCAGGATTAGGTAGCCTTTGGTCTGATGCAGCACAATTTCATATATATATTTAGATTTTTTTATCCCGTCTTTCTTGTTTTTATGAATAACTCAAGACGGCGAACATACCTAATACTCCTTTCCTCCTCCTATTTTCCCCACAACAACAACCCTATGAGGTGAGTTGGACTGAGAGAGAGTGACTGGCCCAAAGTCACCCAGCCGGCTTTCATGCCTGAGGCAGGATTAGAACTCACAGTCTCCTGCTTTCTAGGCTGGTGCCTTAACTACTGATCTTACTGAAAAATTACATAGGAAGGCTTTAAAAAACATTTCTCTTAAGGATATTTCTCCCTCCCTTTATCTATATTAAGGATAGTGTATACATGAACTGTTGCATCATGGTTAAGGTGGACAAATGGAGAAAAAGGACTTATTGCTAAAAGAGGTAGAGAAAACACGCATCACAGACTTGGTTCTCTTATTTCTTTAAGAGATTAGAAAAGCATGTGCTAGGACTGCAACAAATTTATTATGAATTAATTAGGTATCCTCCCTTACTCAAAAACAAACCCTTATTCAGTCTAGATAACAAGACTATTATCTGTGTAACAAAGTAATTTATGTGAATTAAGGACAGCGTCTAAAACCACAGGTTTTAAAACAAAACAGTAGGGTTGCATAGCATTTTGGATTCAACCCCCAGAAGGTCCTCTAGAGCCAATGGGTGTAAACATGTCTGCAACATCTCAAAATGGCTGCACTTTTCCTGGATCAGAAATGAAACCCTGCACAGCACAAACAGTCCATTTATTTGTGGAAATATGAAGACAATATAAAACATGTAAAGTTTTCATACAATAGTACATGCACAAGCTTTGCTGTGCTTGTGAAGTTTTTTATTTTCCAGTGAAACAGAAGTAATTGGTATGTGACCAAGACAAGCATAGGTTCACCTATTACATTAAAACAGCAAATGCAAACACATTGCCTTCATTAGTATATGTAGAATTTACTTCCAAATAATGTATTTAAACTTGTAGTTATGTGAATATATTGTTTACTTGCTACATGAGGAGTTGAACTTATTTGGGACTTCTTTTTAGACTGTTTTATCCTGCCTTTATTATTTTTATAAATAAGTAATGTAAATAAATCAAATAATTTAATTTCAGTTTAGAAATGTCCAATGGAATTTAACAGATTTACCAGATTTACCTCTAGAGCCAATGGGAGTGTAAACATGTCTGCAACATCTCAAAATGGCTGCACTTTTTTAAACAATAGATTTAAATTGTTATAAGATTATTGTCAAATATATAAAACTGTACTGTGATATCAAACAGCTATATTGTGAATGAGATTCTACAGTATTTTGGTCTGTGATAAAATTTTATATTCTGGGCCAAGTGTTTATAGTTTAATTAAAAAACCCAAAATATTATGGATGAGCAAACCAATTGAAAGAGCACTTTACAAAATGGCACTTCGCGGTGCATGGTGATTCCAGTGGCAGTGTTATCTATGCATGTGCAGGCAACTGGTAACAACCTTGAAAGGATGTAGTTGCTTTAATGCTTCAAAGAGATTGTTTTGCTTATGTTAACACGTTTTGCAAAATGTTTCTTTCAAAGGCTTTAGTCAGCCCTATAATACAACAAAGCTAAGGATACATTAATAAATGCTTCAGTGTACATCTGTACACAAATCACAAGGTTTGATTCAAATTCTGATTTGATGGGTTGGAAAACAGCTGTTTTTCCCCCCAGGCTGATTTGGATAACCTTACCATTTGAACTGAGCCTTGATTCCAGATCCTAATCTATATATTGACAAGAATTAAAAATTAACAAATAATTGCAATATTTCATTTATTTAGTTAATTTATTGGCTGCCTCACTTGCTGGAGCAACTTTAGACTGTGTACAAAGATAAAAGAGCAATTGAAGACTTGCTAAACATAGCCAAGAGCAGAATTGGATGGCATTTTTGATAACAGTGTTTCCTTAGGAGAGACTGGAATATCCAAATGATTAAGAAATAAATGCTGCACTTTTAAAATGTAAATTAATTTTAAAAAATAAATGCATTTTTAAATAAAATATATTTAAAATTTCTTGGCAGAATTAAATGTAATGTCCTAGCACCAGTGATCCTTCTTTAATGCCTGTCAATTTTTATTTCAATAATTTCAGATATTTTTGTGTAAACAACTGTTTTTCCAGTTTGCAGATTTCTCAAAAAGATAATTTAACCCTTCTATCTTTCTGTGCTCCATAGATGTAGCTTTAGCTAAGAAAATTATACAAATTGAGCCAGCATGATGTAGTGGTTACATTTTAGGTTGGCACTGTAGAGACCCAAGTGCAAGTTCACTCTCAGTCATGGAGGGTAATTGAGTGATTTTGGGCCAGTTGCTCTCTCTTAGCCCAACCTACTTTATAGATGATTGCTGTGGGGAAAAGTGGATGAGGTAGTGCTACATATGCTGCCTTAAATTCCTGAAGGCAGGATCTCAATCTAACAAAATATATAAATATTCAAATGGATACATGCAATGGGTTTCATTCAAAGGTAAATTTTTAAATATGGGGGAAATTATTTCTGAGAATATATAATACAGATGTTCCCTGGGTAAGAAATCTGTAAAATTTCAGAAGACTAGCTAAGGAATTAAGATCGGTGAAAAATAATTTAAGGCTTTTTGTGTTCTGCTCAATTGGCACCAAAGTCAGATAGTGAATTAGAACAGCAGTAGATGATGGTTGTGGACCAGTAGAAGAGACGCAAACGCTTCAACATTCAACACTTTCCAAGTAAGCAGACAATGGTAATCCTTCAAAGGCTCACAGATCTCAACTCTCCAATCTCACCAAACCTCTTTTTATGTTTCCACTCCTGAAAAGCAAAAACACTGAACTCAACATATTATTTCAGAATCATACCCTCCAAACTATTATGTGAGCCCTTTTCAAAACCACGTATTATACTCAGAAAGTAGAACTGATTTTTCACAAAAAAAGTAGAACAATTTTTCACAAAATTGAAAGTGGGGATGCAAGCAATTTATTTATTTCCTTTCTACTTGGCATGGAAATGAGGGGAATTTTGTTTCTCCAGGGCCCAGCACACCAGGGAGGGGCAGGCTGGGGTAAAGATTATTTTTCCTTGCTCTCAGCATGAGGAGGTTAGTAGAAAAAAAAAAAGAAAAGACAATTACAGTTCCTTCAGACTGCTTACAAGGGACTGGGGAGTAAAAACAGTGGGAATGTGGAAGTGTTGCCTGCATTATTATTAGAGCTAGTGTTAAGGTGCTGGACTAGGAACAGAGGTGACCTGGTCACTCACTCTCTCCTTGTTATTGCAGGAATAGCATAAAGGGAAATTCCCATGCAAGCTTGCCTTGAAGTCCTAAAGAAAAGGTGGGATATAAATCTAATTTTTTCAAATGTTAAGTGTCACAGCAACTGCATATGTATTTGTAAGTAAGTTAACATCTACTGTAAGTTTTCAAATAATTGTATTGCATTGCTGGTTTTGTCAAGAGTTAGAGTTTATATGAAGTTAAAAAGAAAAGTTTCTACACAAATTACACATAAAAAGATAGAGAAAAGCTAATATAAAATTTACATAAAGGTAAAATGCTGAAGAGAGTCTGAAATACTTAAAAGCTAAATTACCTAATTATTAGACTGCTAACTATGCTGGATGAAAGCTGTTTGGTGTAGTGGTTAAGGTATAAAGCTAGAATCTGGGAAATTGTAAATTCTAGTCCTGCCTCAGGCACAAAGCCAGCTGGGTGATTTTGGGCCAGTCACTCTCTCCCAGCCCTAGGAAACAGGCAATGGCAAACCATTTCCAAAATCTTACCAAGAAAACTGCAGAGACTAGTCCAGGCAGTTCCTAGGAGTCAACAATGACTCGAAGGTGCACACACACACACACAAAGTATGCTGGATTCTAAAATATTAGGTTTCTAAGCTACTAAAATGCTAAAACTGTGAGGTTTTTTTGTTTTGTTATTATAGATAATTCAAAACTTAAAACTACCTGAATTACACCATTAATAATTAACAGACAGGAATAAAAAGTCTAAAAACTTCAAATAATGAACTAATAATTCTGTTTTAAAATATGCCATAACCAAAATACATGGCCAATTTGCATCTCCCTCATAATTTATATTTGTTTTTGTATGGAAAAAGGCTTAGAGAAAAAATAAATCACAATACTTGCATGCAAGTTAATCTACCACATATCAAATTTTCCTTACAACAAAGTACCATTAGTTAGGGCAAGAAGATCCTACATCAGCATAAACTTGAGCTAGAACGAACTGAAATACTCTGAATGCTGATGGGCTTGAGTATTTCAATTGGTATAGCGCATGACTGCATTTTACCTGAAGATTTACATTTGTAGCTTGGGGATCTTATCACTTTACTACTATCCATGGAAACACAGGCAGCAACAATAGCTTGAAGTACTTTCTATTAATATTGGCTTATAAATTGTTTGTGACTCTACCTAGGGGGACCTGGCTTTGGTATGCATATTTCAGTTGCACCAGATTATATTAGTATAGTGTGGTCTATGCGGGGCTGATTTTGAAGATGTTTTGGAAACTTTGGTTCCTATAGAATGCTGTCACTAGTTCTTTTGGGACCTAAAGTGGGTTGGTATTACATCAGTATAATGTGAAGTGCATTTATGGCCTCAGTCAGTTTTGAAAAAATTAAATGAATTGGATGATTTAGAGAAACACACAATCACAATCAGATTTATTAAATCACCAACTTCCATGAATTCCTTACCAAGGGGAATTAATATTCCTTGGGAGGAATTCCCTTGCAAGAGGTACATGAATGTGTGATATAAGAAACAGTATTTGGGAATTAATTTCCAAGGAAATAGTATGTGATCATATAGGCCAAATGAAGTGCAGGAAAGGCTTCTAGCAAAAGACAAGAATGAACATGTGCAGAAGGCGTCCTATAGTTTTTTGCCTGAAATCTGATAATGGCATGTAGTGAGCATAGAGGAAAGACATTAAAATGTAGTGTTTAAAACTTATTAATTCACTATGTGCTTCATAGATAGCAGATTTATTAAGTTGTAAAAAAATATGGAAGAGACCAATGTATGCAATTCTCAAAATTTGGGAGTGCTTCTCTAATTCTATGTATATTAATTTACTTCACTGAATCCACTGAAAAAAATAGAATAGTTTATGATTTGGGAAACACGTTTTATCTTAGACTATCTGTCCATCTCTCTCAAACAGGATAAAAATTGTTAAGTAAATAATTAAAAGTAGAAAAAGTAGAAAATGAAATCTATGGAGAAGCCATTTCAGCTATTACTAAAGGACACTTCAGTTCCGTTGTGCAGTTCAGATAACCCTAGTAAGTTATTTCTATAAGCTCCAATAGAAGAGAATATCTGTAGCTCAGGGTTGAACTGTGGTGTCCTTGGTGCTCTCTGAGCTTGGTTGTTTGCTTGCAGACATTTCATTACCCAACTAGGTAACATCACCAGTGCGATGAAGTTACCTAGTTGGGTAATGAAACATCTGCAAGCAAACAACCAACCTCAGAGAGCACCAAGGATTCCATATTTCTAAAAGCCTTAAAGTAGAAATGTGTTGATTGCAAATACTCTGTTATCCTAATACAGCATACCAGTGATGTCCACAAGATTCTGCCACTTTCTTTGGAATGATGAAAGCAGCTGTGCAGCACTGTGTCAAAGCTCTGCCTATTTGGAGTGTACGTGTGAAGGAGTAGGGCTTGCATCATGACATTACTTTCACCAGTCTGACTCTCTTCTGCCCCACAGATTCCATTGGATCCTGTCTCTGTAAGTTTTTAATATTATTTTAGCTTGTAATCTGTAATGGACTTAAGTTCTACCACTAATATGCAATAGATTTACAGTGTAGTAAAAAAGAAAGATACAACTAGTTTCAGAGACAGAGGTAAAGAAATATTGTGCACCTAAGATTCAGAAGGCATATATTTCAGGGAAGTTTGGTGTACTTCACTATAAATCTGTCCAATAACTAGTAAGCTACTGTATTAGTTAGCACGATATTAGAAGATTTCTTAATATAGAGCAGTAGCTTATAGCCTGGCACTAATGTAACTTGTTTAGAAGGGTTTTAAAAACACATCTATTCTCCCTGGCTTTTAGCTGAACATTTTTTGATATTCACTGCTGGTAGGCAATAGTGATAGTCATATCCAAAAGACCCATTATTAAAAGAATAATGGGTCTTTTGGACATGGACCCTCTGAATACAAAATGCTGTTCCTGCAAATCCATTAAATAGAAATGCTATTTCTCCAAATCCATTTATTAATTATTGTATAAAACCCACAATTATTCCATTGCTCTATGGAATTTGAAAGGCTTTCAACCAATAGTTGATTACAGGATATTAGAGTTCTTTTTGCAGTTTCTAAAATAACAGTTTAAATAGCTGAATATGGAATATTATTTTAAAATAGCTATATTAGGAAAACTCAAAGTAATGAAATAAAAAGGCTGAGAACTGTTCTTATCACAGTATGTTAAATTCCATTCATTTAAAAAAAAATGGCAATAGTGATTCATTTCAAGAGAAAACCTAATTTACAATTTAATTCAGGAATGGGTAATCTGGGACAGCAGGTTACAGCCCCAACTATTTTTGGCAGTTTGGTGTGGAATCAAAACGCAGGACACAGATGCAAAATAATCAAGGCTTCACTGCAGTGTTTATTAGACAGTATGCATTGGAGGGGGACCCCACCAAAGGTTAGTGGGAGACACTTCCCCTGTAGGCAAAATGGATGCCCTGATATTTATACAGTTCTACAAGAAGGGGAAGGGAAAAAGAACGCATATGCATACATATTCATATGATGATGCAGGCATCCCACCTAAATGAACAATACTTCTCAAGTTACTTTCTGCCCCTCTGTTATTTGCTATCTACAAGGACAACTGCTATCTACTAGGAAGAAGAGAAGAAACTAATTAGTTCAAGGTGCCAAATGCCAGGAAGAAGGCATCCTCCCTTAAGTTGCTATGGGGATGCTTGTGATAAAGAGTTTACAATCAGCTTAGTTCACAGCAGCTTCAAAGGTACCAGCTTCAAAGGTGCTGCACATTCTTTTATGTTTCAATTTTATTAAGGCGATCCCATTCATCTGAGGCCTCTAAAAACTTGCTTCTTTCACCCCAAAACTTGATTCTTTCACCCAAAGGTATATTTTCCTCATACTGGAAGCTCCTTTGACCACAATTACTAAGAATCAATGGAAGGATTCTCTGCTATTTTGAGGCAGGAAGCCCATTAATTTTACTACAAATTTCAAAGTTGATTTAAGATACCTTAAAAAAAACCCCAAACTAACCAAAACTCCTATTCAACCCTCCCCCCCAAAACAAGACCCCACCTATGAACATTCCATGTTCCTACTCATTCTGTATCATCACTTTCTCCACTGATGTCCTTGACAAAGGGTTAAGGAAAGACCCTGCTACCAAAAATGTACCACTGATTTAATTAATATATACTATGCATTTTAAAGATGCAGCTTCATGCATGTCTCTTCCATTCCAGAGTGTAGGATATGCAATAATGTATTATTCTGACTGAATGTTAGGGAAAAAATGATGTAATTATCGTAGAATATAAGAATTGGAAGAGGTCTTGGAGATCATCCAGTCCAACCAACCACCCACCCACAGTGTGAATACATCCTCCACAGGCAGAAGGAGAATCTACTGCTTTCTGAAGCAATCTGTTCCGTTGTTCAATGGCTCAGTAAATTTTTCCTGATGTCAAACAAAATCTACTTCCCTTTCATCCTGTCTTCTGGAACAGTTCTGTGCGATTCTGTCCTTTCTATCTGACAGCCTTTCATATACTTGAAGGCAGCTATCAGGTCTCCCTGTAGTCTACTTTTCTCTAGGCTAAACATATTCAGTGCCTCCAATTATTTCTCATACATTTTTTTTCCAGTCCTCCTGCCATCTTGATTACTGTCTTCTGGACATGCTCCAATCTGACAATGCCCTTCTTAGATAGATGCAATATTCTAGGTGCCATCTGACCAACACAGAATAGAGAGGAACAATGCTCTTGATCTTGTCAATGTAATTTCATTGCTTTTTGGGCAGCTGCAGTTCACCATTGATTCATGTTCACCAAAATACTCAGTTCCTTTTTACAGTACTGCTACCCAGTATGGTCCTCCATTCATGCCATTGATTTTTCCTGCACAAATATAGAACTTTGCATTTGTCCCTTTTGAAATTTGTCTTGCTGGTTTCTACCCAATATTCCAGCTTGTCAAGATCCTCCTGACCTCAAAAAGGAACTATTCTCACTCCCCCCTATATTTATGTCATCTGTAATTCTTATAATCATACTTTATAACTCCTCATCCAAGTCATTTGTAAATATGTTGAACAATACAGGACTTGGAATCGAGTCCTGCAGGATGCTACTCAACTGTTCCCTCTAGTGTGACATGGAGCCACTGATGTAAGTATAATTGTTTAACCAGTTCCATATCCATTTCATGAACTACTTTCTGTTGTTTTCTCTACTAGAATCTTGGGGGAGATTTTGTCAAATGCTTTGCTGAAAGTCAAGGTATGGTAGGTCCACTGCATTCCTGTTCAGTCTATCAGGTTGCTTTGTCATGATTTATTCTTGATAAATCCATGCTAACTCTTGCCAAGTTTCTAATTGCTCCCAAGCTAACTCCTTAATAATCTGTGGCAAAGTTCTGCCTGCTATAGACAGACTGAAAACTAACTAGTCTATAGTTAGTTGGTCTTTTTTTCCTTTTTTGAAGAAAGGAATAATATTTGCCCACTTTCCCTCCTCTAGCATTATGCCTGCCCTCCATGATTTTTCAAAGAAATAAGCTCTGTGATGACAGTTGCAAACTCCTTCAAGAGCTTTGGATGTACATGTAGCCCTTGTTTAGCAACTGCCTTGGACAGTGACCATTTGCAGTTATGACAGTGATAAAAAAGTAACTTTGTGACCAATGCCTGCATTTATGACTGTCTCAGCTTCTCTCTCTCTCCCAGTCACGTATTTGCCATTACAGTCAGTTAGTACACGCTGTCCTGTGCCTGACCAGTTTTTTTTTTCTTTTTTCTTTGCTTCCTCGCAGGGCAGAAAGACTGCCCAAACAAGCTATCTCTTCCTGAGCTGCTTTTCTCTTCAGCACAGCACATCCCTAAAAAGTGATAACCACAAGTTAACAAGCTCAGGTCTGTGACCTTAATTAGCTGATTAGCACCCTCTGCATCTAAAATTGACAAGATCCTAATCAGTTTAACACTAAAGGCTTTCTTTTGCCTCCTAAGTGATTCCCAGCTCACAGCTGTGAGTGCCCTAGGCAAACAGCTGGTTGTTGCTTGCACATTCCTTTCTATGTGTATTCCCCACTGTGTGCCTGCTTACTCTCTTGTAATCCCTTTCTCTCCAATGAATGTAAATGCAAACATTAATTCTCTTCTTACTAATTATCCCAGCGCTGGGGTGCGCATTCCAAAGGGCGCATGAGAATAGGGAAAAAGGTCCTTAAGATTTGTCCTTTTACCCAACTTCCTCTTGAGTCAAGTTCCAGAAAACTTCCCCGCTGTTTAGCCTCACCCGGCTGTTTGGGGTTGTATACTTCTGACACTGTAAAGCAAAGAAAAGCTGAAGTAAAATCGTAAGCACAGTCATGGTCACATGATTTTTCACTTAGCAACCACTTTGCTGAATGACTGAGTTGCCAGTCCCAATTGCAGTCGCTAAACAAGGACTACCTGCACTCCCTAACCATTTCTTCACTTGCCTCAGGTTGCCACTCCCTTCTTTTGTCAGCTTGACATCAGAACCAACTGTCCAGAAAGATGGTAGACTCCTCTTTATTGGATGTGTTCAAGCAGAAATGAGAGATGCATCTGTCTGGAATGCTTTAATTTGGATTCTTGTACCAGTCAGAGGATTGGAGTTCATGGCCTAGATGGCCTCTTCCGGTTCTATAATTCCAAAACAATTTGCTTTGAAGTGACCTTTGTAGAGGAAGCTAACCTTGGTCTTACAGAGTTAAATGAAACAAGAAAACTGAATAGGTTTTAAATATAAAGTATGGGCATTTTTTTTTCTCTTGAAGCACTCATTTATAAAGTGAAGTACACGCAAGTATTTCTGCAAAATAAAAAGGACTCTTTAATCAGAGCAATCTAGTGGCTGTTGGTTGATAATTTTATAAACCCTAGTTGCTCCATATAAACCAATCAAACAAAGAAGAGTCATCCAAGACAGTAAAAAGAAAAAAAAAGGGAGGGGGGGAGGCAGAGGCAAATGGAAACAAAGAGTGTTTCAAATAGGGCGCACATTTTTAAAGAAAAAATAATTTTCGAAAAAAAGTTTTAATAGTGGTGTGTAGCTCTGGCAAATTTTGTGTGTGTGTGTGTTCCTTCCAGTCAATTTTGGCTCTTGCCAACTATATTAACAAGTCAATAGCATTGTATTATTTTATAGACCCACTATTTATTTATTTATTTATTTATTTATTTATTTATTTATTATTAAACCTGTATGCCACCCATCTTTCTCAACGGGTGACTCTGGGCGGCTCACAATAACAAAAAAGGAAAAAACACCAATCCCTCCAACAATGGCTAAAAGCCATAAATAATTAAAATAGAAACATACATTAAAAATGTCCTAACCCCCCCCCCTATAAATTTTAGCCCTAAAACCTTCAAGATGCTGGGGGGGAACCAAATCCATCACCCCACCAGCCATCTCCACAGATGCAAGCCCCCATCTGGCCCCCAGGCCTTCTGGCAGAGCCAGGATTTAACCCCTTTTCTGAAGGCCATGAGGGAGGGGGCACACTGGACCACACTGGGAGGCAAGATGTTCCATAGGGCGGGAGCCACAGTAGAAAAGGCCCTCTGCCTAGACCCCACCAATCGAAATTCCTTGACCGGTGGGGTCTGCAACCTGCCCCTTCTGCTGGACCGAGTAGGGTGGGCTGAAATAACCGGGGCGAGGCGGTTCCTCAGATAACCTGGTCCTGTGCCATGAAGGGCTTTAAAGGTGATGACCAACACCTTGAATTGGACCCGGAAACAAACTGGCAACCAATGCAGCTCACGCAACAGCAGTGTTATATGTGCCCTCCTAGGGGCATTGAGAACTGTCCGTGCTGCCGCATTCTGCACCAGCCGTAGCTTCTGGATACTCTTCAAGGGTAACCCCATGTAGAGCGCATTACAGTAGTCCAACCCGGAGGTGACCAGGGCATGAGTGTCTGTGCGGAGGGCCTCCTGATCCAGGAAGGGGCGTAACTGCCACACAACACAAAGTCATGCAAAAGCCCTCCTAGCCACGACTGCCACCTGCTCTTCGAGCAGGAGTCGTGAGTCCAGGAGGACCCCCAGATTACGCACTGGGTCTGTCTGGGGTAGTCCGACCCCGTCAAGAACCAAAGATGACAAACTCCTAGATCTTAAGGTTCCCCGTACCCATAGCCACTCCATCTTACCAGGGTTCAGTCGAAGCCTGTTGTCCCCCATCCAGGCCCCCACAGCCTCCAGGCACCGTGAGAGGGCTATCACAGCATCACTTAAGACACCTGGGATGGAGATGTATAATTGGGTATCATCAGCATACTGATGATACCTCATCCCATGGTGCCGGATGATCTCACCCAATGGTTTCATGTAGATGTTAAATAGGAGTGGTGAAAGCACCGAACCCTGAGGCACCCCACAAAGTAGGGGTTGGGGGCTGGACCTCTCGCTCCCTATCAATACCGATTGGGTTCGGCCTTGGAGAAAGGAGCTGAACCAGCACAACACTGTGCCACCCAGCCCCAATTCCTGCAGCCAACCCAAAAGGATACCATGGTTGATGGTATCAAAAGCCGCCGAGAGGTCAAGAAGAGAAGGATGGATGCACTCCCCCCATCCTGCTCTTGCCAGAGATCATCTAAAAGTGCGACCAATGCTGTTTCTGTCCCATAACCAGGCCTGAACCCTGACTGATAGGGGTCCAGATAATCCGTTTCCTCCAAGATCCTCTGAAGCTGCTGCGCAGCCACCTTTTCCACCACCTTCCCTAAAAAGGGGAGGTGGGAGACTGGACGAAAATTGTCCTGAAGGGTGGGGTAGCGACAGTTTCTTGAGGACAGTTTCTTGAGGCGGACCAAAGCCTCTTTGAAAGGCTTCGGAAACACCCCCTCCTGCAAGGATGAATTGACCACTGCCAGAACCCACCCTAAGGTCACCTCCTTGCTAGCTTTAGCCAGGAGGGACAAGGATCTAAATCATAGGTAGTCACACTGACAGCCCCAAGGACCCTGTCCACTTCCTCAGGGGCAACAGGATCAAACCGTTCCCAGATAACTGGGTAAGAACGCTCCCTGGGCAACTCCCCTACTCCACGCTTGGCTTCCAACTGAGAACAGATCTGAGTGATTTTGTCCATCAAGTGTTCAGCAAATTCCTCTGCACGACCCTGCAAATAGTCCTCTGCCCCCCCTTTTCCCAGGAGGGACCGAGTGACCCTAAACAGGGCTGCAGGGCGACACTCTGAGGATGCAATAAGAGCGGAGAAATGCTGACGTTTCGCTGCCCTTACCGCCACTAGGTAGGTCTTAATAGCAGCTCTAACCCGTGTTCGGTCAGATTCGTCTTTAGTTTTCCGCCAGCGGTGCTCTAGACGTCTCTTAGCCCTTTTCAGCTCCCTCAACTCCTCCGTGAACCACGGGGAGTGCCGGGGGTGATGGGCCAAGAGAGGACGCACAGGCGCGATCCTGTCCAAGGCCCCAGCCGTCTCCTTGTTCCAGGCTGCGGCCAGAGTCTCTGCTGGGCCGTGCAGCAAGGCCTCAGGAACAACCCCCAGCTCCCTTTGGAACCCGTGCGGGTCCATCGGTCGCCGGGGGCGGAACGTTCGAATAGGTCCCACCTCTCTGCGGAGGGGGGCAGCATAGGAGAATCCCACCACCATCAGGGAGTGATCTGACCACGACAGAGGGGATAATATAAAATCCCCCACCAGATCACGCTGCCACTGCTCCAACAAGAAAACCATGTCTGGAGTGTGACCACTGTCCTGGGTCGGGTCACGGATAACCTGGGATAGGCCCATGGCTGCCATGGTAGCCATGAACTCCCGAGCCGCCTCCGAGGCCAACTCCAGGGATGGCAGATTAAAGTCCCCCAAGATCATAAGTCTGGGGAACTCCGCTGCCAACCCCGAGATGGCCTCCAGCAGCTCAGGCAGGGAGGATGCTATGCAGCAGGGATACATACAATCATGTATGTTAATAAGAATGTGTTGCTTTGTATATAATAAAAATCAGTACTAAAAAGTTTTTTAAAACACTTTGAAGACTAGTTTCAACACTGCAGACAAAGAAGAAATATATTATTCATCTTTAGATCTATTTATGATATTTCTTCCTCTATCTTATCATCATGAAAGACATTGGGAACCTAAAGGCTGCTTGAGTACTACATCCATTTTGTAATTCCTTTTAAAAATTTCAGTTGAATGAACAGTGTCAATTACTTTGAATGTTATGTCTGAACATTATGTAATAGCCTCACACGTATCTCACAAGCAAATAGAACTATTCTGCATTTATGGGATTTTAATTTATTTGTGCTCTGATTACTGTAAACATGAACTAGAGAAGAAAACAGAGATTTTGCTTTTATGGGAATATTTTTTCTTCCAAATCAGTATATTGTTTTACGGTATTATACCCCAAAATATTTTATGATCGTGTGTGTGTTTTCTTCTGGCTGTATGTATATGCATACCTACTATGATATACAGCATATCATATTGTGTGAAATAATATGTCTGCAGTGAAATATTAAAAACGTAAAAAACAACAACAAAACCCTGAGATATATTAAATACTGACAGATATCTGTGCAAATTTTAGTCCCAAACGGCACTTCTCCCGTAAGCATACATTTTGCATTAAACTGCTATGATTTATCTGTGAAATTCTACACTCTTCCTCCTTTTACCCCGTATCTTCCTGAATACTTTTTATGATGATGTATATGTAGGAGTCTGTATCAGGTCCTATAATAGTTTATTTTCTGTAAAAATGCACAAAAAACATAATTTTAAGCACTAGATGAAATATCTAGGAAATCTGCAGTCATTTTCTAATAGCTTTTTAATAACAGCACATACTGCAGTGACTCACAGTCATCCAGACACAATAGCCTTTTATATGCATGACTGTGTTGTAAAGCAAGCCTAAATTTAGAGCCCAAATTGCCTATGTATAGTCTAAATACTATTTGTGTATACTTATGAACCAAGTGGTAAACTACATTGAGAAAACATAACATATTACAATGGTTAGATTGTAATGAATGCCTTATAGATATTTAGTTTTGGCAAGGGTCCTGTGTAAGACTTTTTTTTTTTTTTTACTGAAATTAGGTTTTCTTACCACGTGATTACAATGATGGGAAAAGGTTTGCCAATTACATATACGTTTTTCATACTATTATTAAATAGGTGTTGAAAAATGATGGTAGTGCTCTCAAAGGCAGGTTTATTAACATATATCACCTCTTCAGAGATCAACCTATGCCTACAAAAGAATAACACTAACTAGCTCATGTAAACATAAACACCTGCAGGGAGCCAGGTTCAGTGGGATGATTGTACTCCTGTAAAATGTTTCCCACAGAATCTTAGCAAAATGACTTTTCGCTTGCACTAAGTAGAATGTGCTGCTTAGACTTCTAATTGCCAATCTGTTGCTTTAAAATGATACAGTAAAAGACTGGGCTTCCAAACAGCTTTGTGACAAATATCAGCTTTCTTAACTAGCAACTAATTACCCGGTCATAACACCAAATACCTATTCAATATTAGAGTCCTCAAGCAAAAGCACAGGCTGGCTGTATGGTTATCTTCACTCCTGTCAACCTTGAGTTGCTGAGATTAGGCAGGGAACACTATAATCCAATCAGTGCTTCCTCCAGCCACCCAATAGGAAAATGCAAAAATCCAGTCAGTGTCTCACCCCATAAGCTATGGAAGCTCCTACAGTAAGAATCCCCTCATCCTGTCTACATAGAAAAAGGAGGCAAAGTTTTCACTATAGACTATAGTGTGTGTTTTCTCTGACCATTTTGCAAACAAGTGATGGTCTGAGGAGGATAATGTCTACCCATCAAGATAAATGGGTATATGTCAAGATAAGTCCCATCTAAAACTGTAATGATGGCATGCAGCTCCAGAACTGCAAATTGGAAAATACAAGTTTTGCAATTTGAGTTCCACCATAGCCAAACCAAAAGAAAATTGGTCTGGCTGTTCAAGTAGGAGGATATTATGGGAAAACAGTAAAGTTACCATATCTGGGCACCAGAAATCCAAGTTACTACTAGATGGAACCAAAGAATTAAGAAGGTTTTTTTTTTTTTGTATCTCTCTGCCATTATCCAGTCACCTGGATTTTTGCTGCCCTGATCTGCAAAAGCTCTAAAATACAGCAGTGAAGCACCACTGCTATCTTAGTTAAATACCATGTATGGAAAGATCTTAATCACTCTATGTAGAACACTTGTGGGAAAGCAATTAAATACATAGTCTTAGGGCTCATCCAAACAACAGCTTTAGCATGTTTTCCTCCAATTTGTAAGGCAGCACAAAAGTCTGCTTTCATGATTTATTCTATCCTAATAGGCAAACTCTAATCTGCCCTAGAAAAAAACCCAGCAAGTGGGGCTGTCCTTATATATGTTAGACAAGTTAAGAAAAACATTTGGTAAATTTTCTGCTGGTGGTAAAGAACATCAAGCAGTTGTTCTTCCTAACCATGGGTTTGAAATGAGGATGGAAAGGGTGGGTTTTGATAAATTACTAGACCCATAGGCTTAGTCATCTGTCACAACTGATCTACAAAGTGGATGGGGAATTTTTCACCTCTTCTGCTTTTCCAGGAAGCCCTCCCTCACCCTGCAGATCTAAACCCTGTGGTAGGCAGGGGCTTTTATGTTATTGGGAAGTCCCCATCTACCCTACAGAAGATCTACCAATTATCCCTTTTTCTTATTATGTCCATCTTGCACATTCTCTCTTCCTATTCCTTTCTCCCTTGTCTGTTTCTTTCCTTTTTTCTCACTCTTCTTCTTGCTCATTGCTCTCTCTTTTGTTTTGTATAAAAACAGCTAAGGGGAGGGGCTGCCAAGAGATATTAGTGGGTTGATTCCCTGCTTCTCCTGCCAGCTCCCAACTCTGGCATTGTACTTGTCCCCTCTTGTAGCTCTCACTGCCAGAGAAGAAATCAAAGACACTGATCACTTTGCAAAAGGGAATATACATAGAAGGATCCCTTTACTCCTGGTTCATATGTGTAGCCTATAAATAGCACACTTTGATGTAATTATTTAAAGGTGAGAATACATAATTTTGTGTAGAAACTCCATCTTTCTCTAGGATGTTCTGAAATATGGGCCTCTTATCAAAATAAGACATGCCACTGGTGTTCAGCAAGGAACAAGTGATTAGGGATTAAATCCAAACAGCTGAGTGGTTTAAGATAGCAACACTTGGACTAATTGAGGAAAGCACCTTAAGATGCAGGTGTATGTCAATAGCTTGTTAACACTGCATGATTAACTTAATAAATAGGCAGAAGTAGACACACTTCAGAATGTCTGTAACGGCCACAGGAGATTTTCGTGCAAAGCCTACAACTAGGTCCCATTAGTGTACCATAGCAACAGTAAAATCATAGACTCTAGGGGTCATTGGCAAGTGTCTACATGTGCTTGAAGTTGTTTTTGGCAGGGATCCAAATGTTCAGGAGTCTGCATGTAAAATGTTACATTTTATTTCTGCCAACTGCCTCACATTTTCCTTACTGACTTCTGTGCCTCCTTCACTTCATCCTAATGATCTGTAAAGTTCGGTAAAGAGGATATAGAATGGCCTTTCAAAAGATACTAAATATGCTGGCTCTCCTGCTTATGCCTTGAAAGAGATTACACAGTGTACATTTTATGCCCCCCACCAAGAAAAAGCACATTTTAAGCATTTGAGCTTGTAAAAATACAGTTTGGTTTTATATAGCAAGGACAGCAATTACGCACTGCTATATGTGTATATACGTAGAGTGTTCACCTTTATTACACATATTTTTTACATGTATAACATTAGAATAGAATACAGAGTATAACAATTTAATTTAGCAATACATATCTGAGTAAATAAACATCAAGTTTGATTATTAATATTTTAGGGAAAGTGTGGATTTTATTTTGTGTTTTTAAAGTTAAATGTGTTTCAAGTTTCCATGCTTTTCTTATGTGTACCATACACGCTATGAGGTCCAAGGCTTCTTTACACTGATGTATCGCCTCTTGCTGCCAGATATATATTTGTAATTTTTCTCTAAGGAAAAAAGTCCTAACAAATCATACCCTTTTGCGCTAGGCTACTAACACAAGTTTCTATGAGTTTCACAAATAAAAAAGGTGTCACATTATTATATAAGAATATAAAGCAAACAGGAGGAAATACTGTACCTTTTTCAACAAACTATAAACCAAGAGAAGCAATGAAAGAAAAATATCGTTTGACAAAGTGTATATGCCACTGCACAAATCCAGTCCTGTCAAGAATGTTTTGTCCTGTTTTTCTCAGTATTTCAACATTTATTCCAAATATTTTATGATTCATTGTTGTTTTCAGTATTTCAGCATTCACTACTATCAATTTAATGGAAGGATATTGCAATATTAAATTGATTGTATCTCTGATATAAATTCCAATAATTATTCTTTACAATGGAAACAGTCTGTAGTCACATGCACACCTACCTGGACTCAACAGTTATTGAAACAAAAGGCCATTTCCACATAGCCACTGTTTTCCAACTCTTAGAATTGTTTTCTGAATGATTAATGTCACAACTATCACTATCATCCTAGAAATGCGTAGAATTCTGGATGACCCAACCAATGCTATCTCCAGCTGACTAACAAGGTTATTCAAAAACTGAAACCAGCCTACTACTACACCTTCACTCATTCATGTTATGCTTTTTTCTCAGCAATTAGAGAGAGAGAGAGACTCATATCAAAGTAAGATATCATGACATTACCCACTTCCCAATTAAAACAAAAACAAAAAAACTGGTGCAAGAATAGTGTGACATTGGATGGCTTAATCACAGAGGAAGGGAAAGACAGGAGCCAGGACTTGAAATATGGTATGGTGGGAGCTTAACCAATGGGAAATTGCCCACTCCAAAGTTTCAGCACTTTATTTGTGATACTGTGTTGGCATGTATCCTTTTGCATCAAGCAGAGCTGGAAGTTAATCAGTTCTTCTATCTAACAGAGACTGTGGCACATGATCACAAGAGTGCAGTTCATCTGGGAATGATGCAAATGCCATGCGTGAAAGTGTCCATAGTATCTTGGGCTGCAATCCAATGTACAGTTATCCTGAAGCAATTCTACTGAACACAGCAGCCCTTACCTACCTACCTACCTACCTTTCTCTTTCTTTCTTTCTTTCTTTCTTTCTTTCTTTCTTTCTTTCTTTCTTTCTTTCTTTCTTTCTTTCTTTCTTTCTTTCTTTCTTTCTTTCTTTCTTTCTCTTTCTTTCTTTCTCTCTCTCTCTCTTTTCCTTCCTTCCTTCCTTCCTTCCTTCCTTCCTTCCTTCCTTCCTTCCTTCCTTCCTTCCTTCCTTCCTTCCTTCCTTGTTACTCAATTTTTTCATGCCTATGCTACCTTGCTAAAGAAAATTGGGTTTAGGAGTTGTATAAACAGGAACATGGCAGATGAAATATTTATTTGTCACAGCACCTTTATAATAGAAATAATTGAATACTAAAAATTTACCTATAATTGTTGTTAAAGAACAGTTAGATATAAAGAAATTCTGCCAGAAAAGAAGTGATTAATGTGATTAAACTGTTTATTGTTAACACACGATTGTATTCAGAACTGTGATTCTTATATTGATCTTTGTTATTTGTAACCCTTTTGATTCAATGCTCTCTCTCTCTTTTTAATATGCTTGAAAACTTTCATTCAATTATTTGGGGCCAGAACATTTTTCCCCTTTTGTAAATCATAATGAACTACCTCATAAATTTAAAAGATCTGATCCAGAGAAGGAGAAATTGTTATATTATTTTCCTTGGTTTCCACCAAACATTATTTGTTCATAGGAATAAACAGTAGCAATGCTAGAACATTAACAGTTCTGTTAAATAAGATTCAAACAATTTGTATTGCAAGCATGTACAAGCTTATAAATTACTCCTTTGTTATTCTCTTTGTCACTGAATCAAACTATTTTACTTTGAAGTAGCAAAGTTCTTCCATCTTAGTTTGTTAAAAGATATTAAGACAAGTGTGCCTCTTAGAATAATAACTAAATGTAAATATAACAAAACATTTCACATAAAAATGTTCAAGCTAATTTGAAGACTCATCAGAACAATAATACCCATATTATTTAAACTGTTTTCCAATTATAATTCATTATTAAACACAATATACTATTCATATGATCAAAACACCAGACAGATGTTCTAAAGAGGATGCCTACTATTCCTTTACAGTAAAATGCCATCATTTATGACAGAAATTTTAAAATATAGACATTAACATGCATTCAAGAGAACCAAGAAATGCTGCCTATTACATGTAATCCAGGGAAAGAAAATGGAACAAATGTAAGTAAGCATCAGTTCCTTGTAGAGTTATTTTTATACTCATTGCTAAGTAAATGAGCCTGTTCACCTCATCAAGCAAGAAAATGACCCTCATCAAGCAAGCAGTGAAGTGCTACAAGACAGGGCATTTCCATCTTTTTCACATTTCTGAGAGGCAATATCACAACAAACAACAACAGCTCCTACATTTCCATCCAGCCTGGCTGATCCTTCGTTTCCAACTGTCCTGCAATGGCCCATTGTAATGGATAGGATGGATCCCTGACTCAGTCAGGGTTAAAGTGGACCCACAGAAATCGAAGGGGCTTCAATTCTCTGTGCATACATTCAGTTACAGTCCCGCAGACTTCAGTGAATCTGGTCTCAGACGAGGACAGTCCAAAACTACTGGTATGATTTCGATACGCTTTCATCAGTTAAAAGCAACGGGAGCCTTGCCAGCGATCCATCAAATCACCCACAGGAAGCCCTGCAGACCTGCGCACTTTTGACTGCTGCTGAGCCCAAGCCCAGGCAGCCAAACTTTCCTCAGTTCTGAGGTTGTAGTTTATTTATCTTGTTTCGCCTCACTTCACGTCGCTTCGCTCCACTGAGTCGCCCCGCAGGTCCAGGGAGCTGGAAACCTGCCTGCCCCGCCGTTCTTCCCTCCCCCGCCACAGCAACGCACAGCGCCCCGAGGAGAGAAGCTCGGAGGCAGCTGGACCCCGTTGTGCTCGGGAGGAGAGCCGCCTCCTCAGGCGGAGAGCGCCGTTCCTCTCCCTGCAGCCCCCCAGCCCAGCAATTCACGAGCCAGCCTGGACTGGTGCAGTCATGAAACCCACAGCAGGACCGACGTGGCTGGTGATGCGAGCGAGCGGGACGCAGGCGAAGGCGCAGCCCGGCGCGCCTCGTAACCTACCTTGCTTAGATGCTGTGGGCAGGTGGGGGTTTCTGGCGGAGACGGCGCGCTCCTCCTAACTCGCCTCGCCTCGCCTCGCCTCGCCTCGCCCTGCCGCAGCAGCACGGTGAATGTTGGGCAGAGCAGCAGGGCTCCCTGGTTTTGTTACTACCGAGAGAAGAGCAGCCTGGATCAGTGCCGTCGCTATAGAAACTGGCTGCTCCCGCCGCCAGCGACGTCGGGGCGGGGAGGGGGCCTTTCAGCCTTTCATTGAGGAGTGTTCGGGCTTCTGCTTCCCGCCCTTCCACCTGAGGCAGTCCTGTCAGGCAGATCGCAGCAGAAAAGGCTGCTGCCCCTCTCATTACAGCCTCCTCACCCCTCCGCACTACTATTTTAAGGGATCCAGCCAGGAGACAGACAGACACACGGTGGGATGATCCATTTTGATCTCGACTTCTACAGGAATAAGCAGCCTCTGTGAAACGATGGTGGAGGGGACCTTTAGAAGGCTGCCAAAGGACATGGTGAAAACCAGCTATTCATTTCTCTGATTTAAGTTTAGATGAAAGGACACATCTCTTGGTTGTTCCCCTTCTGCTTTCTGTGTTTTTATATAAATAAAAATAATTATCTGCCCTTTCTTCTCATGTGAGAAGCCAGACTGTGTGCATTCAGTCTATTTTACTGAAGTATTTATAGGCCATATTTAAGACCAAAAGCCTGCTGAAGATCTTATAGAACAGAAGCCTATATCATCACCATCATCATCATCAAAAAATTCAGTCCACATCAGCAGTTAAAATATGTAGTTCAAACAACTCAGTTGCAGTTTAATGTTCTCTTCATGTATTTAAGGAAAAATTATTCCACACCACCACTGGCCTTGTGGTGATTCATCCATATAATAGTGATTGGTGTTTGGGTTACTATCTAGTTTATTCTAAAATAATGTATTGATCATTATTACCATAACATCTACATTTATTGATTACACCTTAAATGCAGTGTAAGCCTCCTGCAACATGAACGAAGAAGGAATGACAACATTTACAGAAGAATGGGCAGGAAGAGATCATGAAGTTGCAAGGAAAGGAATACAGAAATGGGGTCAGCTGGAAACTGAAAAATGAACTGATAGGAAAACTCCAGGCAGTTATGTAGATAAGTGGAGAATGTCTTCTTTGTAGTTAAAGAATGTGCTAAAAGTTACAAAAGATTTGTGCTACATAGAGCAGCTGGATAAATCCCAAGAAATGCTGAGCAACACCAGGAAAATCTTTTGAGGCCGCTTTGACCTCTGAGGTAATCCACCGCATCCTTACGGAGGACTTCCTCTGCATGTACAACATACTAACATAGTGATCCAAATAAACTGTGATTAAGGCATGGGCTATTTTCAGGTAGGGTTTTAACCCCCCCCCCCCCCCAGTGATGGCTTAAGTCTCATAAGCAATAACAGTTCCATTCTGATGGAATTTAATCTGAGCTGCTTTGCTACACCCAGTCCCTGACCACCTCCAAGCACATTAGTCTAGGCTTTCTATGGCACCTCCCATCACCTTCTGAACAACCTTCTTGAAAAAGGAAGGTTGGAGAACAAGCAGAAGTTGACAAAGACTGCTAGATCCAAGAAGACCTCTTCAAGAGAGAGCATAGAGCATTATTCTCTCCCTCAAGAACGCATTGAATATCTCCTGGAACCAGCCACTCATGCACTGCCTGAAAGAACCAGGTGGGGCATGGACTAATCGGTAGGTGACAGAATTTATACTGCAGAGGATTATATCCATTTCCTTAGGTTCTACAACCTTTGAATCCTGGATTCCTTGCTCAGGATTCTGGTATCCAACCAGAGTAGATACAAGCAACTTTATCCTCGAAGAAACTTGCAAATTCATCTGGCAAACTTACAAATATCTTGTTCCATCTATCCTTCGTTAAAAGGATCTGGAGCATTTTATATAGGGTTACCAGGCAGAATCTGCAGTTACAATCAGTAAGAAGAACTTTGCCACAATGACTAAAATGAGCTCTTACCAATGCTCAATTGCATCTATTTCTGGTCTTTGCCCCCATTACTATAAGTGTTTTCAGGTGCTTCTTGTCCCAGTAAACCAAAAAGCTGCTTCAGATAGGAAACTTGGAAGAGGCCTTGCAGGAGCAAAGTCATCCAGAGCTTTGGCCTCCACAGAGTTCAGGCATGAGACATAACAGCCTGCCAAATTGTCAGGGAAATCCTTGAATGCCCTCTGGAATCCTCTGGCTCCATTAATTGCCTGGGATGGACCAATTTAAAGAGTATGCCACCCACGCAGAGAAGCCCTGGGGTCTGTGATGTACATTTGAACAAAGAAGTGATCTGACTATGGCAAATGACAGATGTCAGTGTCTCCCATTTTCATATCATGTCTCATCTTCTCCAAAGTATAGACCAGGTCATTATGTGCCCACCTATGTGTATTGGAACCATGAAGTCAAGTTACATGGGATTTTTCTCCCAGAGCATGGAGACTGAAGTCACCCATGATCAGAAGCCTTGGAAATTCTAATGCTATGTCCAGGAGCTCATAAAGGACTGCTACTGGACAGCTAGGGGTTGCTACATGTGGGTGGCTATCATTATATCATCACTGAATATATCTAGAGATAAGGTAGCAGAGTATTACCATCATAGGACAACCTATCTGTAGAACAGATGTATGAAGTTTATATCAAATTATTCAAGCCTCATTCTAATTCTGCAGAAGACTGGAGCCTTTTAATAACTCAGTGAATCTTAAAATAATAAACTAAACTAAAACAATCTATTCATTTAGTCTTTTTTTACCTCATTTCATTGTCTTGCCCTACTCCCAGCCCCATTTGTATGTGTAGCAGAAACAACTTTTCTCCACTTTTCTCCTCACTGTGTTATTTAATTTAATGTTGGCAGCAATATATCACAAGCTAGTCTGCTTGATTTCCTTCTTTCATGCTTCTTCATTGTTGAAACAAAGGGGATAATAATCTCTTAGTATTGTGCAGATCAAGATGAGAAACAGACATATAGCTAAAACACAACTCTCAGGCTGCATTATAAATTTTAGCTGCTGTCACTGGGCTCAGCTACTGGTGGAGACTATTAAGTAGGAGCTTTTCAAGTCACCATAGAGTGACTGAGTCTTTGCCAAGAGCTGCTTGTGGACTGCAGATTATGCATTCCTTTGGAGCATGTGGCCATTCTAGGAAGGAATCTTCCACATGCCCTCCAAACAAAAGGAACATGGTGGTTTAGAAAAAGAACGTTGGCAGATATAAAACAACAGAAAGGAAAATTGTCTAAATGAGAGGTAGACAATCAATATGTGACCAGGGTGTTTCTGTGCGTGTGAGTTTATTTATTGGTTTAGTGCTTCAAGAAACATCACAAGAACATTATAGCTTCATTGAAGGAAGGTCAAGTCTGGATTTTTGACCCTTTTCTCCATTTCCCCCCAGATAAGTTTAGACTAAAATAAAGAATTCATATAAACATAAAATTATCAGGTTCTTTTCCTACTGGTCAACAACAACAAAAAATCACTTCAATAAGATATATATTGTTATAATTGATCTTTTACTACTACATCTTCTTTTTCGCCAAGTCTATTCTCACTTCCACACCTTTTAAAATTTATCAAGCTTGTTTTAAAATCCCGAAGATGCAAATATTTTATTTAAAATCAATGCAACTTGTTAAGCAACAAGTAGATTTATGACAGAAACAATTGCTAAAAAATCCATTGTATTTAGATTGATCTGTCTAAGCATGTTGACATAAAGCAGGCAGTGTTTAACATATTTAAGTCCCATTGATTTCTGTGGGAAAATTAAATATATTATTAACTCTCTACTAGTGAAATCAATGAGACAAGTGCTTAAATTGTGCCCTTTGGGTAAATGTATGATTAGTTCATTCAGCATGATATATAGAAAGAATTCACAGGAGAGAGTAAACATAGCTTAAAACAAAATTATTTCCTAATTGCATTAAAATGAAGTCAAATAAGAGTTTATCATCCTAATTCAAATTTTTATGTTCACTCAAATGTGTACATAGATCTTTTGCATGCATAAGCAAAGGAAACTTTCTGTCTGCTGTCTTTTTGAGCTGGAATTGAGCATAAATGGCTTTTCAAATTTCCACCAGATTTGTGGACAGATACATTTCTGTCCAGAGAATTAGTCATAAATTCTCAGGGAAAAGAATTATCCTTCAAAAAATTTCAAGGACACGATCGTCTTTAGTGGTGACAGGAACATAGAATTCACTGAAGCCTAGATCCCACAGAATTATGACAAGCAACAGAAGAAGAATCAGGAAATGATCTAACCAGCTATGCCAGCTAATCTGTAGAACAATGCAGTAGCCAACAGACTGAAATAGATCAGTCTTGATTCCAATACCAAAAAAGGGGACCTAACAGAGTATGCAAACTATTGTACAATATCCTTAATCTCACATGCTAGCAAAATAATGCTTAGGATCATCCAATTCAGATTGGAGCCCTACCTGGAAAAAGAGATGTCAGATATTCAAGATGGCATTAGAAAAGGGTGCGGAACACAAGACATCATCATCATCATAATTAATCGATTTTTATGGCTACCCATCTCATCCAAGCAACTCTGGGTGGCTCACAACAGGTAAAAACAATCCAATAAAAACATGTTAAAGCCCAATATACAAACATAAAAACTGTCCATAACCAATTTAAAAAAACAAAAAAATCATGATCAGCAGCAGAATTCATTCTACATCACCTCAACACAGCCATTGTAAGAGCTGCCCACCATTGCTAGACCCCAGGCACGGTGGGAGAGACATGTCTTCAGGGGCTTCTTAAAGGCTGGGAGGGTCGGGGCCAACCTAAGGTCTAATTATTGCTGTTGCATGCTGGATAATTGAGAAAGACAAAGAATACCAAAAAGAAGTCAGTATGTGCATCATTGATTACAGAAAGGCCTTTGATTGTGTTGATCACCTCAAGCTGTAGCATGTGTTTAGAAAAATGGGAATCCCAGAACATCTCATTGTGTTCATGCAAAACCTATATGGTGTATAGGTTTTCCATTATGGATAGAAAATGATGAAACAGACTGGCTTCAGGTTGGCAAAAGAGTGAGACAAAGCTGTATACTCTCCACTTTTTTATTCAATCGATATGCTGACTATATACAGTATTAAGGGAAGCTAGACTGGAAGAAGATGAGCATGGTTTTAAAACTGGAGGAAGAAAGATCAATAACCTGCGCTATGCTGATGACATTACTTTGATAGCTGAAAGTGCAAAGGATCTGCAAGCCCTAGTAATAAAAGTCAGGAGGACAGTGAAAAAAATGGGACTAAAATTAAATATAAAGACTAAACTAATGACAACAGGTACAACACCCAGCCTTATAACTGACAATGAAGATATCCAAGTGGTAGATAGTGCCTGTCTTTTAGCATCAACCATCAACAGTAAATGAACAAGCAGTCAGGAAATACACTGTAGAGTAGCATACTCAGATTCTATGATGTGTCTATACCTACAAAGATCAGAAGAGTGCAAGCAGTGATATTCCCTGTGACACTCCATGGAAGCAAAAGTTGGACTTTGAAGAAGCAGGGTAGGAAGAGTATTGCTGCTTTTGAAAGTTGGTGTTGGAGAAAACTCTTAAGAATACCATGGACAGCCAAGAAAACAGATAAATGGATTATTGAACTAATCAACCCAGAGTACTCAATCAAGGTACTAATTACAAGGCTCAAATTATTCTGGACACATTATGCAGAGACCTAGCTCTCTGGAGAAGGCTGTAATGCTGGCAAAGCCAGAAGGAAGGGGAAGAAGAGGATGACCACCATCAAGGTGGATGGAGTCAGTTACAGTGGCAGTGAGTACACTGCTGGAAGACCTGAAAGACTAGGTCAGGGACAGATTGTCATGGAGAGAACCTATCTCTGTGGATGCTAAGAGTCAGTACTGATTTGCTGGCACATAGTCAGTCAGTCAGTCAGTCAGTCAGTCAGTCAATCAATCAATCAATCAATCAATTAATCAATGTAATAAAGATACTATGTCCTTTCTTTTATGTTATCTGTGTTTGCTTATGGTGATTGGGGTGATATACCAAAAGTGTAAAATAAATAAAGAACCTACCAAGAACCTACCAAGAACCCAGGTCACTTGATTAGATAGCCCTTGAAGTTTATGCGTATATTCTCAGGTGCCACCCTCCTGCTGAGAAATGTAGTCTCTTAGAGGAAAGCCTGTGACTTAACCCCCTTGTTGTCTCCTCCAGGCTGAACTTGCTATTTGAGTGGTGACGCTGACTCTATCAAGTACACGCTATCCTTGAAAATGACTTTCTTGTGCCCTTGCTTCTGGACCTGGCCTTGGAGCTCATAGTACAGGCTCGACTTTCACCAGCATTTGGAGCTCCCGGATTTCTGCTTCAGAGGTGATGCTCAGACTCTGTCAGCTTATTCACATTGGTCTTCCAGCCTCTGTATTGATTCTGGGTCACTGCTGGACTTGGGATTGTAATGTTTTCCAGAGTTAAACTGAAGTAGCTAAAGACTCACCTGCTAACCATTCAGGGTTGCAGGACTGCAGAGACTGGATATCCAAATATTCCACGTATTTTAGCTCTTATAACCATATGTTTTCAAACATTTCTTGTGTAGATGGTCAGTTATATGATGAATGTGCAGGAATTGCACAGGGATCTGAGACACGAATCTCTTTTCACTATTTATCAAGTGAATCTACTGAAATCTAATAGAAGTTCTGGAATTGTAGCTTGCCATGGTGCCCTGAATTACAAATCTATTTAGATGAAATGTTCTTTACAACTCCAGGTTTTCAAAGGCACTTATATCATATTAGGGCAATTGCATATGATGTATTGTTGCCACCTAGGGCTGATTTAAGGAAATAGAAAGAATATTTTGTTAAAATAATTTTTTGTGTTAACCACCACATTTTAAAAGTTCCTGGCTAACTTCAAATGTTAACTGAAACAGAAGAGAGTTTTGCTTCCCTCTCTAGCTCTCATTCTCAATATCGTTGTCAGCAGATTTATGAAATATATGAAAAGTGCCACTAAATATTCCAATGAAATCTGATCTCTTATTTATAGTTTACATAAAAGTTGCTAGTTCATTAAAAAAAAATTTTTTATCCCGCCTTTCTTTTTATAAATAACTCAAGGCGTTAAACATACTTAATACTCCCTTCCTCCTCCTATTTTCCCCACAACAACAACCCTGGGAGGTAGGTTGGGCTGAGAGAGAATTACTGGCCCAAAGTCACCCAGCTGGCTTTCATGCCTAAGGCTGGACTAGAACTCACAGCCTCCTGGTTTCTAGCCTGGGGCCTTAACCACTTTCACAATTCTGAAAATAAGTTTGGGTGACTAAAAAAAATCTACAGTTTTCACTTCCTCTTTTAATAAACAAATGCTAATTTCTCATTTTCTACTGTTTTAAAACCACAGAATCTCTGCTTCTTCTTTCACAATTTGTCACCTTAATCACCTTAATGACTCCCCCACATTATGTCACTGGCTGGAAACTTATAATGTGAATTTTTCCCATAGTTGTTACTCAGCTCATCTACCCAATGAACCTATAATTTTGCCAATTTATTTACCAGTAGGTGGATATGGCAACCTCCATGCCTAATTTATCTGGTAGCTTTTCCCTAGTAAAATATTATATCTTCATGGAATTAAAGTACAATTTGGCAGTACATTGTATTTTCTGGAAAGCCTTGTATTATGTCATTGTATACTATTGGTATGAAATACATTACTGTCTGGAAGATAAAGCTCTCCAATGGTTGAGGATCCCAATTCAGTAGGCTACTTTTAGGATCAGATGAAGCATGCCTCCATCAGTTTCTGGGGAGTATGAGGACAGGGCCACTGCCCTTATGTCGTGCTTGTGGTTGCCTGCTGAAGATGCTGAACTAGATATAAGTTTGGTCTTATCTAGGAGGACCATTTCTTTGTTTCCACATTACCCTTTCCCCATACAGATTCCCTCTACATTAGCCTTCTTGATCCAAGTGCCCTCCAGAAATGTTGGGGTTATAATTCTTAAATCCTCAGCATGATTTGGGACCATGCTAGCTGAACATTCAAGAAGGTGTGGAATAAACCAGCTGTACATAGTTTATAATCTGTTTAAGAAGGTTCAAAGTATAAATAACAATGTTATCATACAAAATACAAATAGCACACAAATTCTATTAAAAGTGGATGTGATAATATGTGCTCATAAAAGAGATGGTCCAAATTTTGTTTATTAATCTTGAAACAATGAAATACATTAGCTAGTAATCTGTCCAAATCTGATATGAATTTGGCCTCAATAATTCTAGGACTGTTGATTGGGCTGATGAGAAGAATTGACCAGGACTTAGAAATATAGGAAACCATGAACACTTTCTTTGGTGAAGCTCAACACTCTTAAAAGTGATCATTGAGGGCTTTAAAGAAAATAAAAAGATACAGTTCCAGCCTGTGATATCTTTTTCTTGGATTCTTTTCAGACATCTGGGTTTTGTTAAAGGAACTCATTTTCTTTAATATGCATTCCCTAACTTTTACCTAGACATACCACAGCATATGTAAGATACTTCCACGCAAGCACCCCTTACTCCCCAAACCCTCAGAAGCACTCTGAAAGGGAGCCCTGACTCCTGACTGCCTTTGCTTCTGCTGACTTGAAATTCTTAGAAGAAGGAGCAAGAATCATTGCTCCATCCTGAGATGATGCAAGTCCTGAAGCAACAAAATTCCCTCATCCTCCATGCAAAAGGGAAAAAGGGAAAAGAAAATGAACAACATAGAACTCAATCGCCTGGCAATTCGAGCTTTGCCATTCTATCTTTTAGTAGCCTGATTTTTTTTTTTTACCATGTTCTCCAAATCCAATGAGGTGAAGTTCAGGAACGAAGTAAAGTACAGCTCTTTGTGCTCCCTTTTAGCTGGCTGGTCAAAGGGAACACAGAGGATACCTCCATGTCATTACTGAACAGCAATGGTGAGATACATTTGGAGTGGTGTGAAGTCAGAGACAAACTCAGTGTGTAGAAGTGGCCCAAGAAACTTGTAGCTGAGCTACTGAGAAGGAGTTGCAAAATTGCCAAGCTAGCATTTTCCTTATAGGATCTGAAACTCAGGAGTTGAAAATAGACAAGAGTACTCTCCAATGGAGAAATGGGGCAGCAGTGTCTCAAAAAACAAAACTTTCAGCCCACAACTATGAACTTAAGCAAGAATGATTGTAATTGTTTAAAACTCAAGTGGTCAAGAAGTGGGAGAAGAAAGGGAAGTTCAGAACTTGCTTCTACCTTTTTCAAATGTTTAGGTTAAATTTTATACATACATTTGTGATATTAATTTCTAAGACTGTGCAGACTTTGGGTTCCTTCTTAAGCATATGAGAGCTTAGCAAACAATTAACAATGTTAGAAAAACAGAGTATATTCACACCATTTAAAATTAAGTGAAACTCTAAACCATTCTATAATATCTTTATCAGATATGATAGTATCTCTCAAAGCTTTCGTGGAACTGAGCAGCATATAAATGGCACAAATAAATAAATAAAGAACTGAAAAAAAGTAGGGGAAGAGAACTTTGGATTCTAAGTCGTGTAGAACTGTTTATGGTATAAAATTCTTTTTAAGTGTGTTTTGGCAAGTCCTGAAGAATTGACTATCAAATAATTCATGGAAATATTAAACATTAAATGTAATTATATTAATCAAAGAGTTTCTATATGGCACTGGAAAGGTTGTAACCAAATTGGTATGTATTACTATGTCTGTTGACAGTGGTCATTATACTCATTTATTTGAAAGTTTTGAGAAAATTGAAGAAATACATAACAATCTGTAACAATAAATTCTGGAAAAGATGTATTGCCTGTTTTTTCTAGGACATATAAAATCATGCAACTCAAGAAATTAATTCAGTTTTGATTGTTAGTCTCCATTTTTAATTATAGCAACAAAATTGATAGAGCATCGTCATCTTTCCAATGTCTTTTTGGACAAAAATATTGAATATGTTTGTTTTCTTCTTTAAGCCTATAAATGAATGGGTGTATTTCAAATTATGTGGATGTTTGTTTTACATAGTTTCTGTTTCCTACTTTTAGATGGAGGCTTCCCCACCCCGCACTCCCCAGTGTTTTATTGATAAGTTTAAATATTTGGAGGGCAGCTGCATGATCCTGAGAAAAAAGATGCAGCTGTTTTCAGTAATTGCTGATAGGGGCTATGTAAGTATCGATCATCCCTGCTTCTGTGCTACGAAGTGCCCTTTCCCTTTTGAATCAACAACTCTGCACATTCAGGGGATATTGGAGTTGCCATAACAGAGTGAGAGATTCTTGATTTTTTTTGTTGCCCTAATGATATTTCAGGTGTGAAAATGATACTGCATGGAACTGTGGGAAAAAACAACAACAATATGAGGGATAGAAAAACCTTCTCTAGAACAATGCCATATAAAATATTGTAAAATGTTCCAAGTGAGGGGCTGGTGTGAGCTACTGAGTTAAACTGGACTTTCTAGGATAGAGGAGAGAAAGGCATTGGGACACAAAAATGCGGAATAATTTTCCAATGATAGGTTTACAGACCCAGGCAGCACAGAAGAAAAAGGTTCATGTGGAAATGTTCTATGTTCATTGCTGTTGGTAAGACTATTGTAATACTATGTCTCTGATTATGTTTAAAATTTTTGATTATAAAGAGAATGAAGAATACCCTGTGGGACTTTCCCCCTCCGGCCTGTGGCCTTTAAACTTCCTTAGCATGTGGGTGGGGGGAGGAGGGGGAATCCCCAATCATCTGTTTCCGGTGATCTTTACAGGCTGCTAGACAGCATCTTTTTCACTTCTTCATACTTGCCTTCTCCTGAAAAGAACAAAGATCTCCCCTTCTACTGAGCATTCATGGCATCAATACATTGCTATCAGCTTGTCTTCCTAAGTCAGAGTAAATACTTTTCCTTTCTATGTTTTATTACTCCCTGCCTCTTCATTTTCTCTATACCTTCAGGATCTTTATTTTTAAAATACCTTTCTTTTAGAACATCATTCTACAGTTCTTCATTTTTACTATATTTTTTTAGAAATCGTCTCCTTTTTTTTGAATGTCTTGTTTTGCAGTCTGGCATGGGCTTCATGCAGTAGTTGATGTCACACAAGAAGTTGAGGCACCATGTAATGAAGATGCTTTTCTCCCTTGTAAGGTTTTCCAGGATCTACAGCTCACAACTGGAGCAGTCTCTTGGTATAAGGTAAAAATCTGCTGCGATTCACTTTCTTCTCATTTCCCACACCTGCCCACATTCTGTTTCATGCCTAAATGGATATAAGATGCCATGCTGAGAGGGTGAAAAATATGTTGCCATAATTATATGGATTGCTGCGGTTGTTTCAGTTCATATATTGTATTATTATCTATGTGTTTATCTGAAAATGGCTAAATATACCCTGATAAGTGTGTGTGAATGCATACTGGAGAGCGATAATTTCTAGTACTCCCAGTTTGCTGACTGTAGTTCCTGACATCTGGGGGGCTCCAGGTTGAAGAATGGTGCTTTTGCAGATGAAAGCACCTTTATGTCATGAGCTCTTAACATTCTGGACAGGGAATGTATTGCTTCTTTATTCTCTATACTAGTTCATAGCAGCTGGAATAATGTCCCATGTTGCCTCTCTTCCTTCGTTCCTTTCTTCTTTTTGGTTTTTTTTTTGCATTTTTTTTAAATCAGTCAAATCATTTTCAAGAGCAGGTAGGCTTGAGCAGCAAAAATGATAGAATGCAGTCAAGGCAAACAGGCAAATTGTAGAATTAATCACTTAAAAAAAAATCTATTAAGGGCCTAATCAATAAACAGTGTATTTAAGCCCTCTAGGGGACTATTAAATAATAATTCCAACAAATTGTATGACATTTTGCACTGTAAAGTTCAAACAGCTCTCAGGTTAAATCACAAGTACAGGATAATTCTGAACCGTGTAGTAAATACAAACAATTAACCTTTGACTTTGCTGCTTAAGAATTACGAGAATGATGTGACTCTGCAGGGTATGCTGCTCTTTGTGTCAAATTAATGATCAGACTGTAACAAAAACAGGATTTTCCAGCTTATTGTGTGAGACACTGTTAAAAAGATCCTCTCCCATATAAAACAACAACCCACTGAAATGAAACCATGAGTTAAAGGCTCAGCCTAAAGCTAAGTTTAAAAAATTGTTTGAATTCTTCTAATCAATAGCAAAGGATACAAAATCCAAATGAATGAAAAATCTACAATATTTCTTTCAGAACAGTAAAATATATATTGTATATGCAGTTATGCCTATGAAAGGCTTAGAACAGGATATTGTGTTAAATCTTTTAATAATACACTTCAATTTACCTTAACATGTAACTCAATCACAGCAATACAGGCTGATTTTCAGAAGGGTAACCATATTAACAGTTACCATTAAAACAACACAGTGTTATAGCATCTGACGAAGCCAGACTGTATCTGTGAACTTTTATGCTGCAATAAATGCAATTGTCTTTTAGGTACCCCCCAGATATTCGTTGTTTATATTTATTGTTCACATGTTGTATTTAAAAACATCTGTTAGGAAAATACTTTTTGCAGTCGAAGAATCTGGATTTTTTGTTGTTGTTGAAATATCCTTCAGCAAACAAAAATACTCCCGAAGGATAAAACTTAGCAATTTTCACATGTGAAAAAGAGCATTGCTTGTTTTGCAGTACCAGTGTATGAAATTCATATGTTCAATCTGCCATCAAATGATTCATGGTTCTTAAACTTCCTATCCCATTTCCCCAACTGTAGCAAACTAAAGTGGGTGTTCATCTGTTACACCGTGATAGAATGCAGACCAGTATGTAGAAATCCATCTGCTCTGTGTGTGCCGGTCTTTGGTGTTATATCCATTAACCTTCCCCTGTCTGGTACTCAGGTTGGCTTGGTAATTATGGAAGTTCGTCTAAGACATCTGAAATGCCCCAGTATGTTGTCATATTTATTTTCATTGTAGTTGCTTCAGCAGATGATTAGTTCATTGCACCTAAAATAATGTTTATATTGGGATATGACCCATAGTAGATGGCGAAACTGGCATCTTTTCTTCTTCCTGACCCTGGATCACCCTCAATCCCTCATAAATGGCTTGAACCTGACTCACAATCATCCTTCCTAGCAACACTGAAACACTGCTCATCCTTTTTCCTTCCAGTGGACCAACGGAAGAGCAGAATTTGGTGCATGGAATAAAAAACTCAACTAAGCCCACTGCACACAAAAAGGAAATACCATAAATTGCTACTATGCACTCTCCCTGTTTATTCTTATCCTGCCTTTTGTTCCAGAGCTCAAGGTGGTATACACAATACTCCCTCCCCCCATTTTTCCACACAGCAACCCTGTGAGGTAGGTTAGTCTGAGAAAGAGTCATTGGCCCTATATGGCTCAGGGCCTGGGTATTTTAGGGACTGCTTTTCCTTAGTAGTCCTACCTAAACTATTAGGGAATGCCTGGTGAGGGTCCCCACCTATCAGAAGGAATGGTGGGAAGAGGCCCCTTAATGGTCATTCTCTGCAGCAGCCCCCTCTTTTGGAATAGCTTGCCTCCAAGGCAAGAATGGCCTCATGACTTTCCAGAAACAGGTGAAAACATGGCTCTTCCAGAAGGCCTTTGGGGATTAATTAGAATCAGCAGTGCCATACTCAATACTATTTATTTATTTATTTATTTGTTTGTTTGTTTGTTTGTTTGATGTATATCCTACTTTTGTACAGTTCAAGGCAACATACATAATGCTGCAGCCTCCTACTTGCTCCACATCAATTAGATTTGGATTTACTACATTGATTTTGCATTGTGGTTTATATGTAAATTCTGTAAGCTGTGTTGGGTGGTGCACAAATCTCATCAAACAAACAAACATGAACTCACCCAGTCTGTTTCCAGCACCCAGTCACCTTAAATATGGGTACATATATTTGTCTGCATTTATCTGATGGTTTGCAAAGAAATCTGAGACATTGCTATAGAAAGGAAAGTTATGTGAGAGAAGCTCAGTTGTGAAAATTGTAAACAAAAGCACCAAAAGCTTCCAAAAGCTTCCCAGCTGTGCTGGCTCCTTGAGCTCTGCAGTGAAATGCTAATATGGCAGCAATTTTGCACCCGGGTGCGTTTCCCAATAGCTGTATCATGGTTCCATGTTGCCATGGTGGTTGGATCAATGGCGGGGTGAGTTAAGTTCAAAATATACAGGAAGAGACAAGTTCAAGGAACAGGACACTGAATCCTTTGCTGGGACTTGTGTGGGGAGGAGGAGAGAAAGTAATGGCTGGGAAGTGAATGAGACAAGACACTGGGAAAACATCTGCAGATTTGTGGTTCAAAGAAAAATGCCAGCATTCCTGTGATTTCAAATAACCGAAGGAGAGTAAGAATAAATCAGTTAAGCTCCCAAAAACTGATAATATTGGGAGATACATATTCTAAAACGCTGCTTAAATCTAATACATCTGAAAGGTGCCAGGTTGTAGAAGGTGATATATATCATCTCAGCACCTCAAATGGAACCGATCCCCAGGTCTTTACAATAGCTATTTTCCCACTTCTGTAAACAGCAGCCAATAGTGTGAAGTTGAGGCTAGTGAATTCAACTCATAATGATGTCATAAGCCAGCAAGTGGTTACAGCAGTGTTTCTCCACCTTGGCCACTTTAAGATGTGTGGACTTCAACTCCCAGAATTCCCCAGCCAGCATCTTAAAGTGGCCAAGGTGGAGAAACACTGGGTTGCAGACTACATTACAGCTATTAAATGTATAAGAAATGTATAGTTTCTTATTTCATATTGTGTGATTGAAATAAACAAAGGATCAGGATGGGAATATTGAAATGAGGCATTCTGGATTAGCAGGAATAGTTCATTTGTGTTCAGTCTACCTGGTTTCTGAAGAATTGATTGATGTGATAGATGAGTGATAGGTCTGTGCATTTTATTGAACTGGCTATTGAACAATATTAGGACTGATAATAAATATACATTTAATAGCTGTAATTTTTCATGACAGAATGTTTGACTATCAATGCTTTAGCTGCAGTGGGATGTGGTATAAAATTTTGCAGTTTGTTAAAACAAATTTTATTTATTTATTTATATTTATATATCAAATTTGTCACCACCCATCTCACTGAACAACTCTGGGCCGTTTACAAAACAGTGAAAATCAATTAAGATTACAAAATTACGATCTACCATTAATAAATAGAAAATAAATAGATCCAAGAATAATTGGCAGTCACTCAGGGAGCGTCATCAAGGCGCTAGCCACCCCCAGGATTGGGTAAAGTTGTTATCACCCCACGCAAGCTGGCAGAGCCAGTTCTTTAATCCTTTCTGGAAGGCCAGGAGGGTAGGGGCCTGCTGCACCTCTGGGGGAAGAATGTTCCAAAGGGCGGGGGCAACGACAGAGAAGGCTCTCCTCCTGGGCTCTGCCAGCCGACATTCTCTCGCTGACGGGATCCACAACATGCCCTCTCTACCTGACCAGGTGGGATGGGTTGATGTGACGTGGGTGAGACAGTCCCTGAGGTAACCTGGGCCCATGCCATGTAGGGCTTTAAAGGTGATAACCAACACTTTGAATTAGACCTGGAAGCAGACTGGGACCCAGTGCAGCTTGCGAAGTAAAGGTGTTATATGTGCCATTCTTGGGGCACTCAAAATTGTCTGCATGGCCGCATTTTGGACCAGCTGTGGCTTCCCGATACTCTTCAAGGGTAGCCCCATGTAGACTGCATTGCAATAGTCTAGCCGAGAGATGACCAGGGCGTGAGTGACTGACTGGAGAGCCTCCTGATCCAGGAAAGGGCATAACTGGCTTACCACACATAATCCTCATGTTTCTGGATTATAATTATTATTAAATATTATTATACTTTATATACGGACTGTTTAGATTATCTCCCTCCCTAGGGACCCCACAGCAATTTATCTATGAAGAATTTAAACCATTTTATAAAAACCCTCATAAATCCTAAAAGACAATAACAATACAAAAAATTAAAATAACTTTCTCTTTTAAAAAGCCATTTTTGTGCTCTGTAAATTTTTAATCTGATATCTATCTGTCTGTCTGTCTAACAGAGGAAGTAAGAAAATAACACCTAAAAATTACAATCCAGAAAGGGTGGATATAATAGAGTATCTAATTAACAGTTTCAGGATATTAAAAAACAAAATAAAAAAAAATCCTTGTAAAATCTAGGCAAAAATGAATCTTCCTGTCAAACTGACACATGACCACTAGATGTCCCCACAGGCAAAATGTTATTAGATAACTGAAAGAACGTGTCCTAAAGGGAAAATGAGTGCATAGCATTATGTTTTTGAAGAATTGTCACTGGAAAGGACATTAATTGCCTTATATTATTTGCTGTCTTGGGCTGTCATTTTTTCACTTGAAGGCACAGTAGTTCCAGTTTGCACATATTACCTCTATAAGTTGTTTCCCTGTTAACATACACTTGACTTTGTGGATCACCAAGGCAGATTATTTAACCCTTATACTGTAGCAGGCTCCTTAACTTTAAAGTCTTGTTTGTTTAGTTCTAGCATGGCTTTTTTTTGGCCCTACTTCATCTGAGCCACCCCACCCTGCCACCAGGACTTTCTGTCTATCCGAAAGGAAGAGATTAAAATATGTATTAAATATTCATCAAACTGGAGCCAGCCTTAGATCAAGTGGCCCTGCAGGCACAAAGCATTTCAGGCCTGTGCCTCCCATTCCTGCCCAGTGTTCATTCCCATAATCAACAATAACATCAACTGAAAACTGCACTAACAGCTCCATACACGGATTCTGTGCTGGCTTGAAAGCAGCTCCAGGTCTCTCTGATTCTACAATGTCAGCAGGGTTGGAAGCTGAGTCTTTTATTTCCAGCTCAGCCCTGATGCAGCTGAAACTACAGCAAAGCTACTGTTTGCTTTTGCAATACTTTGAGCCTTTCCCCCCGTGCATCTATCCATAGTAAAAATCATGTTCTGATAACGTCTTTTTGCTTTTTACATGTGCTTTTTTCCAGCTGTTTGAGATAGCACAATATACCAGTATAATTTGCTCTGTCTATGTAGCTGGTCTCTAATCCACCCCAGTGAGCAATACCATCCTGAAATTTTAGTACATGGCAAGTTAAAATGCAGCAATTGGTGAATTTCCCTCTTAGCAGGAAAAGCTTCCACCAGTCACTCCACCTTGTGTGGGCCATGGCTGGGGGAGGAAGCAAATTTTGACAGTTAAGAGTGGCAGATTTAGCCATTGACAGAACTCTTGAATTATAAGTACTGCTCTAGCAATCTGCTGGATGCTGTATTTTGCTTGATAAAAGGCCTTTCTCAAATAATAGCAGGCAAACCAGAACCAGGAGCTCTGTACAGTGACTCACCTGTTACACTATGAAGAATTCTACAGGAATCTGATTGGCAGCTTGAGGTAGAGAGATCCTGGTCTACTTGCTATCACTAAAGCAACAAGTGCTAGAGGAAGTGATACACCAGGATCTCTTTAGAGAAATCTGTCTGTCTAAAACAACGTGTCTCTGATGACTTCCTCTGTTGATCTTGCCGTGCTGCTCCTGTCCTGGTGTCATGACATTCCAGCAGCACAAACCAAAATGGCCATGGGGAGAAACTGGTAATGGCTGGAAATACAAAGATGTGCTTGCATCAATAGGAGCTCAGCAGAACCCAGCCCTGGCACCCCATCACCATGATCACTGGCTAAGTGACAAAAGCCATTCATACAGAAGATGGGAAACACCTCCCCATCAGATCAAGATAACCTGAAGTCAGCCAGCCTTGGGTATGGGCTGCAGACTGATTGATTCGTTGACTGATAGACTGGAATGTAGATGATAGGAAGGCTGTGATATTGTGATGGAATGGAATTATGAAGGCCAGGCTCAGGGAGAAAAACATTTCTTAGCTCACCGGAGGAGCGTGGGAGATTCAAGAGGATGAGACTGGCACCTCCCTGAGGAATTTACACTGTTGTGGCTGGCTGACTTGGGAACTGGGGTTTCAGTCTGGGAAGATTCTTGCTAGAGGTTGTAGCTAATAAACATAGCTGAACTGAATTTGCTTTGTCTCTTGGAGTTCCTTGGGCTAGGCCTGACATCAATCTTCCCAGACTCTTCCAGCGAGCTAAGAAAACGTTTTTCTCCCTGAGCCTGGCCTTCATAATTCCATTCCATCACAGATATATAGATTCATCCTTAATTAATAAGCCAAAATAAGGGGGACATGTGGATGTACTCTCAAATCCTACTGTGACTTCAATCTGTTTTTTGTTTGTTTTTAAACTTTATACTGCTTGGGTTATGACAGAATAAGGTATAAGAAGAGAGGCACAGGAAAGAGCATAGAGTTGCACACAGAATCTTGCAGTTATCTCCCACCCCATTCCTGCTATGGCACTTTAACGGATAGGGATTTTTCCCACTGGCTAATAACATTCAGAAGGAGAACAGCAAAGGCAGTGGAATCTACCCATTGCTTTGTTTAATCTGGCCCTTGTACTTCAGATGTTCAGGCTGGTGGCAGTGAGGAAAAACAAGATCAGCTTGGAACACTTTCTGAGGATATGAAGAAGTGGTAGTGGTGTTGAAGGAACTACAAACTAGCAATGTTTAATATTAATTGAAAATTAACACATGTGACCAATGTTGCTGAAGTTTAAGATAGATGAGATTTTAGAGGCAAATCTTAAGAATGTGGCATAATTAGACCCTGTAATTAAGTGTTTCTAGTCTGGAGCCTTCTAGATGCTTGCTAGAATTCTGGGTGTTGCAGTCCAAACATCTATGAAGGGTAGCAGGCTGGGAAGACTGTTGTAATGGTTTAGAACTGGAGTATAAATACTTTCTTATAATTGCAAACACAACTTTATATGTTAATTTGTCATTATTTTATAGATTGATGAAAACAACAAAGGATTGAAGGATGTAGAACATAATGAAGAACATGATTATTCAAGAGGACTTAATGATTCCTTAGAGATTTCTAATGGAACCTGGCATTTTCTGAAGATTAAACATGCTACACACTTCAGTAGTGGAACATATACATGTATCTTAACGGCACCCGTCAGAAAATACAACCAAAGTACAGTTACACTCAGAGTAATAGGTATGGTACACTTGTTTGCCAATTTCTTTTCTTTTTTCTTGCAGTTGAAACTTTCAAAGAACTTTAATGTGAAGATTGGTTTTTTGCCTTGCAGGCTGTCCTGAGGAATGGCAAGATATGAAACTCAAAAAATACTCAACAGAACTTATGTTGCTGTGTTCTATTGGGAGCTTCTATTTGTTACTCATCATCTTTACTTGTGTAAGTGTTTTCCACTTGTTTCTACCATAAGATTCTATCTACTGCCTTTTTCAAGTGTTCTCTTCCTTCCTGTATAATGAGAAAGTGCAGATATATTGGCAAACTTCACCATCTCCTCTTTGTTATCTTCCTTCGTTCCCATCCTTCCATGAATTGGAGGATTAATTTCTGAAGGAGGTTTCTAGTATGATTGTGAAGTCTGACTATGTTGTTTCGTGAAGAAATATTGGTTGTAAGCAAGACATACACAAATACAGGCCACTGGAAGTTCATTGACCAAGATGCTAAGCCTCTATGCGGGGCAAGGGGAGAGAGATCATTGCAGATAATGGCCTGTTTTATATGGAACTGAAATGGTCAAGCTAACCACAGACAGGGCGAAAAATACTGTATCTCCAAAGAAGCAGATTACCTGCATAAACAGTGAAGTGAAGCTGAGATTCCTGATACACTAACAATGTCAATAACACTGAAAAATTCACAGGACAAACTTATCTTTGGGAATACTTGAGAGAAGAAAGAACATACATTGGGTTATGAAATACATTGAGTTATGGGAACAGCATCTGCCTAGTGACAGCTGCCAATAACAAAGCTATTCTGGTGATGAAATTAAAAAAAACAAAAAACTGGAAAGCTTTTATGGGTTCCTTGTATTATCAAATTCCAATCCCCTGGAAATTGCTGTCATGGAGCAAACCTAGTTCCTGAGTGCTGGTGCTGCCTTACTATGGAATATCACATAGAAGAAAAAGGAGAAAGACAGCTGAGGCTTCAGATTTCCAGATTTCCAGTTACAACCTGCTGCTTGTTACAGTGGCTGCTTACATACATGAAGAGATGCATCACCAAGAGAGAGAGAGAGAGAGAGAGAGAGAGAGATGCACGCATGCAAAAAAAAATGTATATGTATATATGCTAATGTATATGTGCTAATGCATATAGGTGCTAATTTAGAAATACTTAATATAATCAGGGGCATGGTAACCAGGAAACCCAAGTATCTGCATAGTGTGGTGTCCATGTGCTCAGTGTTGATGGGCAGCTTCCTGTCCTGTCTTGTTCTTGATCTTTCACTAGAGGTGGAGTATATAGCCCTTTAAATTAGGCACTCTGGACCTTTTTCAGACTGAGAGCTGTACTGGGCCTCTGAATGACATGCCAGGGACCACACTCAGGAGATCGAAAAGGCCAGAACAAATACTAAACTTAAGGTTTATATTTAAATATAATTAAATTGGTTAAGGACAATTAAAATTATTCCCAATGTATTTAATACTTTTCTTATTCTGGCACATTAACAATGACAATTTGGTGGCAGCTGTTGGAGGGATTCTGAGACTGCACCCAGTGTTTTTGAGAGGCCACCACAGTCCTATGCACCCTGTTGATGAAGGACTGTACACTGAAACCACATCAAATAGAAAACTGTCCCCAATGAAGTAGGAAACATAGCAACCACCTTACTGCTAATTTATTATGTATTACCAGGGATGGGTTAGAACTTTCTGCATGTCTGAAATAAACCCACATTAAGGTTAATGTAAAGAAATATAAAACACAATACATACAATATACATGATTGCTTGCTTGTTTTCTTGCCTTCGAATCCATATTGTGTCCTGGTGACTGCCTGGACTAGTCTCTGCAGTCTTCTTCGGCAAGATTTTCAGAAATGGGTTACCATTTCTTTCTTCCTAGGGTTGAGAGAAAGTGACTGGCCCAAAGTTACCCAGTTGGCTCTCATGCCTAGGCAGGACTACAACTCACACTCTCCCAGTTTCTAGCCTGGTGCCTTAACCACACACCAAACTGGCTCTCATATGTAATTTCTGCCTTTGCCTTATTATCACATTCATTGACATAAATCAAACATTATCTACTGAGGGGATAATTTATCTTAGCTAAAACCTGCTTCTTATTGATCTTGTAAGAAGTAGTTACATGTTTGTATTTTGATATCATCAATCTTTAGTTTTAATTTGTGCCATTCAGCTTAAGATTTGGCTTGATAAATGTTGAAGGAAATTGCTTAACTGAAAACAGGAAAAACAGAAAAATAATATTTTTCTGCTCACTTGTCTGAAAATAGTTGAAATCACTTCTATAGGACCTCTTTGTTTCTCCAGGTTTAAAAAAGCTAAATTTTATTTGATGTAGAAATTTTATGGGATTTTTAAACTGAAAAAAGCTGAGACTTATACTAGAAATGACAATTTCAAAGAAAAATGGTATATGGTAGATTTCTTCTATGTTAATAAAGCTTTACCTACACAAAATTAACTTACATTAGGTTGATTTCCAACTGCTTAAATCTCAAAACAGAACTTTAAAGCTTTTATTTTATCCAGTTATTATCTTCATTGCCTGCAGACTTTTTGTTAAATTTAATAACATAGTCTAAGCAACATTTGGATCCAATAGGATATCAATATTGCTTTAGAAATGAAGATAGGGACATTTAATCCAGGAACAGCATATTTTGAGTCACCTTTCAGATAACTAGAGAGGATTGTATACAGGCTTATAAAACCATAAACAATATGAAGGAAGAACAGGAAAACCATTTTTTTTGGGGGGGGGGGTCTTCAGATTACTCCTTAAGAATAACTGGTAGTATAATCAGGCCATAGATGACAAGTCTCTTCACAACTCAAATTATTAACTTGTGGAATATAGTAAAACAAGATGTAGTGATGATCACTAGCTTAGAGAGCTTCCAGAAAAAGGTGACTTGCCCTACTAGTCAAAAGACTTCCTTCTTTCCTGTTTTTCCTTTGTAATATTTTTTTTTCAGTGAAATTAGGAAATGGGAGGTTTCTGAATTAGTAACTGCTTGAGATATATAAACTGGGCTAAACTTTTTACATCTTTGCTTCTGCATGGGCAAACATTTTTTTAAAAATAGAGTTTTACATAAGAGATTAAGGAACCTAATTATAAATGCTAATGGGTTATGACTGGGTTCTAGATTTATTTAAATTGATGTTTTCTTAAGAGCCTTAGACAGTTTGCTTCAAATATTGTTTTCTTTTCTTTCTTTTTTTTAGACATGCTTAAATGAGAGATCTTCTGACCATCATAGATCTGGAAAGGAGCACATAGGCAGACTCCACCTTTACACTACCTGTTGAAAGAATGGTTTCTACTACTCAATATTGAACAGCATTGGTAAAGACAATATTATCAACTAATCTGGTGGTGCTACAAGAAGCTCATCAATAGCACTATCTCATCAAATGGATATTATCATAATACTGTAGATGGAGGATATGATTGTATGATTGCCTTACTCAGTCTGGTACCCTTAGGTTGGGACTGCAACTCCCCATATTTCATGCCTGGTGAGTATTTTGTGAGTCATCAGATTAATCAGATGTAGTTTCAGATCTGTACAGGAATCCAAATGAACTCCCTCCCCACCAGTTAGTCAGTGACATTATTGGTAGCTTTCAACTGAATCAGGTTCTGGCTTCCTCCAGCTGTGATGGTAAAGCAAACAAGAATTATCACAGCAGGAAGAAGCTGAGATTCAGCAACTGCCCAGTGACTGAATTCTTATCAACTAGGATCTCAATTGACTTCCTGTATGGATTTGAAATCATGTCTGATAAGGTCCTTTGTATTGTATCACCTACTTGGTAGAGGTAGGAAAAAATTCAGGGAACATTAGTTCTCGTTTAACCACAACTCATTCAGTGACTGTTTGAAGTTACGATGGCGCCGAATGAGAAGACTTATGAGGAGACAGTACCAGTCCTGTACTTGTGGCTGTTGGAGCATTCCCACAGTCACGTGATCAAAATTTGGGCGCTTGGCAACTGGCTAACAATTATGACAGTTGCAGTGTCCTGCGGTCATGTGATTTCCATTTGTAACCTTCACTGCTGGCTGACAAGCAAAGTCAATGGGGAAGCCAGCAGGAGGTTGCAAATAACGATCATGTGATGTTGCACCTAATAACTGCATGGGTTTTGCTTAACAACAGCAACTGGAACTGCTGCAATTGCTCTTGTAAGTTGGCACATTCATGGGATGTTGCACTTTATGATGTGTCACTTAGCGACGGAGTTGCTGGTTCCAATTACTGTCGTTAAGTGAGGACTACCTTTATTTCATTTCCTATAAGCTGAATATACATAATTTTCTTAGTGTTACGAAGAGTGTCATCTTGTTTGGTGTTTTTCTTTTTAATTTCCAAAAGTATGCTATAGCATTATTTGGACCTTTAACTTAGCAAAAAATAACTGATTGAACCAGCAGTTTCCATAACCAAACATTACAGGAACTGCAATATATAGTTTCAAACTGTAATGCTTCTTTCATGGGCTGGAGAACAGGAGGAAACATTTCTGAAGTGTTTGATGCATGTGTATGCTATGGCAAACTGTTTATTTGGGGCTGCCAAGTCAACCTGCCACCTACTGAATCTGTGGTATTCACAGAAATGATTTCTTGTAAGAACTTTCTCTTAAGAAAAGAGGATTAAATACCTGCAACAGAATTTATATTCATGAAAAAAAGAGACATGAATGCAAAAGAAATCTCTTTCAAGTGGCAATCCTATATTTGTTTACTCAAAAGTAAGTCTTATAGAATTCAATAGAGCTTATAGGATTGTAACCTTAAAGAGATTTCTTTAGCATTTGTGTCTTTTTTTTTCCTACACATGCATTCCTGATATAACAAAATATTATTATTATTATTATGGAAGACAAGAATTATTATTTTTGCAAAAAGAGATTCTATTGTTAGCTGTAATCTAGGAACAGCAGAGTCAGTAACAAGAAAGAAAATGAAAAAAAAAAGAATAAAGCTCTGAAAAAAAGTTTAAATATCCTAGTTAAACATTTCATTGTGGTCAAAAATCCTCCTGTATACTGTACATTTTTTACAATACTGGTAAAACATTTAAAACTACAATATTTCCATGATACAATAGTACTTATAACTTGCAGGATTTAACTGAGAGTGTTATTAACCTCAGAATTAGGTGACTAACCAATAGTAGGTGTCACTGAGATAATCATACTGCTTGCCTATTTTGCTACAATTGTAAATACGATTAATAGGAAAAAAGTCACTTGATTTATCTTTTACCTGTTGCAATGAACTGAGACCCACAGCACCAGTTCGAATCTGACACTGTAGGTTATTAAACAGACTGAGGCAATCAGGAAGTCAAACTATGAAACCATAATTAATAAATAAGTAAATAACAACTGAGCTAGTGGCAATGGCATACAAGGCATTCAAATAATTACTTGGCATTCAGTAGTTACAATTAGCAGTTTCCAGGCTAACACAATGATCTCAAGCAGTTAAAGGACTAAAGAGAAATCTGAACAGTTAATGCTTTATGGAGAATTCAAATACAATCAGTTCTGGTGAGAAACATGGAGGAGTGAGCTAGAATGAGGATTTTTATCAACCAAATAGGTCAAGAGGTTTAAAATTGTTAATAATCTACTGGTTAACAAAGAGAGCTTCAGCAGTTAACAACTTAAAGATTAACACAGATCTCAACTAGTTAGCAGTTTAAAAGTTGACTAAAGATCTTGGGCTATGATGGTCAAGGCCTTAGACTGGCCGAAAGGAAAGAAGGAAGGTGGTGGATAAAGCAAGCTTACAAGAAGAAAGGGGGAAGGAGTTTTGCAGAAGGGGAACTTGTGAGGCAAACTTATGAAGAAAAAGATATTGAGAGAAGTTACTTAGTTTCTGCATCAGAAAATAAATGAAAAGAAGTTTGATCTTTGTTTGATGGCTTGTGGGTATTGGAAACTGGCTTCAATTTCTTTTGGATAAAGAGAAGAGAGGAGAAAGAGAAAGTTGCTCAACTGTGCATAAGTTCCTCTGAATAAAAACAAAAGAGAAAGAAAAAGAGTTGTTATGTTTTCCTCTAACTTGCTGGATGATTGAGGACATTTTAATACTTTTCCTAGAGATATCAAAATTGAATTCTCACTTTAGGCTTTGGGAAATCATCAATAAGGTATCAGACAGAAGAAATCTTCCTTTTCCTTCTCCTTCCTAGGGAGAACGAAGAAGAGTTTCTTTAGCATAACGATCCGGGATAGACGATATATTATCAGATTATCTTTAAACAAAAAATGTAGTGAAGTGATTAGATTTAGCAGTGATGTGACAAATTAGAACAGTGAAATTACAGATTAGTTAATGTTTCAGGATTTGCAGTAGTTTGTTTCTTCCACATTCAACATTGAGGGTTTCTCCCTGTGCTAACCTTTTCATCTCTTTTGACTTAATTAAGAAAGTTCAAATCAGCATGAATCTTACTTGCTGACTATTTCTATAACTCTCGCCTTTAAGCAATATCTGGAATTTTTTAAGTGTTAATCAGAAAATGGAAAGCATTAGGAGAGTGGGGGGTTGGGAGAATACTTGGAAATGTTCATGTATGGTATTCAAAGTGAGTTTTAAGAATGAAGATGCTTCTCCTGTACTGATGCTAAGCTGGGATGGAACCCCTCAAAAAATCAGGCAATACTGTGTTTAGTGTTTTTGGTTCCCAAAAATAAATTAACTTCAGTTGTTGTATTGGATTCAGTTCATGCTGGATTAGTGTATGCAACTACCTCTCAATTGAAGAAATTATGAATTATATATTAGTTAAACAAGAGCCAGTTTGGTGTAGTGGTTAAAGCACCAGGCTAGAAACCAGGAGACTGTGAGTTCTAGTCCTGCCTTAGGCACAAAAGCTGGGTGATCTTGGGCCAGTCACTCTCTCTCAGCCCTAGGAAGGAGGCTATGGCAAACTACTTCCGAAATCTTGCCACGTAAACTGCAAGGACACATCCAGGCAGTCTCCAGGAGTTGACACTGACTTGAAAGCATCCCCCAAAAAGTTAATTAATATATTGGAAGATGACAAATTCAGATGTAATGAAAACTGTATCACATAATCATGAAGCTCCCAGGTAGTCATGAGCCAACTATTCTCTCTCAGGGTGACTCCTCTAGATTCACCCAACAAGTAACAGTAATGAGGACAGGTTTTATATTGCCGCAACCATTGCAGGGTAATGCTAGACTATTTTATAAGGGGGAAATGGACTTAGTCCCATCCATCTTACAAGGTGGTTGACTGACTGATTACGTGCCATTAGGTTGGTGTTGACTCTTAGTGACCACATGGATAAATTTTCTCTAGGCGTATCTGTATCCAACCTGGTTTTTCAGATCTTCCATTGGTGTACCCATTGCTGCTGTAATTGAATATATCCACCTTGCTGTTGGTCATCTTCTTTCTTTCCTTCCACCTTTCCCAGCATTATAGACTTCTCAAGAGAACTAGGTCATTTATAATGAGTCCAAAGTATGACAAATTGAGCCTGGCCATTTGTTCCTCGAGTGAGACCTCCGAGTTGAGTTCAAAAGCATCAATACGCTTTCTATCCCGATTCTTCAAAGTCCAATTTTAACTTCCATGGGACATCAAAGGGAAAACCATATCCTGCACAATTCTGATCTTTGTAGGTATCTGAATATTTTTTCTAAGGCCTTCATTGATACTCTACCAAGTGCTAGTCTGCGGACTATTTCTTGGCTACTGGTTCTTTAAATATTGATAGTTGATCATAGAAGGCAGAAACTGTCCACCACTTCAGTATCTTCATTGTCAGTTCTAAGGCCAGTTGCTGCATCTGTAATCATTAGTTTGGTCTTTATATTTAATTTTAACCCCATTTTTTTTTCATTGTGCTCCTTGACTTTCATTAATACAGCTTGCAGATCCTTTGTATTTACAACTATCAGAGCAGTCTCATCTGCATAGCACAGATTATTGATGATTCTTCCTCCCATTTTAAATCCACACTAATTTTTTTCCAGTCCAGCTTCCCTCACTATATATTCTGCATATGGGCTGATTTGTTTATGAATGAACGAATACTTATTCCATAAGTAATTATAGTGGGGGAAATCCCCACTTCTCGAATGTATTTCTATTGCTAACTCAAGCCACATCTTCATGGCAGCAGCTTCTGTATAAAAATCACAATTAATGAGTTTCATGCTTCAAACATGCATTCTGTGTGTGAAAAGAGGAAAAAGTCTTCTTAAATAATCCTCCCTCCCTTCCAATTTTAAACATAGTCAAAGATTGCTTAAATTGAACTCCAATTTTCCCATCCTAGTACTTTTCAGATGTGCTTGATTTCAAATCTCAGTAGGGCCAAGGTTGCTGAGCCGAGCTACAGCCTAACCTCTCTCTATTGTTCATCTGTTTGGGGAAGGCTGTTTCAATCTTATACCCACTTACTTGACAATATCCTCTGTTGGAAGCAGAGGGAAGTATCTTTGAGTGGGAATGCAAAGAGTTATGTCGTAAACATGGCCATACTGTAGTAAAGCTTTCCCGGGTTGATGATTTGATGAGGCACCATTCATCATCTAGGAGAGCCTTCAGCACTGGTTAGTTGCTTGACAAACGTGAAAGAGGCAAAATAAACAGCAGAAGGTGAAAAGAGTGATTTTATTTTTCAGATACGTAAACAGGAAATTTCTGAACAAAAAACAATATTGCAATTCTATGTATCATAATTCAAAAATAAATCTCACTGTATTTATTGGAGCTTATTCCTGTGGAAGAATGCCAAAGAATGGGTGCTTATTAGTCATTTCTTCCTGGTGAAACTATTGTTAATAATTGTCTGAGTATAAGCTGTAATAGTTGTATTTAACCATGGTTCATCATTATAAATTAATTTGATAAAATCTCTGTTTAAGTGCTGTTCTCTCTTATTCTTAAGAACCCAGTGCTAAAAACAGGCAAGTGTTCTTTTGCTCCCTTTTAATAGAACAAAACATGATACAATAATAGTCTTTCCTGAATGCTGCTGGTATCTAGTGACCTTCTGGAAATAACACTGCTTTTGGGGGGATTAAATTTGATTTTTCTCATCAGTATGCAAGGAAAACAATGCTAGAGCATATTATTATGACTGAAAGAGGCTACATGTCTACACTTATTTTATGTACGTTTTTTTCTCCAAATAACTACAATATGTATACAATTCCACATTTTTATGTACACATTTTGAGTTCTGAATAATACAGTAACAAATATTAGACAATCAGTTTGTAGCTTATTACTCTATCTTACCTTGATTAGCAGTCACTTCTGTAGTAATCTACAAGTAGCAATGAAAATACCAAAGATCATTATGCAAATCCCATTTTTAATGAATTCAAGCCAGCATGTGGCAAATAGTAGAGTTTAAATCTGTTTTATAAGTAAGCTGAACAGTGGTTCTTCTGAGGTTAGTCCATAGGTATGTGCCCAAAGTACACCTTAGTCCTCTCTTTAATTTTTGCTGTGGTTCAAGAGGAAATAGACAACATTCAGTCTTTTTGCATACCTGTGGGGAGAATTAAGGATATGAAGTTTGAAAAATCCTGAATTAATTGAGCAATAAATAAGTAGAAAGATGAGAAGATTGGGATGGTAGATTAATGAGGAGAGGAGTAAATCAATTGAAAGGCAGGGATTTGAATAGACTGGATGTGTATTGGATACTAATTAGTTTGTTTTCTCTACAATGTTTGCTATTTTGTATAATTGGAAAGGCTGTGTAATAAAAAGAGACAACATAAAAGAGCAATTTTATGTTTGTGAGTCAAAATGTAGGAGTTGGCATAGAGAGCTACAAAGGTGACCTTGGAGAAAGTATGCAGCAACAGTTACAAAAATATGTTTTAAGCCTGGGAAACAAAAACAAAAAAAAATTAAAAAGAAACTTAAATTGGTTCTACTTTAATTCCCTGGGGCATAAGAAGAGGGAAGGGAAAACACAGTCAGGCTTTCAAGATTTGGTTACTATAGCCTATGTCAATAAAGCAGACTTGCTTATTCTTGAGGAGTCTGTTTCTTGACCTGTCCTACCTTGAAGGGCTGACAGTTAAGACATCCCAGCTGTCCATTGTGTATGTACATGGCAGCCTCGGGCTACCAGGTTCTCATGCCATCTCTGGACAATATCTAAATTACTGCTTCCAAGGGCTGTTGACCAAATACTGTATGTTGTAGTGTGTCAAACAAGGATTGAGATTTTGCTTCAAATCCTTGCTCAGTTGCTAAGCTTACAAGGGAGCCACAAAGCGTTCACTCCCTTACAACACAGTACAACTTACATGGTTCTTTGAGGAGTGTAAATTGTTTCCAGGAGAAAACCATATACGTGTCCGGAGGAATAGCCTGGACAACAGAATAATTAACAAATGTCTCAGAAGAGAAAAAAAAAAGCCAGAGTTTTGCAGTTGTTTAAATCTCTCATCCTTAAATGTTATGTTCCCACAGATGAACCTTTTCTGAAAAATCTCTTATAAAGCTTAATTCCTTGAAGATGTACTTGAGTTATCTAAAGTGAAAGTCTTGTCTTTTTTCCAGCTGTGCTACAATTGTAGTTTGGATTGTGTTTATCTGTAGCTGACAAATATCATGGCTGAATCACGCTGACTGGTAGCATAGGATTTAGAAGTACATAAAAGCAATGGAGAGTCAACGGAGAGGTAGGATGGAGAGGGTGGAAAGGAGGAGAGCAAGTCATGTAGGGTGAAGTTTGTCTCAGTTTTCATATAAATGCACACACGCACACACAGTATTTAAACTGATATTGGTTTTTATATACATAAATAGCTAATAGAGTAAAGCAGCTGCAGTGGATCCATTATGTATATAATGTAGTGAGCTCCAAAAATCTTGTTGGTGCTACAAAGTTCTAATAGCAAATTCTTATTATGAAAGCCAACCTAATATTTCCACCTATATATACAAATTAACATGTGTGTTTATGTAACATGTAAAATGCATGTCACATAAACCTATACTTCCTACCTGTGAATGATCCTTAAGCCTTCAGAAGCTATAGCCTGCCAGGGGCTAGCAAAAGATGTTTCAAGAACTCAAACCCTCTGAAAGCAGGCTACTTTATTTCTGTATTAAGTGAGGAAAAATTAGATTTCCTTCTTAGAAAGCCTGCTTGGTACAGTTACTGGGTAATCTGTCCCTCTTCTGCCAGTCAGTTCACCTGCAAGCAATACCTGGTCATCTATGGCTCCAAGGCAACTAATAAAATGCAAGTTGATTTAATTAAATTGCCATTCCTGGTAGGGCATTTATTAATAAAGATATTCTGGTTACTAAGTTGATTTGTATGTAGGTCTCCATCAACTTTCTATGTGAATGCATTTTGTATGAATTTGAAGATGCTGACACCGAGCAATCAGCTCTTACCAATAATTAGTTGCAACAATTAGAACTGAATTGTGGACCTAGATTTTTATACCATACATTTTCTGAAGTCAGAATAATCTTCATGTGCAACTACAGGTAGTCCCCAAGTTAAGAACGCCCAGGTTACAGACGACCCATAGTTAAGAACAGAGCCTATTGCAGCAAACTTTGAGTTAAATACGAAATGGTTCAAGTTCATTACACAATACTACTTATACAGTATTATACAATAATACTGTTCTGGCTTATATACAAATTCGACTTAAGGACAGACTTTGAGAACAGAACTCATTCTTAAACTGGGGACTATCTGTACTTTTGGCATCTTGAAGCACTAATGAAGAATGACTACCTCCTGCCTTTTAGGCCAAAACTTAACTGAGATTCAGCTACTCTAGGATGATCCAGAAAGTAGCTCCTTATCTGAGTACTGGTACAATGTAGAATTAAACTGAAGGTACAGCATAGGATTTTGTACAGTAACCTCTAGGTAAAACCCAGTTCAGAGTATTCATTTATGTCTTGAAGCTACTATCTAGGCTTGCTGCACAATAATTGGCACCATTCTCACCTAATTTTTAATTCATTGGAACTGATGCACTGAATCTGTACATCAAACCAGAACAGCTGAAGCTTAGGTTTATGGATACTCTAGCCCAGTGTTTCTCAATCTTGGCAGCTTGAAGATGTGTGGACTTCAATTCCCAGAATTCCCCAGCCAGCCTTGCTGGCTGGGGAATTCTGGGAGTTGAAGTCCACACATCTTCAAGCTGCCAAGATTGAAAAACACTGCTGTAGCCACTTCATAAACTGAAGCTGTGAAATGTAGCATTCTGCCTACATACAAGAATGCCGTATGCATCTAAACCATGCACTGAAATTTTGGTAGATTACAAAATAACTAAAAATCCTTTAACTAGGAAGGGCTTGGTTAATATTAAAAAGGAATATCTTCGCTGTTTCTTTTGTTTTTTGGCAATTCTTTTAAATTTAAAGAGTTTGTGGATCCTAAAAAACTAATGGCCTGAAGTATCATTTTAGCATATTGACCAGTAACTATCTCTGTGATGGACAGATCTACTAATGTTTTAATAGCTGAAAACAAAAAGGAATGTTAATAAGTGCAACAATCCTTATACCTTCTAAAATTCCTTTCTTTAAACAACTACTGATATAAGAGGCCTCTCTTTGCCTTTCCCAACCTAGATTTAGACAGCCTACCTTAGTTTGTGTGTTCTTATTTTGCCAGTAGTATTATTGAGGAGAGTCACAGGCAAACCTTCCCAATCTGTGTAGTGTATCCTGCAGATGTGCGGTTTTCAACTCAGAATTCCTTAGCCACCATGGCTGAGAATTCCAACCATTAAATTCCACACATCTGAAGGGTCTACCTGTAACAGATAAACTTAAGGATACACAAACTAAGTTAAGCGGTCTAAGTCTCACTGGAATTAATAGGGTACAGATATATAGTTAAAGGCTTATGAACACTGGATTTTCATAGGAGTTTAGGATCAACAGCTGAAGCCAAAATTGAATGTTCCAATATCTCACCACAGTCTACCCTTCTCCTTCTTCTTTCACCAGGTTCTCCATTCTCCCACAGCTATCAACCAATAATCCTTGGCTACTGAGGATGTTCTGTCCTTATAGGCCTTATAGTACTCCTCCCATTTACTGTTTGAAGGTAGTTTGTATTTCCGCAAACCTTGGAGTTTTCTCAATTCAGGGTATGCAATTAAGTTGGATATAGATGCTTTGAACTACATAAGGATTGGCATTTAGAAGTCCATTTTTTTCCCTAGTACAAGTGGGTCCTGTAGCATAGAATGCATCGTTTCTATTCTATTCTATTCCATTCTGTTCTGTTCCGTTCCATTCCAGCCTTACCATAACATTCTGAGCATGCTATTGTAAAGAACTTCCCATCCCTCTTATTGTTCTGATACTAGAGGTTTTTGTTGTTCTATCACACCTTGGCAAGCCTGCTAATATTTTTCTCTTGTGTAACATTAATACTATTTTGGCTACAAAGAGTTCAGCACCTGGAGAATTAATTTGCTGTTAGTATATAGAATATATTTTGTTCTTCACTCCTGCTGGTGACAATTGTGCTTAATTAACTGTGTGAAGTTTTCAAATGGTTACACAGTGTGTTTTATTAGACAAAAAATATATTTGTCTGATAAAGTATATCATTTGGTATATTCTTCATTTTAAAGTTAACACCAATTGGGAAAATTTGTGGAATTTTAAAAAACAAGTACATGAACTGTCTCAGTGCTAAAACAATCCCCTCCGTCAGTCCTATCTTTTTAGAAGCTTTGAAAAATATTTTGGATAATTAACAAATCCATTAGTTGGAAATGGCAATTGAATTTATTTTTCTGTTACCAAGGAACATGTGGAAGTAATTACCAGAGTCGAAATATGATTAAAAAGGGATAAAACAGGAGCCAAATGATGCTTATTGATCATGGGGAAAAGTAGAGGTTCAGAAAATCACCATGTAATACACATTGCTGGAATTTTTTTTTTTTTAATGAATTGAGGAGTGTAATATTAATCCCCTCAAATAATTCAATAAACTCCAGGATTCAGCAGCAAATGTAAGATGCATTTTCATGAACCAGTACAGTGGTGTAACTGGAGGGTTGTACCAGAAAAAAAAGCTTTTGTACTTTTAACAATAGCTTGATCTCTGGGAATCAGCATTCAAAAAGCTGGTCATTACCTTTAAAGCTGTTTATGGTACAGCTCTGGGCTATATCTGGCTTTGCCAGAATTGATTCTGGCTGTTTGGTGTAATCATATAGAAAAGGCCTGTTGAGAGTTGTTCCTCCTTGTAAGATACATGGGGTGCTGGCTAGACCACAAGCCTTCTCAGTGGTAGTCTCCAATGTGGAGAACACCTTTCCCTCAGAGATATATGCAGCCCAACCCTGTCTGCATTCTGCAAACAAGCAAAATTGTTTGAGAGTATTTTCTTTTTTATTTATAATTTCAATTTCTAAGGCCACCTACTTGGTATCAACTCTAGGTGGCTTATAAAGTGCGGTTTTCAAGTCAGTTTTTAAGACTTTCCAGAATGATAGCAGGATTAGATCAAGAAGATGTTAGGGGGATGCTGTTCCAAAGGACAGGTACAGTGACAGAGAAGGCACTGCTCTGTGTCTTGCAAGATTATATGGCTTAGTAGATGGGATCCAAAACTTGCCAATCCTGTCAGATCTATGGGATGGGCAGAGACAAATGAAAGAGGCAATCCACTAATATCTAGGTCCTGTGCCATGTAGGACTTTATAAATGACCACCAGCACCTTGAATTGCATCCAGAAGCTCACTGATAACCAGCGTAGCTTGTGTGGCAAAGGTGTTACATGGGTATACTGAGACATGTCCGTAATTACTCACGCTGCTGCATTCTGGACCAGTTGTAGCTTCCAAGTGGCCTTTAAGGGCAACCCCATGCAGACAGCATTGCAGTAAATCATCTGTGAGATGTTTAATGTGTGGATGACCATGAGAAAGTCCAGGAAAGGGCACAACTGGCATACAAATATTATTCCAAGATGCGTTGGGCCCTAGCTGATTGAGAGTGTCCATGACAGTAATTTTGATGTATTGTTTTTATTGTAATTTTATAAAATTATTTTTTACTTTGTTGTTAGCTGACCAGAGTCCATATGAATTGGTGCAGGTTATAAATATTGTCAAAGTAAGTAAGTAATAAAGGAGTTGATTCAAATATGCTGCAGGGAATTAAAGAACTGGATATTATAATGGAAGGCATATCCATTTTGAAAAATATACGGGGTATATTTAATCTTTAAAATCTTGATATCCCTTAAGTAAAATATGGAACGTGCAATTTATTTTTTACCAGGCTCCTTCCTGGATCTGTCCAAATGAGAATCAAGAACTCAGTTTTACTGATCTGAAAGACCTTCTCTCAGAATGGAATACATGAAAGTGGCAATAATTTAGTCTCTCTGAAAATGTTGGGGAATGGTTGTATTATGTTCTCATATAGCCTTTGGAGACAGTCACAACTCGTCCTTATTAGGTCAATTGTAAGACAAATGCCTGAAGGGAGTCAGAAATGAATTGAGTTTTGTAGATTGAAATGATTGTGTGGGACCATTTTGGTTTTAATATATACCCAGGGGAGATCTCCTGGAGGAACATGGGGACTTTATAATAAGAATCATTCCTTGGCTGGAGATCTTTATCTCATTATAGTAATAATTCACTAGGCTGTGTGTGCACGCACATGTGTGTGTGTACGTGCTCATGGGGGATAAAATAGGATTTCAATGAAAAGAAAATGTTTAAGACTGCCTGATAAAATATCTTCATAGATCCATATGATATAGAGATGGCCAGCCGGGATAAAGAGACTAGGGAAGTTATCTGATTTAGTATCAGACTGGCTTAGGAAACAATATACAGGAGGTCATTAAGATCAGAATCAGATTATATAAACTGATATCTAATTGGTGTGTTTAAATCACTACATAGGACATGGGAACTATAATGGTATACGGAATGGAAATCATTATGGTATTGGTGCCCAGGGTTCTCTTATTCTAGATCAGACAATTTCTCCCAGACTAAGTATCAACTTGAGGGAACAATATTTTTTCAAAGATCAAAGCCCTGCCACTGAATGATCTAACAACTGCATATGATATATACTGTATGACTTTATTTTTATTCATTACAGTTATTTCAGACTTTGTTGTTGTTGTTGCAGGAGATGAACAGTCTGCCTCAAAGCATCACAATTTAGTTTAAATTTTCCAACATAGTTCCCTCCAGATGTATTGAACTGCAACCCAGGATTCCCTCCAAGTTAGCATGAAAAAACAATGTCAGACTGAGATGATTAGTGTGTTGTAGCCTATGTTAATTACTGGCTGTTACTACTTATACTGAGACAGTATCGAGATATAACATTTCTTTTTATGTTTCCATATTTGGTTGTATTGGCAGAATCAGAATTCATGCAGAGGTGAAATGAAACGTTTTAAGAACTTCTGGCACACATCCCTAAAATACATTCCTTCTATGAGTAATTTTTCATGACTTCTTTTTAAAGTAAATAAAACAATTTGATGGCTTAATCTAGTAGCATACTCTTGACTAGTTAGACCAGAATGTGAAGGATCTGAATTCAGATGCTATCCCATCTATGGGATCCCTAGTTATTTGGGATCAGACAATGAAGGAGTGCTTTGAAGTAAATATTTTTACAAGTCAAAAAGAAGCCCATTTGAGGGAAAAGGCTGTGAAAAGATATGAAAAATGTTCAAAATAATGGAAGATAAGAACTTTCTGCATCATTTAGTTGTTCTTCCACCATACTTTTTGTACCAATATTGAACTTTTAAAAAATGGTTGTATTTGGAATGCATCTGGAAAATGAGCAAACATATTTAATAATTGCTCTTTGTAGAAGGGGTGTGCAAAAAATAACAAACTTACTCTGAAATATTTATTTTATTTGTATGGCCACCCACTCAACAATACAACTCTGGGCAGTGAACAAGTTAAAATCAATAAAAATATCAACAAAACTGAAACTTATCAGTTTTGGCAGCACACATATCCAGATCAATAACTCCCTAAGCACAGACTCACTTAACTTCCTGGCCCAGTGCTCGGGAAAAAGCAAAGTTTTTAATGCCTTACGAAAGGCCATCAGCATCAGGGCCATCCAAATCTGGGGAAATATGCTGTTCCAGAGGGCAGGCACAGTGACAGAGAAGGCACACATCCTAGGTTCCATCAGATGGCATTGTCCCAGGGAAGGGACCTAGACTGTCAGATCTTGTGGGATGGGCAGAAATAACTGGAGAAGATAAACAGGCCCTGGGTCATGAAGGGCTTTATAGGTAGTAACCAGCATTTTGAACTGCACCAGGAAACACACTGGAGCCAGTGCAGTTTGTGAAGTTGTGATGTTACAAGGGTGTTATCAGGATATGCCCATAACCACCTGCATGGCCGCACTGGATCAGCTGTTGCTTTGGAGCGATCTTCAACGGCAGCCTTATCTAGAATGTAGTGCAATAGGCAAATCCCAGAGACAAGTATCACCACATTCTCCAGTTCTTAATTTGCGTTGCACTGCCTTGAAAACATTCACAAATATTTGTCTGATGGTTCATATGCTGAGTGATGCTTCTCCATGGCTAAAGGAACCTAAAAAATCCTGTCATCCTGCTCACTTTAGCACAGAAAACAGCCTCTCTTCTTGTATAAGTTTGTTTCTTGCATTAAATCCATGTTGGACATAAACAGCAGCTGTAATTCCATGTTAGGGCACATTATCATCTCTGTAAAGTTGTACACTTATTCAGAAGTGCCAGTCTCTAACTAGGCCTCTCTATTGTTTGCAAATTGTTGGGCATCAGCAAACTTTGCTACTAGTAAACTTTTCAAGCAGAGCTGGCCCAAATAAGAGTTTATCAAAAGTGATTCCTTATAAGGATTTAAACCAATTCTCCTTGAGGAAAAACTATAGTAGGCTTCTTGGTCAAAGAAAGTGTCAAGCGCAGAATGTGCTGAGACAGGATTGATTGCCCGTGTCACACCCAGTTGCCAACTTCACTCAGTCTCTTCCTCAAGAGAAGGAGGAGAGGCTACCTTTGACACAGGCTTACAAAAATTCCACCATACATCCTGCAGGCCATCATTCTGTTCTTGTTGATCATGGAGGAATTGTTGGAGATTTGAATTCAGCACGACTCCTTCTTCCTAAAGGATGTGTTCCAGAACATCAGTATTGTTTTGAAAGAATACTAAATAATTAAGTAGTTGAGCATCCTATTTTTCTTAAAAAAGGAAAAGAGTTTTCTTGGTTATAGGGTATGGGCATAGTCCAACTCTCAATTTAATTCTACCTACCTACCTACCTCAGAATATAGATTTATTAAGAAATATATGAGGATAGAAAATTTCACTTCTACCTAAATTACATCTTGAAGGGGGTGGGGGGTGGGGATGGAAAAATTCCTTTGTTCCCTAAAACACAGAGACTCATTTAATGAACAATATGCCAAATGAGAAACAGATGCAGCTGCAGTATATGAAAATCTTTTTCATCATCTACCTCTCACCATTTGCTTTAGTGGTTTAAACAGCTCATAGGTGCAAAGAGATTGTGCCATATCCAACAGAAAGGGTCAGAACTGTTCAACCATTTCTTGTCTTTTTTACTAGTCCCATCTTAGAAGAATCAAATGCATTTTAGGGCATTATTCAGAAGCTGAAGTGCCGGCTGCTGTATTATTCTACAATAAATATGTCAGAAGTTTCATAATGATACCAGGTGAAATCAGTGGAAGCAGTTTTCAGGTTTTTGTCACAAAATGTGGTTACTGCAAAAGAACTTGAGGTTTTTTTCCACCTGGATGTTGATTAGGGTTAGCATCTCTTAATATCAGAAATCTGTGAGCTCTTCAGACACTCTAGAGACATCTTCTGCCTAGATCTCTTAAATGACAGCTGCAGTGTATCTCTACCTTTATCTTTATCTCTCTATCCCTATCCCTATCTTCTTACAGCTTTTGAAATATTTCTCTGAGAATGAATTTTAATTATTTTAAATGCAGTTAGCTTTGACAAAATTTCCAAAGAATAGCTAAAGTTCCTATTCAGTTCATAGGTAGCTCTTCATTGTACAAATTAAATTAGTCAAAAATGGTAAAAAGCTAATGATCCACTTGGGAGTAAAATTAGTTCCTTAATGAAGGAAATGGAGTTAAGAAAATTATAACAGAATGATAGCAGATGTGCCTTTGGAAATTATACATTTGCACACACAATATCCCCCCAAGTAGATGAGTTGAATTATCAGAAATGTGACCCTGGAGATGTGGCATGAGTACATTCTTTAGGATCTGTTCATAGATATGACAATTTCCACTACCAATATGCTGAAGTCTGTGAGTGACTACAGTTCTAAACTAAATACTAAATAGATTTCTGTGGCATTTATTTATTTAATCAATTTCTAAGGACATCAAGGGCTCTAGGTGGCTTACAGAGGATTAAAAACAGATAAGTACAAGTGAAAAAGAATAACAACAAAAAGCAACTACACCAGGGAGGCAAAACCGCCTGTACTACCTCACAACTGATGTGGCAGATTATATGTCATCCCTAATTCAGTGTCTGTGAGAAGGGCCAGGTCTTTAATGCCCTCCTAAATGTCAGCAGGGTTGGGTCTATATGGACCTGGGGGCCGGGGAAGAGGATGCCGTACCAAAGGGTAGGCACAAATACATCCTTCGAGCTGCCATAAGATGACATTGCTTTATTGATGGGACTCAGGACATGGCAACCTCTGTCTGATCTTATAGGATGGGCAGAAACATGTTATCCTTTGGGAATTCATTATATTGGTCATTACATCGTTTTTTATGGAGTATATGTGGCAATAGCATTCAATTTCATATCCAGCATTGTTGATTCTCTTAAGAGATTAGGTGGGCAAGGATCATATGGCACATGAGATAACTTCTTAGCCACTGTATGATGAAAACATACCATCAGTATATGCATACCTGTTGTTTCATCCAAACACAGCAAAGATCAACTCAAGGCATTTTCTTGCCTGCATGGAGGGATGGAATGCATCTTTCCTCCTTCTACACCGAGAAATTAATTAGTTATTTCAACAGTGGTGATGGAACAAGGTAGAGCAGACAGGAAGCACGGCCAGATGAGCTAATTCTACTTTATTGTAAGGTTACATTAACAGAGTCTTGAAAATCCAAAAATATGTTTCTCCCCTTGTCCCCTTTCACCTTTACAGCCCAAAAAACGAGGGAGAGTCCTTTCTGAGCTGCTTGCCCCACCCATATTTCTGCTGTGGGCTAAGTTGCCTTTTATCTGCTCATTCCCTTGGCTGTATCTCTTTGCCCTGTCTTCTAGGGTCATTCCCACATACCATTACAATATCTGAGGACAGTCAGCAAGCCAGCTTAGGTAGTCCACGGCAGACTGTGTAGGATCAATACAGTAGCTTTGTCTTCCAACATCTCACTGCTGCTCTGTCAGGACCTGCTTGGGTCAGCCACCATTTGCCTGAAGATAAGGGTAGCCATTACACTATCTTAATGAAAACAGAATTTACCTCTGACTCTCCTCCAGCAACATTCACATTAAGACTGTTCCATATCACTACTGACATAAACCACCAGATGGTGGGAAGTGCATGGAAATGCACTCTAAAATGGGTAGTATCTGTATGTTTAAGCTAGTGTCAAATCCAATTTCTCTTCCCAATTCTTTCTTCTCTTGGACTGATCTCTTGCTTCCAAGCTAAACAAACATGATAGCCTCTGCCCCCTTCCTTACACTGTATGTATTGACAGCTAGACATGCAAATAGGTTAGAGAATATAGTTAGGAGTAACAGTGACCAATACCACACAAAACATATATGATTCCCTAAAATAGGAGGGAATAGAACTATATCTAGTACTATGTTAGTAGTAGTCACAGTAACAAATATTTAAATAAGACTGTACTCACACAAGCAAATGTGCAGGGTCTCAAAAATCAGCAGTCTTGTTCCTAGTTATAATACCTGATTGATAAAAGGAAGAAAATAGTGATCTGGTTCACACATCAAACTAAGTCACAGTTTGCTTATCCATGGTTTATTGAATAGGCCAAAACTAAACATTATGGCCAGCGTGATGAATAAATTCATCCAGTGAAATACAGCCAAAGAGATTCAAGGAAAGCAGAAAAGGGTCATAAAAAGATGACTTTTTTCTTCCTTTCCATATTTGAAGTTTAACTACAGCAGGGACAGGCAATCTACTGCCTTCCAAATGTTGTGAATGTCAATATTACTTTCCTCTGTTATTGGCCATGCTAGCTGAGATTGATAAGGCTGAAGTCCAAAACATTTGGGGGAATATAGTTTGTTGTTGAATTAAAGCATAATTCACTTGAGTATGCTGCATGTCTTGCCATGCACAGTACACACTACAGCAGACACTGTATGAACAGATGTTATTCACTATACTAGCTGTAATAAGGTTAATAGTGTATCTGATGGGATCAGTTCCCCAAATCTTCTGAATCCAGATAGTAGTGCCTTACTTCATGTACCTGCATTAAAAGGATAAATGCACAAGGCAAACACTTGTTACAGATCTAGAATTTTCTTTTTGCTACCACTCAGTAAAAGATTTTACAGAAGTCAATTTTATTTCAGGATGTCCCCTTATTTCTGAGTTTTATTGTTTATTAGTTGTAAATCTGTTCAGAGTTAAATAGTTATAAAATCTAAAATACTGTAGACTCCAAAGTCTATTAAAATATTTAATAAGGGTGTTATTAGAAAGGAGTGCAACATCAAGAACAGTTTATGTAAATTAACATGGTTTCCTAGAAACAAAGTATATCCCAAACATCCCAAACATTAATGGAAAGTACTGTCTCCTCTTTACTGCCTAACAATGATATTCAGATAGACTGAAGAAAGAACCAAAATGGAAAGAATGTGATTTTAAAGCCAGGAGGAAAAAAATTCCACAAAGAAATTACATATTGTGATCATTCTCAGCTGTTCATGGAACAATGCCTGGTTTTGGGACGTATGGGTGTCAAGATGGAATAGGGGTGAAGTGGAATGAAGAATGTCCTGAAAAAGTGCACAGCTGCAACATTTTGTTGCTGGTCCTACTGTTTTTCTACTGAATGTTCAGTAGACATTGTTAATATACACAAGGTGGCCATCAAACATTGAAAGTACAAAATACAAATCGAAAAGTAAAAAATAAATAAAACAAACATACTTAAAAGCCTAGCAGAATATATTGGCTGGTCTTCTACAGCCAGATTGGGAGTGGGGTGCTAAATCAATTCTTGAGGGAATGAACTACCTAGGAATATAACTGAACTCCTGAGAGCAGAGACACCTCCCAAAGGGCTTCTCCTGCAGATAAATGGCCAGACTAGTTAGAAACAGTCCCTCGTCTAGTCCGGGCCTAAACCAGGGTGCTCCAAAGTGGTCAGTATTGACCCCCAAGGGACAATGGGACTCTCCAAGGGGTCAATATTGTTTTTATTATTGTTGTTATTATTATTCCTAGTACTAATAACGTTGTATTTATTAAATTATTTCCATACAATAAAAGTTTGGGAGTTGATGAACTATCTACAACTTAATGAAGGCGTCAATGAGCTGAAAAGTTTGGGGACCCCTGCCCTAAGTGGTAGCCAAGTTAACACCAACATCTTAAATTGGGGCCAGTAGGCAAGTGCAATTGGAACAGATCTTTCACTACAGGGCATCATATGGTCATTACATCAGGTAGCAGCCTACAGTGGCTGCACAACCACAATTTCCATATAGAACACCTTGTGAGATGGGATGTAATGAAGATGTGGATAACTTGACCAATCTGATCAACTCAGGAATGGTTGCAGCTGACGCCCTAAACCTAACTGTAGAAATGAACTCCTTACCACACACATCACCTGTGACACCAGTAATACCCAAGGAACAAGGAACAACATGTGACAATGAGCCTGCTCTTTCAGGGAGAATACCAAATTGCCTGAACTTCAAACTCTGAATCCAATTTCTTATTGACCCAACAGTACTTCTGCCTTTTCTGGATTGATTTTCAATTTGTTCTATTTCATTCAAGTTATTTTTGAATTTAGGCAACGTTCACGTCTCATAATGGCTCATAATGGAGGTGAATGGCAAGCAGCAGTATTACTGGCTGTCATCAACAAACCGATAGTACTCCTTTCCAATGCTTTAACTCACTTCCCTCAATGGTAGATATTGACAGAATAAGGTCCACAATGGGACTTTGTCAGCAGCAGCCTAGGTGTTAAACAAGTGTTCCAGCACTATCTTTCAGAAAAAGCCTAACAGGAAGGACTAGTATCAATGCAAGCAATAGCCTTAAGGCCCAATTCTGGCAGGCAATCCAGGAAGATACCATAGCTGAGGGTATTGAAAGCCACCAAAAGACACATGCATACACCAAACTGACCAAAACATTTTCAGTAATATATCCCAGTCCAAAATGAATCCATTTAATCTGTAATCTGTATTCACTAGATGTGTTTGGAGTTGAGACCCACCATGTTCTAGGTCACATTCTCTAAAATGAATGTTGGAGATTGATCTATAATTGCATGGATCTTTCAGGCCAAGGAGGGCTTCTCCAGTATACATTTTATAACCACCTCCTCCTGGCAGTGGGGAGCATATGCACTTGCAAGGAGGCATTGATCATCTCCCTTAACAATAGGGCCCAGTACTGCAAGCTAGGAGAAGCAAATGAGGAAATAATAGATGGTACCCCTATTTCTCCATATACATTGCACATATCCAAGTACTGACAAATGTAACATTTATACTACAGTTAAAAAAAAAAAAAAAGCACTGGCTTCTTTCTCAGCTCCATTTATTCTGCTGCTGACCATAAAGGCTAGGCCCAAAGATTGTCCTCACCCAATTTATTTTTCCTTGTCCCTTTTCTGTATACTGCAACATTTTAAACTATAGGGGATGGCTACTAAAGAGAAGGCCTTTTCTGTGGTGGCATTCAGGTTAGCCATGTTTATCTGGCACTTTATTGTTACCTTTCATATACAAGCAAAATCAGTTCTATTCTCACTGGCTTTGCGAAGCTCTTTGTATTGATTTTTCCATTTCTTTTTATAGAGGTGCTCAGCTGCTGTTTAATTTTTTATAGTTTCTATTGGAATGTTTATTTATTATGCTTTTATATAGATCTATTTTAGAAGCCACCTTGAGGACTTTTGTTGAAAAAAGGGACATTAATCCTGTTAGTAAGGGACTAAATAAATCAGACTTAATAGAATGAAAAGGACTTTGAAAAGGCAGGTATATATGTATAAAGGGCAATATTTCCCTGAATAAGAGGTTACAGCATCATTATAAAGGCTCACAAATCTGCTAAATACAAAAAGGACTATGAGTAGAATATAAATATCTACTAGTTCTCCTCTACTAATGTTTGCACAAGAATTATTGGAGAAGTTGAGCTGATCCTTGATAGACAGGTCTATAGCTCTCTTATGCCATCTGTTATACAAGCAGAATGAAATATCTTGCCTTTCACATAAACTACTGGAATATGGTCCTTCAATGACTACTGGTGCATTCTATCAAGTGAAGGATACATCTGAATACAGCCCACAATTTTTTGGGATTGGAAAAAATGCTTTAAATAGTTTTAAGGTATTAAAGTTGCAATTCTATGCATGTTACCTAAGTTTCATAGTAATTATTTATGTAAATGGGCATAACATTGGACTGTGTAATTATTTCTAGGGAGTTCATTAATTTGAAATTAATGTCTATTATGCAATTAAATAAGCATGGATGTTTATAGCCAGGTTTGCTTTTGTTTTTTGTTTAAACTTTTCCTTTAAGTGAATTCCTGTCCTATAAATGCACTTTATATATGAATAGTTAAGAAGAGAATGTCAGATATAGGCTATCAAAGCTAGCTAGAGGTACTAGAATTCAAGAAAATGAGAAACAATCTGAGTGGCTTCAGAATGATGTCAGTCTTAACAAGAACTTGGGCTGATAAGAACAAAATATATCACAAATGTTAGATAATAAATCTAAATGCAATGTACCAAGAGAAAGAGTACATTTTAAGTGGAACAGTAATTCATAGCAAGTGGAGCAGGAAAGAAATTTGCTCCAGGAGTTATTTTAGTAAAAACCTTGCAGTCATTAAGACAATGTATGACTCTTGTATAAAAGACAAGTCAGATACTGGAGTGATAAAGGAGTAGAATATAAATCACAATAAATGGTAAGATTACTGCAGAAGGCACCTCACATCTTCATTGTAATGCAATACTTAAGTCACCTTCTCTTGAAAAAGAGCATTAAAACTCTGCTGTACAATCTCAGCTTTGAGAAAAGGTTTCCTACCAATGCAACTTTTCTTACCGGAAAAAGAGGAAATTTGCAGTAAATATATAAAAGCATTCAGATAATAAAAAAGTAAATCTGAGACTGGTTCTTGATTTCAGTTCTCAGGACTGGCATCACATACTTCTACATGCTTCTAAATATATATATACAAGACAAATCATGTTTGAAGAATTGTTTCACAGAACTCATGGCACAAGGCCTGGTTATTGGAGGGACCACCTATCTCCAAGAGTTTCTACCCACCCAGTAAGATCAGGCAGAGTTGGTGAACTGCAGGTCCCTTCGATTAACCAGTGCCATCTATCAGGACCTAGGAAGTATGTTTCTGTCATAGCACTTTTCTGTGACAGCATTTTCCAGAAGTCCATATGGCTCTGACTTGATGATATTTCCAAAATACCTTGAAAACCTGGTTGTTCTCCCAGGTGTTGGATGTTTGCTGAGTCTCTGTTGGTTGCTTCTTTGGTATGGTATGTATGTTTTTTCCCCTAGACCAGTGTTTCTCAACCGTGGCAACATTAAGATATGTGGCTCGGGGTAGTCCACACATTTTAAAGTTGCTAAGGTTGAGAAACACTACCCTAGACATACAATTTTTTTCCTGTATTTCTTCTATTTTGTTGCTTTCTCTCTTTTAAAGTGTAAGCTGCCTAGAGTTGTTTGGAGTTGGGCAGCTTCTAAATTTCATAAAAGAAATAAATAAAATAAACTCAGAATTAGGAGAGTTTTTCCTTCCCATCCCTACAATGGAAAACAATTTATGGTTTGTGTCAGTACAATTATTGTAACTATTGTTGAGGAAAATCATATATTGATTTTTTTTTTAATTTTAGAAAATAATAAGTATTTGCAGGACAGATTTTCTCTCCATGTGTCCAGTTATGTGTAATAGACACAGACATGCACAGAGCTATAAGGAAGCTAACATAGACACAATAAATGATTAGACCTCTATACAAAGTTTTGCATCAACATTTATGCTTGACAGAAGCCTAGTTTCAGAGCATACATGGGAATCTATGGGTGTGTTCCCCCTTGTTCCTGGCAAACATGCTCTATCAACATTTATTTTTCTGGCATGACCCCATGAAGTTACCTTACTCTTGTCCGTAGCCTATAAGACAGGTTTAAACTGTCCTCAAGTGCATGAAGTATGTTAGTATTCTTATTCCAACATGGTCCAAGGTATGTAAGATATATTAGGTGTTACCACCCATTACCTTGGAGGGAAGTTATATAATTGTACTCTACAGAAGGAGTAGAGATAGGATAGAAATCAGCAACAGGGACAGCAGATTTCATGCCAGTAAAAGATGAGTAGAGAGCATGATTAAGTTGCTTATGGGGAAGGCCCTACATGTTCCTCCATAATCAAACTAAAAAGTACACCCAGGTCTTGACTCTAATACTTGCCAATTAATTGCATTTATTTATTTATTTATCAAACTTATCCCCACCCATCTCCCCCCAACGGGGGACTCTGGGCGGCTTACAACAGATTAAAACAATAAATAAATACATAGTTAAAATTTATAAAAAAACACATTTACACAAAGTAAAAGGAAGAGGAAAAATCCAGGAGGCCGATGGAAGCAACAGCAGGCCTCTAGGGGGCTAGCCAACCCCATATCTAATGACCTCCCTCCCCACCCCAGGCCAGATGGCAGAGCCAGGTCTTCAAGTCCCTCCGAAAGGCCGGGAGTGAGGGGGCCTGTCTCACTTCCAGGGGCAAGATGTTCCAAAGGCGGGGGCTACAGCAGAGAAGGCCTGCCTTCTGGACCCCACTAATTGGAGTTCTTTTGCTGAGGGGGCCCAGAGCATGCCCTCTCTGTGTGATCAGGTGGGATGGGTTGAAATCATTTGTCATTTAATTGTACTCAGAGTCAATCTAAAGATGGCAAGGGATCTGGGGAAGGTAAGGACACTATACACAGTCAAGTTGAAAGAGGGGTTTAAAGAGAATTTTGTATTAGAACTCAGGGCAGGTGCACCCTGTTTGGCCCATCACTAGGATGGTCCACTCACCACAACCTGCATGCAGGAACTGATAGCATCATTTTCTTCCCACTCACAGCCCATTGCAGATGCCCCCGTGCACCTGTGTTTTCCAGCTTTGATTCAAAAGTGCTGCTTTTGACCAGAACTGCCTTCAAAGTGAACAGTTTGGAGTACTTTGTTTTATTCAAGTAGCAGCCCCACATCTCCTTCAATGACTGGTTACTGCTGAGGTGCTATGTTCTCTGCTGACTGGCAGCTGATGCTCTTTTAATAATGATCAATGGCCTATTAACTCAATGAACTATCCTCAACCTTCTGCCCAGGCTGGGTGAAGCATACTCCCTTGTTTTCCACCTCCTGTCCACAAATACTGCAAAGCTAGTACTTCCCTTCAAATAATAATAATAATTATGTTGCAACATAGGAATGTTGCTACTTTCGTTCCATGAAGCTCAGTTCTTCCATGTTACAAAGTTTCCATGGACCACTGATCAAGAGGCAAAGCCCTAGTGATAGAAAATTGGCTGGCTTTGAGTGAACTTTTTTTTCCTTTGCTCTCACGGGACCCATCAAAGGTTCCATGAAATACTGTTTGGAAAACTCTGCCATCAGGGAAAAAGAGAAAAAGAAAGGGTCTGCATCAATGTTAAAAGAGGTACAGGTGGTCCTCATTTAACCACTTGTTCAATGACTATTCAAACTTACAACGGTGCTGAACCAATGGTAGTTATGACTGGCCCTTGCAATTATGATGTTGCAGCATCCCGTGGTCATGTGATTGCCATTTGCAAGCTTTGCCAACTTCCTACGAGCAAAGTCAATGGAGAAGCCAGCAGGAGGTTGCAATTGGCAACCACATGATGTCCTCACTTAATGACCTGTGGTGATTTGCTTAACGATGGCAACTGGAAGTGCCAAAACTGCCATTGCTAAGGAGTGTGGTCACATGATGTTGTGCTTTACAATCATGTTGCTTAGTGACGGAAATTCTGGTCCCAATTGCGGTTAAGTGAGGACTACAATACCTGTAAAGTGAGGTGAGGGATGAAGGTATCTATGTGTGCAAAGCTAAGGGCAGTGATGGCAAACCTACGACACACATGTCAAAGGTGACATGCCACGTTTTGGGTGACTCACCAGTGTTCAGCAATACCCAACAACTATTCTCCCTGCTTGAGTTTGTTTTACTCACATTTCATTTTTGTAATTATTTGATGTTTCTTTATATAATACATAGGACCACATGATTGGACTGTATTTTTTTTTAATAAATGAATACGTAAAGAATTGTTTCTCTTTTGTTCAGGGGTGGTGACATGCCAGCAGAGTCAAGTTAGGCATTTTCTGAATTTTTGACATGCCAAGTCCAAAAAGTTCACCATCACTGGCCTAGGGACCAGTGAAGATGAAACAATCTCTAAAAGGAAAAGGATGCAGAGGCCAGCCAGGAAGGCTTCCCTTTGCAGCATGGATGGGAAGGGCAAGAAGAAGGGAACACACAATCTGGACTTGTGGTGACCTTAGTTTGGACTGAGCACCAGTCCAGTCCCATTGCAATCCAGGCTGGAATTTCTTAGGTTGGTTTAAGAAACAGCTGGGAGCAGCATGGGAGAGAAGCATCTTAGCCTGCAGTATGGAATTGCCCTCAGCTTGAGAAAACAGTTGTTGAACAGAGACCTTCATTTGTTCCTTAAATTAAATCTGTCTCTCACTTCCTATGTTATTACTGCAGATATGGAATTAAAGACACTCATCCGCTTCCTTCCCAGCTAGTTTTGTTCTGCCAAACTATAAACAAGGCTCATATGTTTGTACATGTGTGTGCACTTTGGTAGCTAATGAGTGATTGCCACAATCCCTCTTCTACAGTACACACAAACATCTACGTTTTCCGTCGGATGCGGTATTAACCAAGTGGGAATAATGCAGTGCAGCGGCTCAAAACTGATCTTGAAAAAACACTCAGGCTCCCTTAAATTTAACCAGTTTCATTCTGCCCCTTCCCTCTTTTTCATTAAAGACACAGGCCCTTCCAAGAAAGAATAAAAGAGGGAGGCCAGACGTTGCAAATCCTGGTACCGGTGAAAAACGACCACTTTCAGCAGAAGGTTGTCACCAAGAGGATGCTAAGAGTTGGTCCCCTTACTAGCGCCCCACTTTTTAACCTCAGGTCATTTCTTCCTCTCTTGATGCTTGTTGCCGTTTTTAAAACTCTCTTGCAGTTGCCTCCTCCGTGAAATCGCCACAAGCCGCGTCATTCTGAATGATTTTGCACCGAAAGCCGCACGTGCGCGTCCCGCCAGCCGTCTTCCGGACTCCCGCTCCGCGCAGAGACGGTGTCCCGTCCCCCTCCCGCCCAGCAATTCTAGAGCGGCGCGTGCGTGCCGACGCCCTCCGCCCGCGAGGCAACTCTGGCAAGCATGCTCGGCGGGAGCCCTTGACGGAGCGAACCACCTGACGGCCTCTTTTCTCACTGGCTGCTGCCTGTTGCTAACCCACGTGACGGCCGGGCGGCTCTTGCGATCAGAGCAAGGGGAGGCTGCTGCTAGCCCGGGGCTTTCCCGATGGGTCCTTAGGAGCTTCTGGCCAGCCTGAACTTTAGAAAGTTAGACGCTGTTGGTCTCCTTCGTCAGGCTTGATTCAACCGAGGCTTTTCGAAGCACGCCACGGGGAACCTGCTGTGCTCCAGGTGGACAGAAGGTGGCGCTGGAGGTCCTTCTTGCTTCCTCCCCCCACCAGCTCTTTTCTTTCTTTAGTACGCCAAAATTGGTTGACTCATTCCTAAAACGTTTAGAGATGGACACGAACCAGCTGCACAGTGCAACCCATCCTTGAACGCTAGCATGGGAGGCCTTTTTTTTGGAACCGAAATGTGGATCCAGATGTGGTGCCTCCTCCATCTACCTGGAACACAATCCCAAGCAGGCTAGTTCGGGTTGTTTTCAGAGCTAAAATGATTTCTAACTTTCTTAAAATCTTAAGGGGGCCTTCTTGCAACCTCTGGGGTTGGCTGTGTGAATAAAGACAGCCGTTTGCTTATACCATCAGGCTGAGCTGTGGACCACTTGTCTAATCTGGTCCTAGATTAATTCCCCCCAGCCTGGTGCTTTCCAGAAGTATTGGATTACAAGTCCCAGAATTCCCAGCCTTGTAGCCTTCTGATTTGGGGCTTGGAGGAACTATAGAGGATATAGGAATGGGAAGGCTGACCTGCAGAATGTATTTCCTGGTTCAGCATCTTGGAGGTGGGCTGCAGAAAGCAGAATGGACTCTCCTTAATGGCACATGTATGTAGCCTCTTGATGTTCCTTGAGCTGTATCTTTGTTCCAGATTAAGTGCGTGGCAGCTGTAGCTATATAGCCTTTTGTTCATCTTTACTTGGGTAGGCCAGCTCTGCGTGTTTCTGGGATAAGCAGATTTTGCCACAGTTGTTTTGGTGAAAAATTGGTATTAGCAACAATCAATTTTTTTCCTAGTACTTGTCGGTATTTTAGTGGCTCCCCATTTCACCAGTTCTGGATTATTTTTAATTGGAAAGCCCCAAAGAATGTGGAACTAACTGAAGGACTGTTTTCTCCCACACAAAGCTGCTTAGGTTCTCTGTTCATGAAGGGAGAGTCACATTCCACTTCTTTTGTCCTGTGAGAAATAGGCTAGATCAGTGTTTTTCAAGCTTGGCAACTTTAAGATGTGTGGACTTCTAGAATTCCTGTACATGCTGACTGGGGAATTCTGAGAGTTGAAGTCCACACATCTTAAAAACTGGGCTAGATTCACACATGGTGCTAAGCTATAATGTGGTTTGAGTTTGACTTAGTTTGCTGTGTGAACCCAGCCCTGGTGGCTACTAAATTATGATTTGCAGCTTTGTGTGATCTGTTAACCCTGGTGATAGTGGCCTAGTTAGCAAACTCTGGTTAAAGCAAGAATGATAAGGCAGTATTTGAATCCAGTCATAATGGAGGGCCTCTCATTGGTGCTATATAAAGAAGTATTTATTCATTCAGGTCTTCCCCTGATATCAGATTTTAGTATTTTGCATATATGTATATGTCTTAATTGGACATGCTTGAATTACCTAAGATCAGGCAGAATCTATCACTCCTCAGACCTAATCCTTAATGGGAATAGTGACTTGATCCAAAAATTGATTGTATACTATTTTGCTGGTTTACAACAGGCAAAAGAATGCCTACCTATATCTTAAGTATCTTCATGTTAGATCTGAAGAGCTGCCTATTTTAAGCCTGGAAGCTGTTCGTTGGCTGCCTTTCATTTTGGTAACTACACAGAATTCAGACTCCCATCAATAAATATCAATCTACCACCACCACCACCACATAAACCAATAGAGAAATACATTTTACTCATAATCTTTGGAAAAATAGGATGTTTGAATAAAAAATAATACTCCATAACTTTAAATAGGGATAATTTAATCAGTGAAACAGGAAAAATAATCTTTGAAGTGAGCTCTTTTGCTACCTGTATTTACTTCTCCACATCATCCCAACCATTCATCACACGTTTCTGCTAACAGTGGACAAGCTTCTTAAAGATTTTGTAAAGATTTTTTAAATTCCTCCTTTATTATTTTTATAAATAACTCAAGGCAGCAAACATACCTAATACTCCTCCCTCCTCCTATTTTCCTTACAGCAACAACCCTGTGAGGTGATTTGGGCTGAGTGAGAGTGACTGGCGCAAAGTCACCCAGCTGGCTTTCATGCTTAAGTCAGGACTAAACTCACAGTCTCCTGGTTTCTAGCCTGGTGCCTTAATTACTAGACCTAACTGGTCACAAAAAACCCCACACTTAGCTCTTTAGCCAGGTATAGACAGTCCTTCACATCTCTTCATTTGAGTCAAGCAGATGCCCACAAAGGTATTCCTTCAATTTTGAGAAAAGGTGGAAGTTGCATGGTGCCAAGTATGGATGGGAGGGTGGATGGGGTAAGACAGTGAGATCTAGCTTCACAATGGCCTCTTGGATGGTCTATGAGATGTGAGGCGTAGTGTTGTCATGTTATAGCAAGTTTTTCCTCTTGTGCTTCCAAACTCTGCTTAATTATTGTGTGAAAGCTTTGAGTATTTTGATGTAGAGTTCTGAGTTGATAGTGGTGCCAAGTTCAAGGAAATCCATATGAATAACACCATCTGTGTCACAAAAAAGGGTAACCATATGTTTTCCTGCTGAAACTTGGGGCTTGAATTTTTAAATTGTTTTGCAGGTGAAGCTTTGTCCATTGACACTTCATTTCTGATAAGCCCATATTTCATCAGTTGGCACAGTATCTTGAAGCTTTCATCTCTGCCATCAGCATGCAAGGAACCCATTTTGCACAAACTTTCCAATATTGAAGAACACCATATATGCTTACCACACATTGCTATGAAATGCCAAACTTGATAGCAATTTCCCTTTGAGCAATACCCCGATTGTCCTTAATCATTTCATCAGCTTTTCTCATCTGAAATTTGTCAGTTGCTCTCATAGGTTGTACATGCTGTTCTTGATCACACAAATCAGCTCTTCCTGGTTTACCATCTTTACATTTTTGACCTAGTGACACACAGTAACAGGTCAACACTGTCATCACTATAAACCTGCATTTGGCAGTGAGGGACTTTTAAAAATACCTGCTTATTGCTTAAAGCAGACTGATGAGTACTCACTGTAGGCTTTCATTTTACAAAAAATAGCAACACAACCTTTTCTTACAGCAGCTGAAGTGGAAGAGCAGATATTAAAAGAACTTGTCAGAGCTTTTAGCATGTCGGTACTGCCATCTGTTGGTGACTTTTAACATTGGAAACATTCCTTTTCATCCAACCCTCATTCAATATATGTTAGAGATGTGCATGAAACAGAAAATGTGGTGGATTTTTTTGAGCTTAGAACAAAATATCCCACCCAGATAATTTCATTGAAACATTTTGTGCTGGCTGAAGATCAGTGGAGCAAAACTCTAATCAGTGTTTGGATTCATAATCAAATCAAATCACGTTTCGTACTTGAATCAAAACTGTTCTCTTTTGAGTACTAAGCATATGACAGCAGATGTTTTCAGCTTGAACCATTTTGCAGTTCTATTACTTGTTATTTCTGCATGGTTTCCATTGCATGAAGTATATGTATAAACACCCATAAAACTATAGGGAGAACTCTCTTTATGGATTCCTTCCAATCAGCTTAGAACATATTTAAAACACAGTTCTCTGAATCTATTTTTAGAAACATCTTCCCCTCTCCAGCATTTTTATGGTAAATGTTATTAACATACAAATTTGTACTCCAAAATGAAAGGGGAGGGGGTTAGCCAATCCTTTATAAAACTATCACAACCTGTAGATCCTAAAGACAACGTGAGATTCCTCTCCAGCCTCCTCTTTCTCCTCCAGCATCCTTCCATTAGTTTCTGTGAAAGTTCAATAGCCTCTAAAAGGGGTTTATAGACCTTTTTATTTGACAAGTGAGTTAGTGTAGGTCCTGTTTATCCCACCCTACTCTCATTAAACTTGGCAGTTCCTAGATCAATAACTGTTTTGTGCTAATTATGGATGCAGAGTCAATTGGTCATATCGTCTTTTGTTGTTTTAAATATGTATGATTGTTGTCTTTGGTTTTCTTAGTTAATATGTGTTTACTGGTCTCTGTTCAGCTGTGCAGTAAGTTTGTAATTATGTTTTTCTGATAATACTACAAAGTAGTAAAGGCATGTAGTAAATTATTGTTGTTGTTGTTTAGAATAGTTTTATCTTTCTGGGGTTGAGGTGGTGGGCAGACTTTCAGGCAAAGTACTAATATATAAAAATATCAAAGAGGTGTATTGTTAAGAAAGATCATTATGGTCAATGGTGGAGGCATTTAGCATCTGCCCATGGAGTATACCAGTTTCCTGTTTATGTTTCTTAGCAGTCAGGCAGCAGAGGGACACTGCTGAACGCCATGGATATTGGTGCTTATTGCCTACCTTTATTCCAGGTCAAGACAGCGATCTCAAAGCAAATGTTCCAGTTTCACGACTGTACTCTATTCAGCAGCCTAGTCTGTCTCGGTTCAGCTAGTAATCAGTATAGATAGAAACTTCTGTTTATTACGTGATATACTTGCTGCGTGACTGTACTGGGCAGTGGAAAGAAAGCCTGGAGGCAATAATATTGCCTTCAAAGAAACAGGCATATAGCTTGTCTTTCAATAAAAGCATGGGGTGACAAAGAGGGCCTTTGCCCACTGTTGGCTGATGTGGCAGCTATGACTTTACCTGGATCAAGATAGCCTAGTCTCAGTTTTCCACACCCAAACAACCTTTTGATTGGATTACTACAGTGCACTCTGTATGAAGCTACATTTGAAGATGGTTCAGAGGTTACTACTCCTGCAGAATGCAGTTGCCTAATTGTGACATAAGGTGTCTAAATAGGACTCCTAATGCTGTCCCTGAAAATGCTGAACTGGTTGTCTGTGAATTTCTGGCCCCAGCTTAAAGTGTTGAAATTAGACTATAAAGCCCTAATCTTAGCACAAAGATACTTAAAAGATACTTAATCTTCCAATACTAGCCAACTCCTTCATCAGAATCAGTTGGAGACGTCCTGTTTGGGGTCTTACAAGGGTGTTTTGCTCATACCGGGGTGGCTGGGAGTAGGGCTTTCTCAGTTGAAGTGCCCCAATTCTGAAACTCTCTCGTAATGGGCATTTGACTGGCACCCAAGCTGTCATTTTCTGATTCCTGCAACACAGATCTTGCGTTTTATGTTTTATTCTTGATCCAACCTATTCTTATAAAAAGCATTCATTGACCAGGGAATGGGTTATCAACAAATAAATACATCCCATACATTCATAATAATGGGCAGTGTCCTAAAGAAAAAGTTAACTCACTGCATAAATTAGTTGTTTCAAATCATTCAGTGCTTTAATTAACAGAAATGGTGTACTTTACTTCCTCTGCAGCATGTTAATGAACTGCCCCTAAGGGCAAGTTGCATCAAGAAATGCATCATTTTACTTTAACATATGCTTATAGTAGATGACAGCAGAAAAAAGAATGGGTAGGGAGAAATAAAAAGAAAATACAATAATCCTTAAGTAATTAGTTATCAGTGTAAAAAGTGACCTGTCTGATGAGACATTGATGAACTATTTAATATCCTTAATTGACCTGTAATCTCAGTCTGGAAATAAAAATTATTATTATTATTATTATTAATAATAATAATAATAATAATAATAATGAACTAAGTGTCAAATCCTGTACCTCCCAGAAACAACTTCAACTAGATTCATGCATACTGAGCATTTTGATTTTTCCCCATCATTTCTTTTTTATGCTGTGCATTTTCCTCTTTCAATTTAGGTGGTTCCAGGGTTTTATCATTTGGTCCCCCTGCCCCTTTTAAAAAACATTAGCTTTCCACACAAAAATCGGTTAAAGAAGAAAAGATAGAATGGCTGAATTCCCAAATTGCACTAAATCATGGTTTGGCTGACCATGTTTTATTAAATAAAACATGATTAAAATCAGTCCACACAACACACTACATCATACAGTCTGGTTTTTGTTGTTCAGTCGTTAAGTCGTGTCCGACTCTTCGTGACCCCATGAACCATATTGCGCCAGGCCTTCCTGTCCTTCACTGCCTCCCTGAGTTTGCTCAGTTTCATGCTCATTGCTTCAGTGATGCTATCTAACCATCTCATCCTCTGCTGTCCTCTTCTCCTTTTGCCTTCAATCTTTCCCAGCATCAGGGTCTTTTCCAAAGAGATCTCTCTTTGCATTAGGTGATCAAAGTATCTGAGCTTGAGCTTCATTATCAATCCTTCCAATGAGCAAAGGGTTGATTTCCTTACAGTCTGGTTTACAAACCACAATATCTGTTAGACATACTAAGCTCAAACAAAACAAATCATGTTTGTGTTTAACATTATATGGGAATCTGCTAGATCCCATTTAATCAGGAATTCATTAGCATCATGATCTGAATAGTTCAGTACATAGTTGATTATTAGGATGTACATATGTACTAAATTTAATTTCTCAAGCTTGATGGGAGTCTGTGTAATCTTTTATGCCACTGCACAGTTCTGTTATTTGGTTTCTCAGTCTGCTTGATAATATACCCACATGATTCTTGTTTCTTTAGCTGCTTTCAACAGGTTAGAATTTCCTTTCTTCTTTTTAACCAAAGAGTATGAGAATGTGTAGCTGAGATTAATAAAAAAAGTTCAAAGAGGGAAGAAATATATCATTTTTCTTTTTTGTAACCTTATTTGGGGAACCCCAAGTCACAGTGTGTTAGAAAGAGTTAGGAGAACAAATGAAAAACAAGGATGAAAAAAATCGTACTTATAATTTAAAAATCATAATGGTGTTTATTTAAAAAAACACTTCCATACTTTTTACGTTATGATGTAAGCATTATATAATTTTGGAACATCTTTTGAATGGAAAAAAAATAGTTTGTATAGAAACAGTGATAACCGTTTATTTTGGGGGATTATATTGCTGAGTCTCTTGATTGGTTTGGGACCATGAGGCAAAAATAGAAAGGTCTGGAATTATTTAGCAGAGAAGGGTGTTTTGTGGGTAAAGTAGTAATTTCAAAGACTTTAAAAGTTCAGGAATTGGCTTTGCATTAAAGCAAAGCAGATTAAAAAGGGATATTGGCATAATATTATACCATTAATCTTTGGGGAAAGAATCAATTTGGTTGGAGAATCATAGGAATTCCATGTGGGTTGTGCAGTAATAATTTTATGTGAAATGGCTTTGTAATAAATGGAGACTTGTAGGCTTCGTTTATTTGTAGTAGTTAGAAATTCATTACATATTGCATTCTGAGCACTATTTAATCTACTGTTTGCAGTCCAAGAGTACAGCACATGAGAATCAGTGTGGTATGCTTCTTCAAATGTTGGATTTGGAGTGGAAAGATTAACATTCACTAAGCCATGAAGCTTACCAGCTGATCTTCAGCAAGTCAATCATGGTATTTGCATACTGTGCTAAGCCACGCATAAACAAGCATAATTGTGTCCATAGGTTTCTCCAGTGAGTAGCTGTGGCCAATAAAGTATATACAGCTCCCTCCGTGGCTTGTTTACTATCTTGGGTAAACCAGGAAGTCAAAGAGGAACAATTATAGAAGAAAAAAACATGGTTCTAGTTCTTTCTTGCCATTCTTCTTGGAGTTTCCAATAATATAACATGCCAAAGATGCTTGTACTTTATAAGCAGTGCCCATGCATGGGAGAATCCAGCAGGCACAGTCTGTCCTTATTTGAGATTAAAGCATTGTATATCACAGCATGATATTCAAACTGGTTAGTGTTAGCTCCCCTCTCCGTGGACTAAATACCGTACTATGTTTTTAGACCTACAAAAATTATTACCTACCTTTGACTAGTTGAAAATTTACTTCCCTCTGAAAATAAGGTTTTAGAAAAGAAAAAGCCTGAGGAAGGTGCTGGAATAACCTTTTCTAATCTCTGACCAATGCCCACATGGACCAGGCTTGATAAAAGTTTGAATCCAACATCTGGAATACCACAGTTTATCTTCCATTGATGTATACCAGAAGTAGGCAATCTGGTGTCCTTTAGATATTCTGAAGTACATCTCCCATAATCCCTTGCCATTGGACCTGCTGAATAAGATTGATGGGAGATGGAATTCAGCAGCATGGGGCAGGGGGCTGGGTGGAAAGGGTTTCTGTACCGTTGGAATACATGATCAGAATATGCATCAATTTAGACATCTCGTTACTCTCAGCAGACATGGATGACTCACACACAATCCAATCATTATGCAAGATTTAAAAATGGAGGATTTTTGGCAGCTGTTCAGAGAATGATGGGTTATATTCAGTGCAATATCAGCAGAAGGAAAGAAAGTAGGTCATGAAAGTTTATCCCTCCTCTTTTTCCTGCAAACCCCAGAGCCCTCAAAAAGCCTGTCTTTAGGGTTAATACATCATCCTATATAGACAAGGTATGACACGTGGTAGTTGAGAGGGATCCTGCAAATCAGGTGAGGAGGTATCTAATGATGTGTGCTCTGCCTATTAGCAGAATACTGTTGAATACAATCCCAAACAGTGCCCTGTCCATGCCGGGCAACTTGATGCCTATCCAATGCTTTGCATTACAATTCTCATAATCTATGGTTTGGCTAGGCTGTCAAGGGTTAATGACGATTGTGGTCCCAAACATTAGGCAGTGGTTTGCCTACCCTTGGTTTAAATTGATTCTGTGGCCCTTTCTGAAACCTTGCCTCCATTAACAAGGAAACGAAAAAACTTTTTTTTAAAAAAGCCTCTTTATATTCAGGTAAAAAAGAACAGCTATGTAACGTTCCATGTTAAACAGGCTATCAAAAAGACAGTTCACATATTTAAGTCTTGCAGTATCTTTTATAGTTTACATTCCACAAGAATTGCAGCTTTTATCTTCTTCTTCTGCACCATATTTAGTAATAGAATTCCAGATAATTGGTCCAATTAAAGGGATGTCAAACAAGGCTGTCACTGAAGTCAAAGATATGCATTAATGCCAATACTGTAATATTAAGAGTCTTTGGGAGCCAGGCAGCATACAAATTCAATAATAAAATTTATAAAATAAAATAAAATAGTCTGGTACAACATATTGTCCCACTGACATCCAAATACGTTTTCATTTCAGGAAGTTCTTGCCCTGTGAACTGCTCTTTATTGGCTGATAAATATACTCTATTGTTGGATTTTATGGATTAATGTTATCTGCTGTTATAAAGTAATGTTTGTATTTTTAAAAAATTATGCTTTTTTTTTTCTTTTTCGTGAAGTGGCTTTGACACAAATGTGGAAAGGCATGCCATTGATCTATAAAGAAATATATCATCACCAACTTGGTATTCTTGAACTCATATTTTGGGAAACACAAGGTAATGACATTTTTTCCACATTACATTTGTGTTGGGTTTACAGGAATCTCCTTAAACCTGGTACTTCAGAGTTCCCAATCAGCATGTCTGGGAAATAACATTGCTTAAAGCTTCCAGCTCAAAGGTTAAAGGATCTTTTTCTTACTTATTCCCACAGACATGCCCAGCTAATAGCAATAAACTGATGATACCAAAATTACGACACATGCATGTTGAAATTATCATGCAATTGGTACCATTATGTTATTGCGCATCATAACATCTAACTCAGGTATGTAGTCTGTGGCATTTATCTAAAGACATCACACACATTACATCATTTGTTCCCACTATCCCCCTCCCTTGTAGAAACTCATGGAGAGGCAACCTACTTTTGTTGTTGTGACCCCAGGGCATTGCTTTCATATTGTCCTTGTTCCATGAATGAGACAGTCTTAAGTTATCCTTATCTATAGGGTGTTAAACTAGAGGTTTCCTTCTTATTCTGACATTGTCCAAAGGTAGCTTCAAGGTGTATAAAATCTGTTAGGCTCTGTCACTTATTATCTTGGAGGAAAGTCAAGTAACCACTGTGATTGAAACAGAGGCAAGAGAAGCAGCATAGTAATTAGCAATGAGGACAGCATATTTCATACCACTACAATTTTTTTCTGCTAACTCTCAAGGGACCTTTCCCAGTTGGGTAGAGAACACTGTAAGTGATTAACAGGGAAATATCGATCTAATGAAGGAAGTGTCAGAAATATTCAGTTTTGTGTCCTGGCATTTTTGCCTACATAATCTTGGTTGTGGATTAACTGAGCCAATAATGTTAAAAGAATTCTGTTTTGCTTGGGAATGGAAGCCAATTTTTTTTTTCAGTGCTATTCATAAACTGTTCTCTCAGGGATCATCACAGTGAAGTCTTGCTGAAATCTGTGGAGTCGTTTTAGGATTACTAAACTGATTATGTGCGGTTTTGATATTGCTATTGTAGTTCAGCCAAGAAAAGCTATTTTAGATACTAAAAAGCAGATCACCTGGACAGAAGTTGGCATGTGTGTTTGTTTATTTAAATGTTGTGGTAGACAATTTGAAAATACCATCTGAAATTACAGTACTTTGTCATCCTCACTTGATTAGCAAAATTAAATTAGAACTAATTTTTAAAATTAAATTATTTTTATTTATTTTTTAATTAAAGGAAATTAATTTTTCAGGACATCATTTGTTACAGAAAAGTCATAATAAATTAGTACTTAGTACTAGTATGCAACTAGATGTAATGACAGAGTTCTGTGACAGGATCTCAAAAACAAAAGTGAATGCCAGCTGCCCCAAAGACAGAAGTATATGCACGCACGTGTCTCTTGCTTGGAAACTGTGGCATAAGGCTTTTGAAAACCCTTTTCCTTTGAAAATCATTCCTCCCCGATGCATATTTTTCCTGAATGGAAAAGCCATTTAATGAGGATTATTTTAGTTTTTAGAAAGTAGCATATCAGGGCTGCAGCCTTGATCTGAATTCCCCTGCCTTGTCTGCTTTTACATATTTTTTAAATGGAAGATTCTGTTCATATGACAACATAACAATGAAGTAATTAAAATAAATCAACAATAAACAGTTGCAAAAAGCCACCAGTTCAGAGCCAACAATCAAGGAACACTAACTTTTGAAAGCTCTGCTGAAAGCTTGGTCTTCATAGTTTTAGAAAATGATATCAAGATTTGTGCCTGAAGGAGGCTGTCCCAGAGAAACATTGTTTTAGGGTCTGCACAGTTCTTACTTCATGTATAAGGTACATTAATATCCTGTGGGCAGAGTATTAACCATAGGTCTGAATTATTGAGGAAACTCCTTCAAGCAAATCAGTATTTCTCAGTTCTTCCATCTGTGAAACAGTCATAATGATTTCTTTCTAACTTAAAGGACTTGGCCTCCCATGCCATTGCAATCAACCTCTCTGAGAAAGGGATAGAGGATAAGGGATCTGGGGCTTTCTGGTGAAGGTAAAGCTTCAAACTATCTTTTATTTTCAGGATGTTGCTGTTACGAAGGATATTTTATTTACTTGCTTGCTTGCTTGCTTGCTTACATGATTTTATATACTCCATGTAGTGTATGTTTAAAAAAAATATAGCAATCATATAGCAATCCAAACATATAATCATAACAAGACTCGCCCAAATCATCACCAAACATCCACTGAAATAAAACTGTTGTCACAGTTTTGCAGAAAACAAATAAGGAGGGTGCCTAGTGAGCAAGGGGCCCACTACAGAGAAGAATTGCTTTTGGAATCACGATCCTTTGACCTCATATAGGATGAGACTTAAGCATCTCCTTAATGCATGCATACATGAGATAGGCGGATTCCATCTGGCAGACACGGTCCTTAAGGTAGCGTGGAGCCAAGCTGTATGGAACTTTATAGATCAAAACCAGCACTTTCACTTGGATTCAGAAATCTACTGGTAATCAGTGGCAGTGACCAGGTTAAACTGAGGGTTTATATCCACCTTCTCTAAGGTGCCCTCCAAGTGCCTTTGACTATAGCTCCTGCCATCCTCAGTCAGTATAGCTGGTGCTCTGGAATTATGCTGGCAGGGGGCAATAGGAGTTGTCATCCGCATATCTGGAGAGCACAGGTTTAAATAGCCAACTGGCTCCCCATCTGGCCAAGAGACGCTGGATTAATTTCTCTTAACATGACACAGTAAATCATGGTAAGTAATGCACATTGAACAGAAAACAAAGAGCGAGAAAAATCACTTTCAGAATTTCTTTCCCACCAGACAATCAGTTAGATGAAAATGACAGGACCAGGCTGCTCCTTGGGGACCTGCAAGAGAATTAATGACTTCATGGGGGTTACCTCAGTGTATCAGCTCCTCTCAGCTGGTCGTTAATCATACGCAAATGCCTCAAGTGCCGTTTATTCTGACTTGAACATTTGAAAGCAACCTTAGTCCAGGGAACATCTTTTTCACCCATGTTTCCCTGATGAAATGTGAGTAGTTACATCAATATTATAGATAAAGTGACTAGATGTGTTGGGGCAGAGTCTCAGTGCTCATGTGGGGAATCAAGTACACTAAAGGCTAAACAAATTAAAAGCATATTTGATGGTGAGGGGTGGCTGGCTGTGACAAAGGAAACTTACACTTCTGGTACATTTAGAACATTGTGGTTTTCCCCGTTTTTAAATGAATGCTTCAGTTCTTAGTTCAAGTTGTGAGTTATTAGTGCTTGATCTGCCACACAAGTTATTGATGGTGCAAGACTCATAAGATCTGTGTGTCACTCACAATTGGGCCTGTGGTCTTTCATGCCTGTCTACTACCTATGTTCCAGTTCTATATCTTGAGAACAAAATGGCACCAAAGTGAGGAGAGAGTGTCAAAGGAAACAGCAAAACCAGAAGGCTGCAGTCCCTAAGCTGGCAGAAAAGTGTGCTGGCATAAATTGTGGTACCCTCAATGCCGAATCCTATTCTGCCACAGGCGGAAGGCTGGTATCTGATGATATTCTTACTGATTTAATGCAAGACAAACTAAAGTAACTGATTGGTGGATTCCACTGGCTTCGTTTCCCCACCCATTAGATATTGCTTGTCAGCAGGAAAACAACCACCAATCATTCTCTCTAATGTGGAATGAGGTAAGACTAGACAAGTGTAAGCGGGTCCTTGGAATGGCATGTTTATGTGCCCATCAAGTTGCCTGGTAAATAGGTTGCTGTGGAGGTGTTCCATGCCTGTGATCAGTCAGTTGGGCTATTCCTGAACTAATTTAAAATTCTTCTGAAAGAATGCTAATCCTTTGTCTAGAAATAGCCTAAGTAGCAGCCTTGGCAGAGAGAGCAGGGTGAAGAAGGAAGGAGTGATCCATAATGAGTGAGCCGCATCCTTGATTGGCATTGCACAGGAATGTCAGTACTGGCAGCAAATGACCAAAGAGCCTGGTTCTGACCTCATGGCCAGTAGCATCCTGAATGAACTAATGGACTGCTATGAAGAACATGCAGTTGTGGTTGGCCTGTGCCTAATAACATTAATCACCATAGCACATGATAATGCCAAAGCTGGAAAGGAAAAGGCAAAAGTAGTAAAAAAAAAAAAAACAGCATTAAAAGTACAGCCACACAAAACCCTTTATGGGCAGAAGCAGTGGAAAACTGATAATGTAACCAATGGAGACAGAGCCAGTAACTCAGAGCAGGCAGAATCTGGTTGTCTCTTCCTGTTTCAGTTGACCTTCTATGCAGCATAGGACTAGCATTCTCTAAAGAGAGTCTCAAGCTGGAGTTCTGCAGATGTTAGCTTTCATAATCTCTAGCTAGCATGACCAAGGACACCAGGTTGGGAAACCTTCTTTTTACTTTCATAGGATTGCATTGCTTCCTTTGAGAGGTTACTGTTTTTTTATTCCTTAGACTCAGGGCTCTAGCCTTTAAAATGCTTAATAATGTACTATTGATAAATGTTGTAAAAGTAGTAGACTTGCACTCAGCAGAATAAGACATTATATTTTTGACCTCTGGTGTTGTTTAATGCCATAGAGTTGGTTAGGTGGCAGCGTAATGCAGTCGTTTAAAACAGGAATGATCAGTTGATAGTCCATTAGTGATACCCTGCCCTTGCCATTTTTTATCTGTGCCTTTCACCTTTCTTCATGCTACAACATGACAGGTCCCATTGATTTAAAAACTTTCCAAATGATGATAGAAATTAGAATTAGCTTTTAGCTGTTTAAGATACTTTAAAATAATAGAACCTTAGTGTGAACTAGCAGTGTATACCTCCCTTTCCTGCTAGAAGGGGAGGGAGAAGTTGTTACATAAAGATGGGGGATATAGTTGAAAAGTGACAGCATATTTTTAAAGGAGTCACTGTACAAGGGGAAGGAATGTAATTCAGTGATAGGGTACCTGCCCTGTGCAGATGGTCTCAATCTCTTGCTGCTTGCTTCAGTTAGGGCTGAGAAAACCCCATTCTGAAGTCCCAGAGAGGTGTTCTTAGTCAGCATAGTCAAGACTGTTCTAGTGATCTCATCCATTATTAAAAGTATTTTCTTTTATAAAAGTGTGTGAAGGATACCAGGACAGGGACCAAAGACATGGCACTGACAAGTCATCTTCTCTATTCCTCTTATTTGGAGCCCTCTATGCATGGAAAGATCACCTCCTTCAATGTGGAGATTCCTTTGCCCAGGGAATCCTCTGCTCAGGGAATATATTGGCTTGTCGCTAATATACAGTAATTTAGTGCTTGCATAATCAATGATTTAAATCCTTCAAGGAGGCTCCTCATTTCAGAAGTTGTACCTTTAACTTTGGGAGAGGTGTGGATGAGGAGGCATCTTCATTATTGGAAGAATTGAGAATGCATGGGGAGAGTTACTGTGTTTCTGTGAAAGTGGTTAAGGGAGTGTTTAGCCTGTATGAAGGAATATTATAAAAAAAAAATCAATCAGTCTATTTTTTAAATTTATTCAATTTTGTCCTGTTCTCAGAGACTGTCCGGACAAGTCCCTGCAGTTTTCTTGCCAAGGTTTTTCAGAAGTGGTTTGCCATTGCCTCCTTCCTAGGGATGAGAGAAAGTGATTGGCCCAATGTCACCCAGCTGGCTTTGTACCTAAGCAGGATTACAACTCATGGTCTCCCGGTTTCTAGCCTGATGCCTTAACCACTACACCAAACTGGTTTTCATCCATCTCTCTCTCTCTCTCCCTCTCCCCCTCCCCCTCCCTCCCTCTCAGAGGATTCTTACTTCATGCAGACACACACAAGCACACAGTGTTTGTAAGGTGTACCTCCAAAATTCATGTCTGGTAGGTAGAACTTATTTAAAGCAAGCCCACCCATTCAGTGTGAACTGAATTGAAATATAGTATAAAGGTCAAAAAGTCATGTGAAGAGTTACAGAACCATTGCTTTTTGAGGCAAAAAGGACCTTCCAGTGCTTTATAACTGTGAGAGACATGGTGTCTGTGATTTTAATACAACTATTGGATGTTTCTGGTGGACAAACAAGACCTTATATTCTACAGTAACATGATGTGATCTGCTCCTGTTAGAAGCTGGATTTCACAAGTCTGTCCTCAGCTCAGAGTGACCATTGTGATCAGTTCACCCCTTGTTTGCCCTAACCCTTGTTTGCCCTAATTTAGAAGGGTAGTGAAATTATGAGGATAGAGACTCCCATACATTGATTGGGTAATACAGGAGATGATAAAAGAGACTGTGGAAAGGCAGAGCAAGAACAGGTCTCTGTCAAATTGCTAGTACAAGGAGTTACTGGGAGATATGGGAATGCTGGATAAATGGTTGCTAGAATTCAAAAGCAAACAACAATATCATATGAGCTACTTGGTATGGATAGTCCCAAACTCAGAGTAAGGGATGTCATCTGGTTTGGGGGATACTGGGATTGCTGTCATCTCAAGGGGCTCCACAAGATTATCAAGATGGGAAAGGAATGTCACCCTTGTCTCCTAAGGCAACCAGCCATTCTAAAGACTTAGATAGGTCCTTTGTGATCATGCATTGGAGACAATTGATACCCTTTCAGCAAGAAGGAAATTCTGTTTTTCTTCCAGATATGCTTCGGAACCAGGAACAAATCAAATCAGACCAATGCAAGGCAGAATTCACATTTTTAAGTCTCAGATTTGACTTTTGAGCTGAATTGGGCGATCTGAAATTAGCATTCCTAGCAGCAATGGGCAGCCCAGTCCCAAGGAACCCAATGGCATGGGCTGTTCAGCTAACATTAGACTGGGTGAAGCTGTGCTATGTCATATATCATCTGTACTGAGACTGGCGTTAGAAGATTATTGGCCAGACCAGCTGCTTACTGTGAAAGGGAAAAACTGAAGATAAATTATAATAAAACAAAGATAGTTTTTGGCAAAAGTAATACTAAACACAGATGGTCAATTAATGCCCAACAAATAGAGCAATGTCCTCCTTTTAAATACCTGGGCATCACCTTTCGTAAGTCCCTTTTATGGAAAGCACACTTATCTACTGTCTTGGCAACTGCCCAGCGTACAGTAGGTGCTATTCTGACATTTTTTTATTCTGAAGGAGGGCAGTTAGTAGCCCCTGCACTTGAAATATTCCAAAGCAAGATGATAGCCCAGATGCTATATGGGGCTGAGATTTGGAGGTGGGATGAGAAGGTCATCCATTTTGGAAGTAGTCCAAAACAACTTCATAAGGAAGATCTTGGGCCTCCCCCAGGGTACCCCCGCTGCCTATTTAAGGATGGAGGAAGGGCTACCTTCCATTGCCATTAGAATTCATCTTGCATTGTTGGGGCACTATACACAACTAGAAAGCCTTCAAGAATTCCATCTTGCCAAACTCTGGTTTCTCCATTACACAGCTGGGAAGCAATGGACTAAAGTTTTGTCACCCATTCTGCAAATGTGTTACTTACCACCTTTGGGAGAACTTAGACCTGGGAATAGAGGAAATATTAGAGACTGGCTTTTTGAAAGGGATGCTAATAAAGATGCCACTGGAGTACAATCATCTTTCACCTTGGTATCATCATTATAAAAAACATAGAACCCTTTCCCAGTACCTGATTAACATAACCAGTGCTTCACTGTGAAGGGCTTTAACATCCCTTTGCCTGCAGACCAGATCTTTCCCTCCGCATATCTCAAAAGGAGATTTTGTAAGCTGGTGAACAACGCCTCTGTCCTTGTGGTGTTGGTCAAGTGGAGGACATTATCCATTATGTTCTCCACTGTCCCATTTACAATGAGATCAGGGCCAAATTATTAATGGCAGATGAACTCAAGGGCTCTGACCTTGAAACATTGAACTATCTTCTTGCAGATGTGTTTCCAACTGTTAGCAATCAAGTTGCTACTTTTGCTCTACTGTCATTTAAACTTAGAAAGAAATACTTAAGTTCTTAGTTGTAGCTTTGGCTTTATTTTTTTGTAACCTTTTTACATCTAATACTTCTTCTGTTACTCTATTTTATAGTTTCACTATTTTATAGTTTGTTATTTTGTTGTATTTTATGGCATTCCTATGTTATGACGTGGTGACAACAATGAACTTCCTTCCTTACTATACCATTACCTCAGTCATTTCAAGAGAATATAGGATTTTTTTTAAATAGCTCCAGCTGGATTGGAAATTAGTTAGGGCAGCCTTCAATCCATCTTATCTCAGCAAGTGGCAACACCTAGTTAAGCTTGGATGATCTTGGAAGCTAAGCAGGGTCTGTCATGGCTAGTACTGGAATGGGGGTTAATTTGGCAATTCCAGGGCTCTTGGTTTGACTGGAAATTAAAAAAAAATCCTGTAATAAGGCAGCAGAGGCCACTTCTATAACACTGCCAAGAAAACAGTGGGTGCACTTACCAGAAGTCAAGCTCAACTCAAGTGCATCTTTACTTTTTTTCCTACCATCAGCCTAACTATCTGCTGGGATTAAGGGTTTGTGCATAGAGATGGATGTTGCAGAATTTGGTTGCTCTTTTGCCCCTCCCCTTCTCCATCCCTTTTTTTTGGCTCTTCTGTCAGTGTGATGTGACCAGCAGGGCAGCTCTCCTAACAGATCTCTCTGTCAGCAGTTCCCTATGGCACGTAACAAAAGAGGATTTCTGCTGATGGACATAATTTATGCTTCATCCAATCACACTCAGCTTGTGCATCTTTAAATTAGCGTGGTGCTGTTAATTGGATTGCAGAACTGTAAGAACAAGTAAAATATGATGAAGCTGCTTGGAGACCCCGCTTGCCCCGTAAAGTCAGATTACAACAAAAAGAGAAAAAAAATAGCTTGACAACATAATAAAAACAATGGTTAGTTCCCAATGGAATATAGAAATGAATTCACAGTGTCAAACACTGTCAGGACAACAAGTACTCTGTGTGTGTTGGGGGGTGTGTGTAGTAAATCAACTGATGGACTATTGTGGGAACATCAATTGAATTACATTCCACTTACTCATTTAGGGTGTATATTCTATTTTTCCTGAGCTGTATTATTATTATTACATCCAAGAGAAGGAAATTTGAACTGGAAATGAAGGATTCAGGGGAATTATTATATATGTATCTAATGTAGACTTCAAATAAGGTAAACAGAAATTCATAACAAATAATTGTAAATGATTGTGAAAACTGGCACCGATGAAGTCACTTTGCAACATTTAACCAATGGCTTAAAATGGGGGTTGGTTGTTAATTTAACAACCTGATCCACAACCCAAATAAACCGCAGTAGCTGAATTAAATTCAGTTTAGTTTGGGAGGAATTTGGCATAAATACAAAGTATTGCTGATGAATGAGACTGAAAATTTGGCTACTCACTTGTTTTCTACTGTTTAATTTACAAGTATACAAAACAAAAGCAAACAACATTGAATTAATGGTACAGCCTGGATCTATCAAATATGTAAGTTATGTGGCTACATCTAATGTTTAGGATACATTATTTTTAATGTATTTGTCACTTTTGTGCCAAAGTGCCAAAGAATAGCGAAATTTGAAATAGTGGCTTAATTATACAACACTTTCTTCTTGGAGTCAGGCTGGTACCAGTCTTAGTTTCTTTTTAGTGCTAAGCTATTTGCCCTAGTTTTTGTGTCTCATTTTTATTTATTTATTTATTTATCATTTATTTATTTATTTTATTTATTTATTCAATTTATATGCTGCCCATCCCGCCCCCAGAGGGTGACTCTGGGCAGCTCACAATTAAAATCAAACCTCAAAAACAGTTAAAAATATGAATATCCACATTAAATTAGCTAAAAAATCAAAACTATATAAAAAGACTATATACATAAAAATACTATAAAATTCAAGATGATGTTGGGGGGGGGTAAAATCAATTACCCCTTCAGCCAATTCCAACGATGTGAGCCCACATCAGGCCCACAGGCCATCTGGCATAGCCAAGATTTCACATTCTTCCTGAAGGCCATGAAAGTGGGGGCGCACCACACCTCAGATGGTAAGTTGTTACTTGTTATAGCCACCCATCTCACAAAAAAGTGACTCTGGCAGTGTACAACACTCAGTTAAAAAAGGAAACCAATAAATACATATAAAACATTATTAAAACTATAAAAACGATTAAAAAGCACACAGAACAAGAGAGGATGATATTAACCACAATAAGGGAGCCATTACAAAATCTCCCCAGTCCCCTGGGATCCCCAGGCATGATCACATAGCCAGGTCTTGAGGGATGGAACTAACCTCACTTCTGGAGAGAGAAGATTCACAAGGTGGGTGCCTTGGCAGAGAAGACCCGCCTCCTGAGACCTGCCAACTGTAATTCCCTAACAGATGGGATCCACAGCATGCCTTCTCTGCTAGACCTGATGGAACAGGCAGATGTAATCGGGGAGAGGTGGTGGTCAAATAACCTGGCCCCATGTCATGAAGGGCTTTAAAGGTCAAAACCAGCACCATGAATTGGACCCCCGGAAGCAAACTGGCAACAAGTGCAGGTTGCAGAGCAGAGCAGAGGTGTATTGTAGGGGCACACATAACTCTCTGCGCTGCTGCAGTTTGCACCAGCTGAAGCTTCTGGATATGTGCTCTACAAGGGCAGCCCCATGTAGAGCACATTACAGAAGTCCAAACGAGAGCTGACCAAAGCATGAGTGACTGTGAGCAGAGCTCCCTGATCCAAGGAACAGGTGCAACTGGCACACAGCACGAAGCTGTGGAAAGGCCCTCCTAGTTACGGCTGCCACCTGCTCTTCAAGCAGGAGTTGTGAGTCCAGGAGGATCCCCAGATTGTGTACTGGTCTGTCTGGGGCAGTGCCACCCTATCCAGCACCAAAGATGGTATAGTCCTAACACCGGAAGGTCCCAAAGCCACTCAGTCTTTCCAGAGTTTAGCTGAAGCCTTTTGTTCCCCATCCAGACCCTCACAGCCTCCAGGCACCGGGATAAGACACTCACAGCATCGCTTAATTTGCCAGAGGCAGATATGTATAATCGGGTATCATCAGCATACTGATGATACCTCACCCCATGGTGACAGATGAGCTCACCCAATGGCCCCATGTAGATGTTAAACAGGAGGGGGGAGAGTACTGAACCCTGCAGCACCCCACATAGTAGGGGCCGAGGGCAGGATCTCTCTTCCTTAACTACCACTGCTTGGGTTCGGCCCCAGAGAAAGGAGGTGAATTAGTACAACGCTGTGCCGCCCACCCCCAATCCTCTGAGCCGATCCAAAAGGATACCATGGTTGATGGTATCAAAAGCCACAGAGAAGTCAAGTAAGGCAAGGATGGATGCATAGCCTCCATCCCGCCTTCACCAGAGATCATCTGAAAGTGCAACCAATGCTGTTTCAGTTCCATACCCAGATCTGAATCCAGACTGAAAGTGATCCAGATAATCCGCTTCATTCAAGGTCCTCCAAAGCTGCAGCACAATCACCTTCCCCAAAAAGGGGAGGTTGGATACTGGATGAAAATTGTCCAGTATAGGGGGGTCCAGGGATGGCTTCTTGGGGGGGGTGAACAAAGCCTCCTTAAGAGGTGAAGGAACAACACCTCTCACTCAAGGAAGCCTTAACCATCACTAGAACTCACTCACATGACACCCCTTGGGCCACTTTAACCAGCCAGGAGAGGCATGGATCTAAAGAGCAGGTGGCTGAGCTCACAGTCCTAAGGACCATGTCCACTTCCACAGGTCCAGCAGGTTCAAACTGTTCCCAGTTAACAGGGCAAGATTCCACCCTAGGCATCTCCTCCAGACCTGCAACAAAGCCAGGTCCAACTGAGAACAAATCTGAGCAACTTTGTCCAACAGATGCTGAGCAAATTCCTCTGCATGCCCCTGAAAGAGGTTCCCCAAACCTCCAGGATGGCTCATGTCACCAGAAACAGGGCTACAGGGCGGGTCTTGTTGACCACACTGTGTGGTTATCATTTGAGTATTCCTTGGCAGCTTATTGTTTTTAATTGATTGTATCCCTCCATGACTTCTACTGATAGAGTTCTACTGATATAGGATAAGTTACAATATAGGGTAAGTTTCATTTGATAGTTCAAATAATGCTCAATTAATAGTTTAATTAATGCCTTGTTCTCTTTGAAAGGCTAGAAATGGCTAAAAAGTTATAATTTATTATTTACTTATTACATTAATTTATATCCCACTTGCACTCAAAAGAATATGGATAGTTCACAGTCCTTACAGACACTCAGGTAAAACAATAGCAGGATCATCATAGCTTCAAATTCAAAGGAATTGCCAGTTAATATGAAATTAACAATGACTGTAAACATGCTTTTCCACATTAAAAAATATATTTCCTTACAGAAAACTATGTGTGAGGAGAAGATGAGCTTTAGCCTTCTCTTTGACATCTAGTTCAGGGATTGTTATGATGATAGAAACGATTCTGTGGAGGAGCATCAAATCACCTGAACTTCTACCTGATGTAGAGAGGGTCAAGAAGATCTCCCTGTTTCTGGAATTCCAGAGTATTTGATCTGCTTCATCTCACCAACTTGATCAGTATCACACATGAAAGATTATTGAGCAAAGTAGTAACCACCCACCTTAAAATTAGAGAGCATATATCCAAGAAGACATTTCAATGGACAAGAGTTAAATGGAAACAGGATAACAAACTGAGAAACAAAAACCTTTCCCTTCACTGAATTTTGCCTCACTCACTATATTAACAAATGTAGTACAATGCCATCATGTTCAGTTTAAACACCAAATTATTTGTCGTCATAGGCAAATGTGAATTCAAAGAAACTGCCTTTATTCAGCCTTGGTTCAGGCTTGACTTGATTGAGGAATAACAGGAGTGAGAAAGGTGCCACAATATTGCAACTGTACATGAAACTCTTGATATAGAATATGTTTACCAAAATAACTTTCCAATCTTTTTTTTGAGAAGCATGCATTAAAGTTAATTGAAGCCACATAGTATTATTTTCAAGTTATTCAGGAAGTATAAAAGTGCAGTATTTATTTCTTCTCAGACCTCCTACTTCGAGTCTTACGGCATGTATTTTACAATATTGTATGATAATTGCAATTGTCAAAAAGTTCATGGCAGTTTATTCCATTTATATAATATTCCATTATATAATATTAATATATTATGTAATTTTATAATACTATATATAATAGATTTTGGTGCCTTCAAGTCATCATCAGTTCCTGGCAGCTGCCTGGACTAGTCTCTGCAGTTTTCTTGGCAGCATTTTTCAGAAGTAGTTTGCCATTGTCTTCTTCCTAGGTCTGAGAAAGAGTGATGGGTCCAAAATCACTCAGCTGGCTTTGTGCCTCAGGTGGGACTAGAATTCAGTCTCCTGGTTTCTAGCTGGGTGCCTTAACCACTACAACAAACTGGCTCTAATATAATATTAAAATATACTGTTACATTAATATATTATTAAGTAATATAATATTGCAATTTAATACTATAATGCTGTTGAAAGATGAGTAATCCCAAAGGAAAAGTTTCAGTAATGCATTGCATAGAAGAGCTGTCAAAGGGGAAATACTATTCCCACTTAAAATCCAAACATTACTTCTGATCTCTAAATTGTACTGCTGTAAATAACATCAGAGCCATCATTTGATACTGTCTAGGAACTTTGTGAATGAAAAACAATTATTCATACATCAGAATCAGAATTAGCAGTTCCAGTTACCTGTCACAAATAATTAATGGCTTGACACATGCTGGAGGCCACACCCTAGATCTGGTGTTTCTCTTGGGGAAGTCAAGAAGTGATCTGGCAGTGGAGGACACTAGTGTCAATCAGTTGCCATGCACAGATCATGTCCTGGTTGCCTTTTGACTCACTGGCAACACCCTACCCTGTAGGGAACAGGGCCCATTCAATCAGTTCACCCCAGGCAATTGGTGGATCCAGTGGGGTTCCAGGGACAGCTTTAGGTTTTCCTTAAGGATCTGGTGGGTGGTTTGGCTGAGGCCCTAGTTGTTGCCTGGAATGGGTGGGTGGCCAGGACTTTGGACTATATCACCTCTATGATGCCTCTCCCTGTGCACCGATTACGGGGTACACCTTGGTTCACTGAGGACCTTGGAAAGATGAAGTGCCAGAAGTGATGCGTGGAGTGCTGTTGGAGGACATGAGTAAGAGCCCATATTAGGGATTAATATGGCAATAAGAAATACTGACATTTCCCCACCCTTAATGCATCTGTCCAGCAGCACTGTTCAGGGTGACCCAGCCCCTATACAGTAGGGAAGGCCCCTCAAAACATCTGCTAGACCACTGTGGAGATTATTTAGACCATCTGTTCAATAAAGTTGCTCAGATCTGCTCCAGTCTGGACTCTGACTTGGCAGGGCAGGCTGAGGTGCCTGGGGCACAGTATGCTGGTGTGATCTGGGTGAGTTTGAGCTGGTGACTCCTGAGGAAGTGGACAAGGTCCTCTATACTGTTAACTTGGGCACCTGTTTATGGGATCTGGGCCCCTCCTGGGTCATAAAAGCAGCCAAGGAGGTGACCTGCAGTTTGGTCCATGCTGTGGTGTCATCTTCTTTGATAGAGGGGCTAGTATCTCCTGCCTTAAATTTGCTTGTTACAAGAATAATTTGTCATGTTCCTAACGAAGTAGGGTAAAAATTGTAGATTTCCTTAACTTGGTACCCTCAGGATGTATTAGACGGTGTACAGTGTACGGTATACAGTTTGGGGGGATTATGACAATAGAAGTCCAAAAGATCTGGAAGGCATCGAATTGGTAAAGCTTGTTGTAACTGTACCAAGCTACAACAACCAAGCTGTAGCTGAACTGGAATGGTTCACAACTGCTGAAAGTTCACATTGGATAATGTTTACCATACACTATCATTTAGGATTCCTAAACAGACAGCATTTTGTAATAGGCAGTGGTGGTAGGTATGTGTGAAAACAAGCCAATGCTCAGTATTCATTAAACTTAATAATCTAGGAGAGAGAAAGAGAGGTAGCTTTTAGTTACTTCGTTTCAACTTTTCAAATGAAATCTAAAGCAGACTTCAAACAGTGTTTAAAGTGGGCAGTATTATTTTCTCAGCAAGGAAGAGGAAGGATGAACAAGTATTAATGCACATCATTCTTAAAATAATTGCAGACTTGACATATCTAAATTAGTTTCCCAAAGAAAATGTGGCAGACTACAGCTTATTAATTAGAGGAATACCAAGATTGTAGCATCCAATTCTAGACTAAGACTACCTGGAGTCACAACTAATAACATGAAATGCAGCTCCCACAATCTTTTATAGGTAGGAGAAACTCCCCCCCACCATCTCTCCATTTTCTGCATTTATGGGTAAAAAAGTCCATCTGCCCTAATTTACCAAAGGTATTCCAGTTTGAAGAGCTATCTATATCAAGTCCACATGAAAGATGGGTAAATGTAAATGTTAAATAATATATGGCAAGCGTACAGACTCCCAGTTCAGATTGGTACTATCATATGTAGTTTGGAGAGGCTTAATCTTCCTCCTCTCACAACACTATGTTTGGAAGTCTTCCGACACAATTTTAAAGAAAGAAAGAACAAAGCATGTTTTACTTTTAATTTGTGTACACATAGGGTGATGGGAGATTAAAAAATGAAGCAGGTTGGAGAGGAAAGGTTTAATCCCCACCAAATATACATAGTGGCTTTGATCTAAGTCAGGAGGTCACATGCTATACCAAAGTTTAAAAAAAGGTTAAAGACCGTACACACATCCTTTGTATGTAATGCAAATATACTATGTAATAAGAAGGGGGAGCTGCAAGGTCTTGGTCCATCAGCAGTTAGTATCTGAATAACAGACTGAGCAGCAAGCCTTCCAGCCTTCCTGCCTTCCAGCCTTCCTGCCTTCCTGCCTTCCTTCCTTCCTTCTTTTTAAATCTGCCTCTATAAATTAGATATGCACATTTTTAAGAAAATTGGTGGCCTCTTTTATATTTTTTCTCAGTAATATATCCTTGATTTCATCAATGCCCAAGTGGCTATCATAAATGTGTAAGTTGCTATGAGGCAGTATTGTGGGTCCCATAAAATTCAATAGGTATGCTATCTAGTAGTATTAGGGAGAGATACTTCATGATAGCAAAGGCAGAGAGGTTGGTACTTTATGCAGAATTTATGAAAGTTCTCTGTTTCTCTCTGTATAGTTAGCAATTACATTTCTATCTCATTTGTGTTATGTTCACATACTGCAAATATTATTTATCTCTCTTCATGCTTAACTTTAAACTACAGCACAAAGCCCTATGCACTTTGTCCAATAAATCTGCTATGTGACAGTGACACAAAATGGCTTGAATTATTTGGATTTCTAATAGTTGGGCAATTTAACTTGTCCAATTTCAATTCTTCTAGAGCCCATTCTAGACCATCTCTTCCCTAAATCCCCTTCTGAAGAGTTAATCAATTCAAAGTTAGCAACTGTTGGGAGGAATTAATTGCTAAACAGGGATATATTCTCATTTTGTACAGACTTCGTGTAAGTGAGCAAGAAAAATGACAGAGAATATCTGCAGAAAGTTTACATTTTCTTTTTTATTGTGTTTTTATCCTTAAAAAATTAAGTTTGATATAAAGGAGAACGTCAAAGGTTATTGTTTCATATTGTGTTACCAACAGAATACATGTAGCTTAGGGTTGAACTGTGGAATCCTTGGTGCTCTCTGAACTTGGTTGTTTGGTTGCAGATGTTTCATTACCCGACTAGGTAACATCATCAGTGCTAGTGAATGTGAGGTCTCCTCTACCAAGGAGACAAGTAATCAAACAGAAAACAATACCCTAATCAAGGAACTACCAAGGAGAAAACCATACACCCACCAACACTGGCAAGATAAGCTACTGTATACAAACAGGGAACAAACCCCACATTCACTAGCACTGATGTTACCTAGTTGGGTAATGAAATGTCTGCAATCAAACAATCAAGCTCAGAGAGCGCCAAGGACTCCACCGTATTATGTGTGTTATGTCTTTTATAACAGCTTTCTCCAAATTCTGCCTCATGCAAGTTAGATTGTAAATCCTAACTCCTTACGCATTGGCCGAGATGATGAGAACTCACATCACATATGAATTGTAAGTTGGGAAATACTGGTTTAAATATATTATCTTAGCAAGTACGCTTGAGCTGTATTATATGTAAGACACTGAAAACACAAATTGACTCTAATGGCTGACTTCCACAACTGTGGAAGATGTTTACTTGACAGACTCCAAAAGACTCGCAACCTGAAAATATCATGGTGATTGATGAAGATGAAGAAGGAGGAGGAGGAGGAGAAGATTGTTGCTGAATGCAGCTTATAAATATGTCCTGGTTAAGAATTTTGTTCTGCTTCTGTGCCAATGTACAATTTAGAATGTCAACAAATCCTAGATTTCACATGGAAAACTATCACAGGTGAAAGACTAATGAAAGACAGTACATCAGACGATGCTGGAGAGAAGCTAGTATTTTTAAACTTAAATTGGATGACATAGACTGAGATCTTAAGTCTAGCCTAGCCTGTAGGCAAGATACTTACTTAATTAAATACTCCTCCCACTAAGGGGGGAAAAATTAAAACCTTACAAAGGGTTTAGGATTAGGCCTCTTTTCCCTAATGTTTTCCACATGTTAGGAACGTACATTTATACATCCCAATTTGCTGCTTTGTCTTAATTAGGGTAGCCCAGCCACAAGTTTACTCCTTTGCTGAGAGATAGATCTCTGAATCAGAACAAAAGCAGGGGTAGGGTGTATAAGCAACCCACCTTAGGTGCTGCAAATCCTCCAGGGACAGGAGGTCTGTGGATGCCCCATGTAAGTAGCTGCAGTCTATTGTTCAAACTGAACAAGGAAGTCAGGTGATGCAAGCAAGAAGGATGCTTAGCAGCAATGTCTGTTCATTTGTGACTTCTCCTCAGACACATCTTGTTAGCTCACAAGTGAATCAGGTCTGTCATGCAACTCATATTCTGTCACAGTTGAAGTGATTGATGTTAATGCCATTCTGAAGCTATTCACATAAAAAGGTCAACAGTGAAATCAGATCAGTGGGCATTAACATATTCTTTATGCATTTCCTTTCCTCCCCTCTCCAAAGTGAAGAGGTTTGTAAGTCTGCATTCCTTCTGCCTTCTCCTGTTCTGATGCAGTTGATTATATTAGAAGCTGCTGCTGCTGCTTTTTTTTAAAGTGAGGAATGTGCATTTTCTTAAAAGGACCAACAAGCTCTTAGGTGCCAAATATGTCCAGTTAGGACAGCTCATAAGACAGCTGTCTTCTTAGCAAGCAAGACAGTTGCCATGACAACTTCCAGACTTCACCCATCAATTGACAATTCTGAAGAGGACTATGAAGGAATTTCAATTAGAGTAAGCACTAATATATTTAAAGAACAGTCAACTTTTTTTTAAAGTAAAAGAATCCAGTTAAGGTAATACTAACCCAAATCACATCACGTTTCCCCCCCCCCAAAGAAAGTGTTAGTGGTAGAAGATGTAGATGAAAAAAAGACCAAATATTAAATGCCAAAGCTGGTTGAATATAGGGGATTTTTGATGCTCAGCATGTGTGGAACATGGTGTGTACAGCACAGTAACATTTTGGGACCAAACTCTTGGCCAAAAAGGACAATGAAATACTGGAATTTTATCAATGTACTGAAAGTGTAACATTTCATTGTATTTATTTATAATATGTATATGCCATCCGGCAATAGTGTTTCCTGAGCATTAATCAAATCAAAAATAAAATATAAAAGCAACCAATAAAACAATTAGAGAACAATATACACTATGTCACTATAGATACACAATATCACTAAAAGTACAAAGAAGATCTAAATTTAATAGATTGAAAAAGTATGGTAAAATAAAAACAGCATTCACCCTGAGTTAAAAGTGATAAGCCTTTACTATAAGCAAAATGTCACTACCCAGAAAAAGGCCTCTAAAGATTAATTCATTAAGTAATTCTTAGCAACTAGGTTACAAAGGAATGCAGTCTAAGGACATTTCAAGGCATACTTGTGAAGGTTCAAGGACCTACTTTACAAAATTTCAGTAGGGGGGTGTATACCTCAGATATAATTAGGAGAAGTATTTTGAGCCTTGCAGGAATGTGAGAATTTTTCTGTTATTCATTAAAGCAGCCATTTCTTGTTTCAAGCTTCTGTTGCAAACCTGAAAAGTGATGGGGATGCTTCAATTATTTTCTGGAAATGAGTTGAATTCTTAAACAATGGCTTCTGTTTAAAAATGTCATGTCTGTTTTAGTTAGCAGCAAAGAAGTGCAGTTTTCACTTCATTTTTGAAGCATACACAGTCTTACCGAGCAGGGCCATCACTTGCTGATACTAGATAACAATTCTTAGCTGAATCCTGGTACATCCAGTTAAAGAATTCTTTGGAAAGAGTAATTTTGTGGAGTAACTGCCAGAGTGAATATATCTTTCTGAGCTAAATTGACCCTTAACACATCTCCTTATAGAGCAGCTTCATTGGATTTTCCCCCCAAAATAAATGACAGCTTAGGAAAATATCTGGAAACTAGAAGCAGATCTGGACTTAATCTCTTAGCCCATTATCAGAACTGGTTGACAACCATAACTGGAGGGCAGCAACCAATGATGTCACCCTCCATCCAATAGAAGGGAATATGTGTAGCTCAGGGTTGAACTGTGGAGTCCTTGGGGTTCTCTGAGCTTGGCTGTTTTCTTGCAAATGTTTTGTTACCTGGCTAGGTAACATCTTCAGTGCTAGAATGGAATGGGGTTTGCTCTCTGTTTATATACAGTGGCATGCCCTGCCAGTGTTGGTGGGGGTGTGGGTTTTGTTTTGTTTTATTTTTTCCCTCTAGTAGTTCCTTGATTAGGATATTGATTAGGCAGTAAACAATACCCTAATCAAGGAACTACTGGGCGGGGGGAACAAAACAAAACCCCCACCCCACCCCCACCAACACTGGCAGGGCATGCCACTGTATATAAACAGAGACCAAACCCCATTCCATTCTATCACTGAAGATGTTACCTAGCCGGGTAGTGAAACGTTTGCAAAAAAACAGCCAAGCTCAAAGAATCCCAAGGACTTCACCCTCCATTCACTCTGAAAGCAACCGCCAAACTCAATTCTCTGCTCCACTTCAAAATATACTTCTCCTCCCTATGCTGGCTCAAGTGGTCCCATCCCTTTGGCCTAGAGCACTTTTTGTTTGATGCAGCCTAATTGGCTGCTTTGCAGCAGAAGGACCACCCCTTCAACTGCAGTGCTTTTCAACATCCTGTTTACAGTAGTACAATACAAATAGTACATTGTTGTTGTTGTTGTTTAGTCGTTAAGTCGTGTCCGACTCTTCGTGACCCCATGAACCATATTGTGCCAGGCCTTCCTGTCCTTCACTGCCTCCCTGAGTTTGCTCAGTTTCATGCTCATTGCTTCAGTGATGCTATCTAACCATCTCATCCTCTGCTGTCCTCTTCTCCTTTTGCCTTCAATCTTTCCCAGCATCAGGGTCTTCTCCAAAGAGATCTCTCTTCGCATTAGGTGACCAAAATATCTGAGCTTGAGCTTCATTATCGATCCTTCCAATGAGCAATCAGGGTTGATTTCCTTTAAGATTGACTGGTTTGACCTCCTAGCAGTCCAGGGGACTCTCAAGAGTCTTCTCCAGCACCACAGTTCAAAGGCATCAATTCTTCGGCGCTCGGCCTTTTTTATGGTCCAGCTCTCACAGCCATACATTACTACTGGAAAAACCATAGCTTTGACTATGCGGATCTTTGTCGGCAAGGTGACGTCTCTGCTTTTTAATATGCTATCTAGGCTTGCCATAGCTTTCCTCCCAAGGAGCAAGCGTCTTTTAATTTCATGGCTGCAGTCTCCGTCTGCGGTGATCTTGGAGCCCAAATAAATGAAGTCTGTTACTGCTTCCATTTCTACCCCTTCTATTTGCCAGGAATTGATGGGTCCAGATGCCATGATCTTAGTTTTTTTAATGTTGAGTTTCAAGCCAGCTTTTGCACTCTCCTCTTTCACCCTCATCAAGAGGCTCTTTAGTTCTTCTTCACTTTCTGCCATTAGGGTGGTATCGTCTGCATATCTGAGGTTGTTGATGATTCTCCCTGCAATCTTGATTCCGGCTTGTGATTCTTCCAGCCTGGCATTTCTCATGATGTACTCTGCATATAGGTTAAATAAGCAGGGTGACAGTATACAGCCTTGTTGTACACCTTTCCCTATTTTGAACCAATTGGTTGTTCCATGACCGGTTCTAACTGTTGCTTCTTGGCCTGCATACAGATTTCTCAGGAGACAGGTAAGGTGGTCTGGTACTCCCATCTCTTTAAGAATTTGCCACAGTTTGTTGTGATCCACACAATCAAAGGCTTTTGCATAGTCAATGAAGCAGAAGTAGATATTTTTCTGGAACTCTCGTGCTTTCTCCATGATCCAGTGAATGTTGGCGATTTGATCTCTAGTTCCTCTGCCTCTTCGAAACCCAGCTTGTACATCCGGTAGTTCTCGGTTCATGTATTGCTGAAGCCTAGCTTGTAGGATTTTGAGCATAACCTTGCTAGCATGTGAAATGAGTGCAATTGTGCGATAGTTTGAGCATTCTTTGGCGTTGCCCTTCTTTGGAATTGGAACATAAACTGACCTTTTCCAATCCCGTGGCCACTGTTGCGTTTTCCAAACTTGCTGGCATATTGAGTGCAGCACTTTAACACCATCATCTTTTAGTATTTTAAATAACTCAGCTGGAATACGGTCATCTCCACTAGCTTTGTTGTTAGCAATGCTTCCTAAGGCCCACTTGACTTCACTCTCTAGGATGTCTGGCTCAAGGTCAGTGATCACACCAGCGTGGACATCAGGGACATTAAGATCTTTCTTGTATAGTTCTTCTGTGTATTCTTGCCACCTCTTCTTAATCTCTTCTGCTTCTGTTAGGTCCCTGCCTTTTTTGTCCTTTATCATGCCCATCTTTGCACTAAACGTTCCTTTCATATCTCCAATTTTCTTGTAGAGATCTCTAGTCTTCCCCATTCTATTGTTTTCCTCAATTTCTTTGCATTGTTCATTTAAGAAGGCCTTCTTATCTCTCCTTGCTATTCTCTGGAAATCTGCATTCAGTTGCTTATATCTTTCCCTTTCACCCTTGCTTTTCACATTCCTTCTTTCCACAGCTATTTGTAATGCCTCATCAGACAGCCATTTTGCTTTCTTGCATTTCTTTTTCTTTGGGATGGTTTTAGTTGCTGCCTCCTGTACAATGTTACGGACCTCCATCCATAGTTCTTCAGGCACTCTGTCTACCAAATCTAATCCTCTAAATCTATTCATCACCTTCACTGTGAACTCACAAGGAATATGATCTAAGTCATACCTGAGTGGTCTAGTGGTTTTCCCTACATTCTTCAATTTAACCCTAAATTTTGCAGTAAGAAGCTCATGATCTGAGCCACAGTCAGCTCCTGGTCTTGTTTTTGCTGTCTGTATAGAGCTTCTCCATCTTTGGCTGCAAAGTATATAATCAATCTGGTTTCGGTATTGACCATCTGGTGATGTCCATGTGTAGAGTCGTCTCTTGTGTTGTTGGAAAAGAGTGTTTGCTATGACTAGCTTGTTCTCTTGACAGAACTCTATTAGCCTTTGCCCTGCTTCATTTTGTACTCCAAGGCCAAACTTGCCTGTTATTCCGATTACTCCTTGACTTCCTACTTTAGCATTCCAATCCCCTATGATGAAAAGGACATCTTTTTGGTGCTAGTTCTAGAAGGTGTTGTAGGTCTTCATAGAAGCGGTCAACTTCAGTTTCTTCAGCATCAGTGGTTGGGGCATAGACTTGGATGACTGTGATATTGAATGGTTTGCCTTGGATACGCACTGAGATCATTCTGTCGTTTTTGAGGTTGTACCCCATTACTGCCTTTCCCACTCTCTTATTGACTATGAGTGCAACTCCATTTCTTCTAAGGGTTTCTTGCCCACAGTAGTAGATATAATGGTCACCCGAATTAAATTCACCCATTCCCGTCCATTTCAGTTCGCTGATTCCCAAGATGTCGATGTTCAATCTTGTCATCTCATGTTTGACCACATCCAGCTTGCCTTGGTTCATAGATCTTACATTCCAGGTACCTATACAATATTGTTCTTTACAGCATCGGACCTTCTTTTCGCTTCCAGATACATCCACAGCTGAACGTCCTTTCGGCTTTGGCCCAGCCGCTTCACTCTTTCTGGAGCTACTTGGAATTGCCCTCCGCTCTTCCCCAGTAGCATATTGGACACCTTCCGACCTGAGGGGCTCATCTTCCGGCATCATATCTTTTAGCCTTTTGACATTGTCCATGGGGTTTTCTTGGCAAGGATACTGGAGTGGGTTGCTGTTTCCTTCTCCGGTGGACCACATTTTGTCAGAACTCTCTGTCATGACCTGTCCATCTTGGGTCGCCCTGCACGGTATAGCTCATGGCTTCACTGAGTTACGCAAGCCCCTTTGCCACGACAAGGCAGTGATCCATGAAGGGGAAATAGTACATTACAATAGTATAATCAGTAACACTTTTGCCTTGCAATTCAGATGTTGCTGGTATTAAACCCAGCAGGAAATTGTTTTGCTTTGTTTTATGTTTTTCTTTACAAGATTCCTCCTTTTTCATTTGTTTTATGACTTTTTTCATTAGTGCAGTCCCACCATTTCACTAATTTTCCATTCACTTGAGGCAGAAGATTTTCCTATCAGCTTTCATATAGCTCAAATAACCTCTTGGCTATTTGAAGACTGGATGCTGAATGACCTTGGGCAGTCACTCTTTCTCTGACGGAGGGAGAGTCTGCAACAAGCTGGCTGAAGAACTAACTACTCATTGCATCGTGCTTTGATAGCTTTGCCATATGAACCAGGCAAGCGCATTGCAAAAAAACCCACCCCACCCCCACCCCCCGAAACCGGAACTTGCAGCTAAGGAGGACAGACATTAAGATGAAGAAGAACAATAATTGTACTGGCTTCCAGTGTGTAATCCCAGATACAATATATTACAACGCATTAACATTAATGAATTGAGAGCTGGTGTGGTATAATGGTTAAGGTGCTGGACTAGAAGCAGGGAGACCCGGGTCTAGTCCGTAGCCTGCCAGCTGGGTGATTTTGGGCCCTAGACTGGGAAGTCAAGAAAGACGTATCTATCTATCCGCACTTGACCAGCGTGGTAGAATATGGTCCCTAGCCTTCAATGAAGAGGTCTTCATCCTGCAGTGGATTGATCTGGGCTATAATATTATTTATTATTAAAATAAAAATATATCGTTATACACATATAGAAGTATATACATCCAGGATGACCCATCCACAGGAAGAAAAATGATTGGCCACTGTTTTCCAGAAATAGAAAGATGGTAGGACAGAGCAGCAGAGGAATTGTCTAATGGGAGGATGTGGTAGCCTGCAGTCCAGACTGAATCCTTTAAGCGGTTGCCAAAATGTCTCGGTCTGGACAGGATTTTCTTAAAGCAGTTTAGGGTCAAGCTGGCATGTGCGCAGGATAGGAGCAGCTTAAATGTTAAGTGAATAATGCCCTAGAAATCAGTCTGTCCCACCCTAGCTAATGGAGAAACAGAAGCTGTTCACCCTCCTTTTTAATTAAAGTAGGAATGTGCTGGGGCCAGGGAAACAGGGAAAACACATACTTTCAAAAACAAAAAGAGACAACAGAAGCAGAAAACTCTTGTTCCTGATAGTGTATGAGGCAGTGATGAATACCGTTTTTTGTGTTGGTACATACATACAAATAAGTGTTTGCTCACAGAAGAACGGTGATTTTTCAGCCTCTTGGGCAGTAGGCACCTTACATTCTTACAAGCAGTTGTTTTCCCACAATCTCAGAGAGATAGGAACTGGATTTTCCTTACCCTTTTAAATAAAGCAATATGTACACAGTACTCTGTAACTTGATTGTTATACTATTTATTTTAAAAATGTGTATATTGTGCCCTTCAAAACAGGGTTTTATTCCTAACAATTATAACTTTCTGTTGTCCAAAATCCAATTTAAATTGATATCGTTTTAAAAGATAAAAATGGAGTTGTGATAAAGAGCCAATAAGACTTTTTAAACAGAAAAAATATGTTTAATTACAACTTTTTGGCCATGATGCCAAAATACAAACTTACAATACACATTCTCTGTGTAAAAGATCATACCTCATGCAGTGATAATGTTTTGGGGGCTTTGAGTGAAGTTACATATTAATCTATTTCTAAAAGGATTTCTATGTAATTTAAATTACAAATACAACTGCTGGATGCCTTCAGCATTTCTAACCTAATAATTTTTAGTATAATACTGTAGGGAACCTCATGCTGTGGAACTAAGAGCTCTTAGATTGTTCTGTTGTAGCTCCTGAATTTCTTCATTTTAAAGTCATGTTATGGTGAAAAGAGTCTTTATTTTAATGAAATAAATGTTTTCTGCTTCTGCTTTATGTTTTTTCTGAACTGTTTTATAGCTCAGTTATCTAGATGTGGTCGTTTTGGAGGCAGGGCATTCACGCCCGTTACATTTTCCAGTTGAAATATTGGGTGATTCTAAATAAGAAATGAGACAATCACTTCAGTCTAAGAGAAGCATAGATGCATTAGTAGATGCATTAGAAGCATAGATACATTTGATTTTCTTGTCCTTTTTTTATGCAGTGGATTTGTCTCACTGTAATTTCAGATTTTTTCCTTAGAGCTTTTAGGCATCTTTTTTCCACTGAGTATCATTTGCCCTGAAAATGCGTATTTCTAATCATATTTATTCAGAAGATGGAACGTCCAATGGGATTCACTCTCTATTAACACATTTAGGATTGTAGTTCAAATCCCAACCATACACACACATTAACTTAATATGTATGTGGTAATATATTCAGTGTACTTACAAGAGCCTCTAGTTCTATCCAAGCATTTAAAAAGGAAAAAAAATTGGAAAAACTTGTTTCCAAGGAATATGGTGGTACTAAGAAGCTCCACATTATAATCACTGAGTAACCTTTCCTCCTTATGTCCATGCCCATAAGAAGACACCATAGAAAATAAATGTCGTGTATACAGCTGTACATCCTTTAGTTGCGCATGGGGAATCTGTGACCTCTGAGATGGTGTTAGACTCCAACTTCCATTAACCCCAGTTAGCATAGCCAGTGATCTGAGAGATGATGGGAATCATACTGTCTTACTGCCTGTTTATAAGGTACAGAAGCCTGTTCACAGATAGTTGGGATATTTTGCATAGTTCCTGCCAGGAAGGCAGGAAATGGTGCAAGCAGACAGGAGCCTTATTTCTCACTGTTAGGTCATTTCCCCCAGTTTGTTGGGCTTGTTGAATATGAATACATGCATACCTGCATACCTGCTTTAAATATAAGCCAAACTAGGTAAAATGTGCAAAATAGTATTATAACTATCTGTAATCCCTTTTACTCCTCCCAAACGTAGAAGAAAGAGAGCGACTGCAAAGTTAAGACAAGGGTCAGTGACTTCACTGGCCAGGAGCTAAAGTTGGAACAAACTATAACAAATATCAGCATTATGTCTCAAGTTTTGTGCAATGTATTCAGAAGTCAATCCACACCAGTCTTATGTATTATAAAATATTGTTAATATAAAATATGGTATGTATTTATAGGATGTGGAATATTTGAGTTTTGATTTTAAAAACTGCTTTGATACACGTGGGAGCATGAAAGTAACACCCCTTCAGCTGTTTAAAGCTGCCACATCTTTTCCCAGTATCGTGTGGCAGCTGCAGAGGGGATTCACAAGCATGGCAGTAAAGTGATTCAGTTTGACATGCCAATTTTGTTTCTCTCTCGCTCCTTAAAATTGAAAAAAGCAACATTGTATTTTTTCTGCAGTAATTGGCACTGAAACACTTAGAAGCTATAGTATTTGAAAAGTCACTCTGAATCTCAGCTCATGGGCTGCTATAAATTTCAAGAAAGTCAATTAAAAACTTATTTAGCCAATATTAGTAATGGATAGTGGGAGCATTGACATGATTGCCAGCATCTGGATTTATATTATGCCCCAAAGTATATGTTATGAAATTTGGAAGCAGTATAAAATTAGGCCTATGATTAGCATTATAAAAGGTCTATAACATAGGATAACTGCTTTATCTAGCAGTGGCTGGATAAATAAATATTTATATTGATTAAAGAAAAATAACATTGACACAATGTACTTCAAAGAATCTAAGCAACCTCTACAAGAAGAATTTAGATGTTATCTTGTTTTTTTTTTCCTATGCCAAAAATACAACTATCATAATCTTATAGAGTTTGAAGGAACAATGCTTAAAGTAGTCAATGAACAGGTGTGGGAGAGGAGCTGTGCAGTCTCCCTCCCATTTCACCCATTTTAGCTCCCCCCAGAACTTGTCAACTATTAGTCATATTCCTTTTGGACTCACCTGTGCAAAACATTTGTGCGCGGCCTGGAGCAAGCTTTGACAGGTGGCTAAATCTGCTGGTATAGCTCTCCATCAAAACTTGCCTCCTCCCCAGCAGTGGCTGCATCACATCCCATGTGAAAGAGAGGAGTGGATATTTTCCCACTAGCTAGTGACATCTGATGTGAGGGGAGGGAGACAAATCTGGAGTAATCCACCAATCTCTTCCCTTAACATGCCTTGCTCACATTAAACAACGAATCACCATTTGGCAATATACCTGTGCAGGACAGGGGTTGCCAGTAGGGGCAACAAATGTTATGCCATTATAGTTTCCTACTGGCTCAAGGATGGCACCTTAAATAAGCTCTGAATAAGAGCGCAAGTTTAGATTATTAACTCTACACTATCTTCTGGTAGATACAGTTTTCTTAGTACTAGCTTCATAAATGACTGAACCCTAAATTACAGTCAAACCACATATTGTAATCCATAAGTCCTATGATCACCCTGTAATGAAAGAATTATAACAGTTGTGGATTTAATTTTCTGATTTCCTATAATTTTCTGATTTCCTATAATTTAGTCCCTTACGCCGTTCTACTCCATTATAAGCCAAATGACGTCCTTGTGGCTAGAGGCAGTGTACTTTGCTTCTAACATATGATGCCCATTGCTTGTATACTGGATTAGATATGAGCCTTGATATGAACTAGCCAGTAATTCATATATTCTTCATTGTGCTTAGATCTTGAGCTAATGACATTTCTTTAATATATATCTGACGTGGAACCAAGCAGAAAAAAGAAACCCTTGCCCACCTTTTTCACAGACATCTTAAAATGTATTGATAAGGTAGGGTGGCCACTTAAGCATCTGTGAGAAAGAAAGAAAGAATGCGTCACCAAAAAAAAGAACAGAAGAGGACATAGTTTTGAGGAACAATCATAAAAAAGGAAGGAAGGAAGGAAGGAAGGAAGGAAGGAAGGAAGGAAGGAAGGAAGGAAGGAAGGAAGGAAGGAAGGAATGAATTTGGGGAAAAATTATTGTAATCAGTTAACTTGGATTTAGTCTGTTGTCCAACAGCACATTGTTGATTGGCAACTTCAACTCTTCCTCTTTATGAATCTTTGTTTTTCAACCAACCTTTCAAAGAGAGAATTTATTTGATTACTTTGATTAAGAGTGTTGGGGAACAGGCAAAATATGAGGCACTATTGTAGTCTCCTGGTACAAACTTTTGCTGAAGCATGTTACTGAGCAGAAAATGTTAAGTTCCTGAAACCACAAACTTGCTGTTCTGACTTCAATTAACTGAAGGAATGCTCTGGCTTTTTAGTGAACTGATGTGATTTTCAGGGCATCCAGGTGTACGATCTTTTGAGAACTGCAACATGGCAATTATACAGAATCCATTATTTTATACTTCAGACTTACAAAACAGTAGAAAGATTGATTTATATACAGACTTTTCTCCCTGAAATTCTAAAATGATGAATGGTTGAGAGGTTTTTCTTAGCCAAGTATGCAGTGCCCAGTTACTAGTGAATAGGTTTAATGGAACTCAGTGGAATTTTCTTCTCCATCAACATACTATCGAATCTCTGCCCATCCACTTTCACTTTTATTTCATGTTTTGTTAACAGCCTTTAAATATTACAGGATGGGAATCATCAGGAGCAAAGATATTTCAGTGGATATACTACATTCTTCAGAAGATATCTGGTTGTGTTCAGATTCAGTCATACATGGAGTCAATCCATTCAAATTAACGAGACATAAATTAATCATTCTCAATACTGACCCAGTTGATTTTAGTAGATCAACTTTATGTATGATGAAATCTGCATCCCAATTCTGGCTCTAAATCTTCATTTTTAACAAAGAACAACTATGAAATATACTGTTATGTATATTTTGTCTGTTATGTATATATTTCAATGCATAACTAGTATGTTTTCATTTGGGATTTTGGTTATTTGGTTGAAAGCAAATCAAACATTATAAATCTTATAAGTAAATATTTGGCAATATAGTATTTACAAATCAGAGAGAAAGCTCCTTTGGAGGAAGGTATCAAGACCAAATCACACAAATCTAAACAGGTGTACTTAAACTCTGATTGCTTTTATTTTGGAGGGAAAAAGTGGATCTGAGTCCCAGTTTGGAACACACTGGATTTAGTTTGGCCGTTCAGACAGGATATAGGAATGAGACAACTTTGGCTGTCTCAATCAATGATCTAGCTGGAAGATGAATGTGGGGATTTCAGCCTTCTTAGTTCTCTTGAACCTCTTGATGGCTTTTAGTGCCACTGACCAAGGTGTCCTGGGCTGCCTGTGAAATTGGACTTTGAAAGTACTATTTTACAATGGATCCATTCTTTCCTCTTGGGTCATGTGATTCTGGGTACTACTAAAAATTCTGGGAATTATTGATGCTGCGGTTACTGGTTTGTAGTATTCTACAATATTCCATCTTGTCCTCCATGCTGTTCAGTATTTATATCAAACTACTGGAAGAAATAGTCCAGTGCTTTAAAATAATAATACCACCGATACACAGAAAACATCCAGCTGTGTTGCTCTTTGCCATCAAATGCTAAGTAAGCACAGTCCCTTGATCATTACTTAAGTTCAATAATGGGCTGTTTGGGAAATTAACAAGTTGAAATTAATTGCTGGCAAGTGGAGGTCCTGTATATTATTAGGAAGCTGAAATGGGGTTCAGCCATTTCATGTATGGAGTTGCCCTTCGACTGAAAAGAGTCTGGGAATGCTCCTTGACCCCTGCTGTTTCTGGATTCCCAGGAAATGCTGGTGGCAAGGAGTGTGCACAATTATATCTAGTGCACCAGCTGAGACCATTCCTGAGCTGATCAGACCTGGCAACAGTTATCTATACCTTAGTTACATTCCAATTTTATTAGTGCAATATGCGCTACATGGGGGTACCTTTCAGGAGTGTCTAGAAGCTTCAATTAATCATTGGACAATACCAGGAACATATTATAGCCAGTTGTTTTCAGGGCAGAATTTAAGGGGCTGGTTTTAAACTTTAAAGGCCTGAATGACTTAGAGATTAACTATCTGGACATCCATTTTTCTCAATGTGAACCAGCTGGATGCTTAATCAGCAGGAGAGACTTCTTAAAAATGCCTTCACTTTGTGAAGTCCATTTGCTTAGCAAACAGAACAAAGTCTTCTCCCATGTTCTCCCAAATTATGGAAATGCACGTGCTTAGGCCCTACTTCTACTTTTAGAACAGCATCAAAGATCTTCCTTTTTAGAGAGAACTTTTCCCTTTCAGCTAATTTATGTTTTTAACTTTGTGATGTCTTAAATGTTTCTGATGTATTTTTATTGTTGTTAGATGCCTTCAGTGCCTGAAAGCAGAAAGGGAGAATAAATATTGAAACAACAACAATACCAATAATAATTTACTACTGAATTGAATTGGATTATAGTGTGTGTTATAGTCTGCAACCAATACAGAGTTCACTACTGAAAATTGCCTGCTACATGTTTGAACTCTGCCCAGAAGATGCTGTTTGCTGCAAACCAACTTTTAATGACAAAATTGGTGAGGAATACGTTGCATTTTCTCTTCAGGATCACTTAAAGCCATCCCATTTTGTTCTTCCATTTCCAACACTATATATCCTTTCTTGCTTTTGCAGTACTGTGGGTGAGTGGGGAGGGATTTATTTATGTATTTAAATATTTCCAAGCCACTCTATATCAGTAGTGTAGGTCACAATATAGGGCTCATTCAATAAACAGTTTGGTATAAAAAAAATCTGCAATCCATCATAACTACTATCAATGAATAGCCTTAGGCTGTCAACAAATACAATAAACCCATAACCAGAGCTTAAATAAAATTAGCTGTGTGGTGTTCTTACCTTAATAGCAGTACAAAAAAACTTTGCAAACATTTCAGTTATATCTGGGCTCACATCTGCAAGACAGTAGGCTACCTGAAATAAATAATTTCTTCTTGAAAGCCTCAAAAGTAGTGAATCTATAAATTCCTTATATTTTGATAAAGACACAGTATAGACGTATATGTGTCACAGTTTACAAGGCACCAGAGTTGCTGAGACAGATACCACTAGAGGATTGGTGCTCTGAAAGCCTCTTTTCTAGGATCAAAGTACATTAACACTGACCTCTGTAAACACAACACTAAACTTGGAAAAGGTAAATGAAAACAGGTAAATTTGCCTTTGTTGTCCAATGAAAAACATATACCAAAATTGAGAGGAAAGCAGTTCCTCTGAGCCGGAGATAGTAGATTCTGACACTCAACACTGGAGAAAGATAGGAGAGTTTCTGTATAATAGAGCTCATTATAATCCATCTAGTGCCCAGGCTTTGCATACGTTACAAAACAGTCAGTTTCTAAATACAGAATAGTGTATGATAGGAACCCCCATAATGGCTTTAAAAAAACCAAAACCCAGATCAAATTATTTCTAACTTGTCTGCAAGAACCTGCAGCCATATGGGGGCTCCATAAAGAAGCTGGGATAAGATCTTTGAATGAGAAATTTGGTGTCACAAGAACAACCTGATTATCTTTAGAATACTGAAATTTGAGGAAAATACTAAGTGTTCCTGGCAAACAGCAGGGTTGATGACCGTATATACTCTAATTAGAATTCCACTGAAAATGATGCCTAAATATTTATATTTATATCTATTCAAATGTTTTGCATATACTATCCATTCATATAATTTCCAGAAGCTGGAAAAGACCAGTATCTTAGTTTCAGAATAATTTATAGCTTACCTATTATCAACAGGAACAATGCAAATCAATAGCAAGCCAGAACTTAGTTAATAAAATCCAAGGACCTGAATGAATATCCCAAATTTATCTTGGCACCAAAATAAAGTTAACCACTGTATGCCAGGCTGTCTTCCAGGGATAGGCTATTAATGGTATGCTAAAATCTGCCTTCCTGCCATTTTTCTTCCCCCTGAAAGATTCTGTTTTTCTCCCTTATCTTGGGTATCCATGGCTGGGGTGGGGGGACAAGGGGGTAAATGGCATCATATGTGTCATGATGTCACTGCAGAAATGACAGACCTTATGTGATTTGCAATCATTTGCTCTATGATGACATGACCTCATCAGGTGTCACTGTGGCTTGTACAGGATGCCTATATAACTTATTCCCTTGGTGCCTGAGAATGTGTTTATTTTATTTATTGCTTAATTTATTGTTGGAGGTGGTTTTCTTTTACAAACTTTTCCATCAATCTGGGAACATTTTCTGGCTGACCACGCTTTTGAATGTGAAAAATCCCAGTGGCAGGATTCCCTCCTGATGTCTTCCCTTGGAGTTCAGTGGTAACATGGGAAGCCAGAGAGACTGCAGATCACTAGAAGGCTTATTGTAGAATGAAAGACAGTACATTCACAAACATCACTTGGCCATCCCATAACCATACTACACCCATGAGAATTTAACTGAAAAATTGCTGGGCTTTGAAAGAAATTTCAAAAGCAAGTTCTCTTTCATCAGATTGAGTGAGAACTGGTATAAGAATGTAGGATTATTTTTTTCTGCATGGCACTAGAGGGCATTCCATAACCAGGGCACCACAGATGAGGAAGTCCTCTTTTATGTCTCTACCTAATAGGCAATCTTAAACAAAACACAAGGATAAGCCCTAAGGAGATCTTAATATTTATGGAGGTGTACCATATAGCACAGCCCTATATACTTCTACTCAGAAATAAATACCATTAACTTTCCTGGTTTTTTTTAACCAGTTAATTATATATAACATTGCAATGTTCATTATATGTGAAGGATCTACTGGGCAACAAAAGCATCCTCCTGCTCAAAAACTGCAGAGAATTTTGATTGCAATATGGGATGGTGGTTGTGGGACAGAAGAAGGCAACTCTGCCCTCTATTACTTAAAAAAATTGATGGCATGGGAGATGGTTCCAGCCATCGCAAGAATAAAAGCAGAAACAATAAGAGACATTGTTTGGATTTTAAATCCACCTAAAATCCTAGCTAAGCAAACACTTTATTAACCAAGCACATTAACAAAAAAGGGTATGCAAGCGTTCAGATTTTCCTGAATTTCTTATTAGGCGCAATGTTATAAAAATACAGAGAAAGTAGGAATAGATTCAAAAATTAATTTGAAATTGATTTCACATATTACACAAGATTTGTGACAGTGTGTGTTTTGCAGACTGTTTGGAATTGAGCTGAAAACTTAAGCAACATGTTGGTTCTTCTAGCAAACAAATATGGTAGTCAAAACAGTCATATGCTCCATCACCTCTTAATTTATTAGCAATTCCTGTAAAATAAATTAGGTATATCAGTCTCCTTCAACTGGATGTTGTGAGAAGGAAATCAAATTTTCTCCACCACCCCCCCCCCCCATGTCAGCAGGGAGTCAAAGCTCCCATTTGTCTCACCCTACCATTGTTTATCTTAAACAGCAATCAAAGCATATGGGTAAATTATAGTAAGAATGGGCTCACCTAAACCGATTAAGACTAACAGAAAGAATCACGAGTCCTCCACTCTAGCCCCAAATTAAATAACTAAAGACCTGGCAGGAAAGGCCAACATTCCTTAAAACCAAAAATCAAATCATAAAAAGATTTCTTCCCCAAGAGATTTACATTCTCATTAGACCATACCAGATAAGGCAAACACAGGAAACCCCAGCTCAGTAGGGTGCCTAGTCAATTGCTCCCAAGTCAATTTCACCAGCCAGGCTCTCTCTTGGAATCCCAGCTAATTACCTTTTCTAAGAAATCCTAGAGAGCAGGTTTCCCTTTGCACCTTTTAAGGATCTTCCCTATAAAAGGGATTCCTGGGAAGCCCCAAGCACTGCCTGACAGCTGATTGTCTTGTGTACCTGGCTCTCAGAAATAAAGTCTTCTCTCTCCTTCAAGCAACTGCCTGCATGCTTATTCTGAGACTAACCTCCTAAGTTTGCATTCTAACAATGTCTTCCAGGTATTTTGGACCACAATGCTCAGAATTTCCATCATATTTGAAATTACAGGTTGGGGAAGTCTGGGTTAAATATAACTCAAAACCAATATCCTTTTTCTTTTCCAATGACAAGTGAGTCATATTTTTATTTGTTTTGAAACCCTCCAACAGTGTGTTGCCTTTCCATTATCCTGTTCCCACATACTTTGCCTCTGGGTTTAAGTGGGCAGTTAATCTGCCAAATGAGAACACACCATTTATTTAGATAGGATGTTTAATTTTAGCAGAGGTGGCAGGATTGAAGAGTGACTGGAAGTTCTCCTTAGATGCAGAAGGGTTGTTTTCAATGACTCAGAGGGAAGGAAAAGATTTGGTGGCTATTCTGCCTTTATCACTGCTTCATCGATATTAGGCACAGCCAAGACATTGATCCAGGGCACCAAATCTCTGTACATATAGCTTGACTGTAAATGAGTAGACGAATGAAAGAGAAATTATTTATGAAAGAGATGAATGAAAATATTTATGGATTAAAACATATTTCTGCATACCGGTGTATAATGTCATGCGATGACAAGATAAAAGGCTCATCTAGCGACAGTAGAAATTTGCAAATGTGTTTCTGAAGTTCATAATCCAGACACTACATCTCAACCTGCAAATCTCCTAAAGCTGCTAAAATGCCTGAGCCACTGTTTTCAAAATATCAGGTAGGAAATGGCACAGTTCTGTAGTAATGTAATGTCAGCTGTGTTACCTGAGAAATCTGGTGCGATACATTCAAGTAGCCTTGTAGGTCTGTGCCATTATCTTTGCTAGACAGAATGAGAAGTATCCACTGATTCAGAAAGCAATTCATGCACCCCAAAAACTAAATAAAAGGGAAAAAGAGAGAGCCTACTCAGCTCTTTCAGAAGTGTGAGAACTCCAAAGGGAGCCAAGTCCAAACAGCACAGGCTGTTAAAACTGGCCAAGTTAAACAAGTCACAATTAGAGCTAAAGTTTCCTCACAAACTCTCCTTTACGACTTTATGAACCTTAAGGGGCTGAGTTAAGCCATAATGGTCTCTTGTTTCTTTTGGCCAGTTATAAGCACTAGCTCACACTTCCTCTCTCTGGTTTTATATTTTTGCAGATCTCATATATTTTAATCTGAGTGCATTATCCACAGTTTTCAAATATGTCCCTCATTTATTTTTATTAGATGAACACTAGAGAGTGTTTTTTAAAGATCCAACCAGTTAATATTTATCAAGAGATGAGCAATGTTTAGATATTTGCCTTTTTCTGAAAAGCACCAGGATTTTGACATGGACTTGTGATACCTAGCAGAAACAGCCTCCTACACAGTTCTCCTGATACTCACCTGGAGACCTGGTAAAGAGAGCGTTCAGTCCCCTTTCTAAAAAATATTTGGATCAGCTAGCTTGATAGTTTGAATAGGTTTTAAAGGCACTGATATATAAAACCCAAGAAAATCAGAGCATTTTGAAATTAAATTAGTAAAGAGCAATTGTACTTTAATAAATTTAAAAAAAGGTTTAAACCGTGATCAACCATAATGCTTTTATAAGTGACACTATAGATACATATCTATAATAGCCTTGTCATGGCCTGTATGCAAGAGGAATATTAAAAATGCAACAGAAGTTCTTGGGGTGTTATAAAGGACCACATACCAAAAGTCAGCCACATTTTGAATTTTGCCAGGGAGATGTTAAATATGTATTTTTTATTAAGAACAGTATATTAAAATTTGCAACATTACATCCATGTTATATTAAACCAGAGTTTATTCTCAAATATGGGATTAAGCCACCATAAATGCAGTGGGGAAAGAACCATGAGCAGCCAAACACTATTAGTAACTTCAGGGACTTTTTTTATCAGAGTAAGCTTTGTGTTCTCCACTGATTTTTAGTACATCAGAGAGATGCAAAATGTTCACTTCCTTGAAAGAGCTAACTTTGGAGAAATACAGTGGTACCTCTACTTACGAACGCCCCTACTTACGAAATTTTTGAGATACAATCAATTCCGGCCCCAAAAATTTACCTCTACTTATGAATTCGCCTCGACTTACGAGCCATTTTCTGCCCGTTCTACGTGGTCCGCGGCCATTTTTCCGCCCGTGCCACGTGGTCCGCGGCCATTTTTCCGCCCGTGCCACATGGTCGGTGGCCATTTTCCGCCCGTTCCACGTGGTTCGCGACCATTTTCTGCCCGTTCCACATGGTCCGCGGCCATTTTCCCGCCCATTCCACGTGGTCCGGGGCCGTTTTTCCGCCCTTGACACATGGTCTGCGGCCATTTTTTCCACCCTGCCGCGTGGTCAGTGGCCATTTTTCTGCCCCTGACGTGTGGTCCGCAGACACCGGAACGGATTAACGGTAATTACATTGAACCTTATGGGAAAATTTACTTCGACTTGCGACCAACTCGACTTGCGATCAGAGTCACAGAACGGATTAAGTTCGTAAGTAGAGGTACCACTGTAATCTTGTTGAGAGAAAACTTTAAAAATGCACTTGTATTATGCCTCCTGGTTTTATTTACTCACTCACTCACTTAGTTACAAGTGCTTCTGTACCACCCAGCTCAATAATACTTCCTGTGGTTTACAAAAAGATTACAGCAAAATCCAAAAATAAAATAAACAGAAATAAATATTGCCACTCATCAGTCAATAATCTAATTCCCAAATGCCACATATGTGAAAATTTGTGAAACTCCTTTGTGAAATAACTAGCAAAGCTGTGTTTTCAAACTGAGAATTTCAGAGATGGGAGAACTTTTTAAAAGAAAAACCTTGTTGACGCAGCTCATATTTTAATCCCTTTGGTTACTACACACGTCATACTATTTAAATGACAGGTTGTGATTAATGTTTTACAGGATAGTTTGAGGGGAAAACAGTTATACATAAGTTTTCAGTTAAATAACAATTAGCCCTCATTAGAAAACTTTCCACTTGGTGGTAATTGTTTTAATACTACTACCAAAGGCCATGATTTACTGCAACCAAGATGAAAGCCAATCCTGTGAATATGTGCAAATTGAATAAGAATGTGTGTGTGTGTTATAAGTTCACCTGTGTGCATATATAACAAGGAGAAACAGGAATAATGAGCAGTTAAATGTTCTTCACTATGCAAATATAAGCATAACATTTTCCCCTCACTATTGGTTGTGTTTCAGCTGATCTTGTTCATAAGATTCAATCCTTTTGCTGTTATTTTACCTTTGGGGAAGATGACCTGAGACATTTTAGAAATACACTACAGTAGTAATATTAGCTCACATAGATACACACTGGGAATTTTCCAGCCTCCCCAATCTCTTGAAATTATATTCTGTGATGGGGGAGATTCATCTTTACATGCCTGCTACATACAGAAGTACACACAAGGATGCAAAACATCAGTGGATGGTTTTTCTTTCAACCTTCTGGATTATAAATAATATAGAGTGAGTTGCAATAGCTCTGTAGTAAATGCAACCAGATTTGTTGCAAGATTGAAATATGGCCCTAAACACTTGGTGGTCTTTGCAGGAGAACCCAGTTTATCTGCAGGAAGGATGACAGTTGCATGTTATGTGTCCTTCAGATTTGAAGGATGAAGGGTAATTCAGCATCTGTAGCACCTATCTTTAGATCCTTAAACCCGTGTGATCCCTACAAAGACCCAGCTGCTTTAACGAGTTGCATACAGGTGTTATGTAAGCATCTCCTGCATGCTCCAAAATGCCTTCTGGCCTTTGAATCTGAAACACTGCATAGTTTTCTATGTATAATAAACACAAATAGTGTCCTCCAGTAACAGGTTCCTGATCTGTATCTATGTATGAGTATTTGTGTATGGACACACAGCACATGCATATGTGGCAACATACAGGTCATCTTCATTTAGTGATCACAATTGGGACAGGCAAGTTGGTCGTTAAGCGAAGCGATCGCTAAGTCAAACCACGACTGTGCTTACAATCGTACTTTCCTTTCCTTTGCTTTACAGACCTGCAAGGTCGTAAATGTGAGGATTGGTCATAAAGTTACTTTTTCATCACTGTCGTGAGCAGTCACTAAACAAGGACTACCTGTATAGGTTTGTGTTTCTGGTTAAGGTGGACCAAACAGTCTATTTCGTGAGCATTTCAGTTTTACTCATAGAGTATTCATCAATAAGCCAAACTCCTGCTTTGATATTTGGACGAAAAAACGTGTCCCAATGAGCGTGTATTTCAGTATGCATTTGGTCTCTAGATATGTCTTTCTAAATGTATTTAAGCTTAAACTATAAATGTACATCTTAATATGTACTTAATAAGTACTTTGAGCGAAAAAGTACATCATAAAAAATGAGCCAAGTTGGAAGCCTGAAAGATAGCCTCAGGCTATTTCCTCACTGGTGAATTATACTACAGTATATTCTAGAGTTAATATACCCTTGTTTTGCTGTTATATCTATTTATCTGTCTGTCCATCACCTGAAATGGCTGAGTGATACTGCAAGTTGCTGTAAATTACTGGTGGGGAAATGCCGTAACAGACGTTGCTACCAATAGGAAGCCACTATGTCCCATAGCTCCAAAGCAAATGCAATGAAACTATTGTCACATTTGCTCTGGAGCAGCAGTGGAGCTGATTAAGTTAAGAAATTAATTAGCTTGGCTTTCCAAAACTGCACTTTGGGGTATGCTGTCTCAGATCAACTCATCCCTTGTATGTGGAAGAGTCCTACAACTCCCAGCCCTCAGTTCATTTATTGTACAAAACCACAATTCCTTTAAAGCAAATACACATTCTACACGCTTACCAGATGCCTTCTTACTGTTTTGAATGGAGGGATATCTTCAAGTAATCAGAGACATTGGATAGGAATTGGCTATATACATTACATTTTAAATTTTAGAGCAGTCTGTATAGTGTAATATTCCTTCTCAAGCTGTGTAATTGACTACAGAGCATTCCTTTGGATGAGATGGTGGCCAAAGTAAGTTGCATCAGAAGTGCTTACAGAAAGTAGGGATCAGTTCCCAGACAGGCACAAAGGTACAAATTACATTTTTGGTCCCTACAGTGATCCTAATACATGATCTTTCACATTTATGTTTCAGAGGGGAACATATTTCCTGCCAAGGTATCCTCATTCACCCTTGTCCATGTTTTAACAGTAGAAGAATAGGCTGTATGAACAGTTGTGCTAAGGCACCAAAATGCTTGTACATTTTGGAAAAAAAGATAGGTCAGTCTTGTTTCCAAATTGTAGTTCTGTTCATTTCTCAAAATCAATCCATTAATACTACAAAATGAAACCATGGCTGTTTTATAACATCTGTACATTTTATGAAAACTCTGCATTTTTCTTCTTCCTATTAAAACTGAAGTGGAGCATTGAAGACCTCTTCACCAGAGACTGGAAAGCAGTTTTTAAATGATAAACAGAGTTGTGCAGCTAACAGAATTTGCTTGGTGTATTTTAGCGCTGGCAAGGATTGGCTTGTGGTTACAGGTTACTTTGGGCATTAAAAGCTTCCTTGTCTTTTCACCTCCCCCTACACATTTCATCATTTCCTATTCTAACATTGTTTCTGCCCATTGCTGTTCACTATACCATTACATCTTCTTCTCAAATTGAAAAGCTAACATTTTCAGTTCAGCATGCAGAAGATTTCATATTTAATTATTTTTTCAATTTTGTAACCAATTTGTATTTCTCCATATGTATACAAACACAGACACATGCACGCTGCCACCTCATATTTCTCTTGAATATTTTGTTTTCTTGAATTTGGGATTTATTTTCTTACTCGGCTCATGTAAATGATTTATGTATCTGTGCTTTCTAGATGGATTTTATTATCATCTTTGAGTCGCTATTGCTTGTTTGCTTCATGACAGAAAGAATATGATATTAAAGACGTATGTTGAAAGCAACTGGTAAGTTATACTTCTAGAGCCGATAAACCAATTATCAGAGCAGTCACGTGGGACAGAATTTCTGCTAGGCTAAAGTATTTTAGACTATAGGTAGAATGGCATGTTTGATTACTTCCCCAGGCTTAAACAATCTGGCTGTTCATTCTGGGGAAAAGGTCTTATTTCAGGCTTCTAGGTGATATCCTGCCCTTGACAGGAGTGGTCCCACGATTACATTTACTGTTTTATTATAAACTGCCCAGAGAGCTTTAGCTATTGGGCGGTTTAAAAAAATTAATAAATAAACAAATAAATGAAATGTTAGGTGAGGGAGGCAACCATCTCAGGTGGCCGGCTTGGCATCAGCCCACCTGTTTCCCTAAGTCACATGATGTCCCCTATTTCCCGCAGGTGCAGCGGAGAATGCTGTACCATCATTGGTGTTAAGGGATAGTCCAGGCAGCCACCATCTATGGCAGTGTTGTCCAAACTTGGCCACTTTAAGATGAATGGACTTCAACTCCAAGCATGGCTGGCTGGGGAATTCTGGGAGTTGAAGTCCACTCATCTTAAAGTGGCCAAGTTTGGACAATACTGATCTATGGTATGGGGAAGGAGAATCCTGCCTTGAATTCTTTCATACCTAAAGGGCTTTAATATTTATAGATTGAAATCCACTGCTAGTGATATTTCAAGCAGAGCTCACTGTATGTGCAGATGACGTGGTTGAACTGGCGTCAAGGCAAAGCAGAATTGTTTTAACATTGCCATTATTTTGTTTACATACAGTTCTCAAAGTTCCTAATGTGAACAGTAACTCCTTTTGTAACTCTTCTCCCATGCTGTTTAAATAATTAAATGGCTAATTCCTCCTCTCTTTATCCCTGTTCCTTTTCTCTGCACAAAAAGACAAGAGAGAGAGCGAGAATGAGAGAGAGAGAATTTTACTTTTTATGTTACAAAAGTCTTTGGCTACCAAATAGTTTGCTGTTAGTAAAGCAAAGAAAGTCTTGCTGATAAAAAGCCAGGAATTTCACAATTACACTTTAGGTTGCAATAATTGATTTTAATTTGCACCTTTTTACTTCTGTTTGTTGGCACAGCAGTTATGGTTAAGGTCAGCGTGTCAAGCTAGGCTTAAGCAATTGCTGCTTGTATTGTAGTGTGTTCCTATGGGAGCCACCAAGATTATGATAGAATGCAAGATTATTTTTTTCTTCTCTGAGAATGGCAATAAACTTGAAAAATCTGTAGTATAACGTACTGTAAGTGTGTTATAGTAGTTCTGGAATTGTGGGCCATAATAAGCAAATAATGATACTCTTCATCTGGGGAGGGATTATAAACATAGTGGTATCATGCATGATTGTTTTACATGCTAATGATGCTGGTTTCAATCCCTGCCACCTGCAGAAAACGATCCTGGGTAATAGATGATGTGAAAAAATTCTGACTTAGATGCGGTTGCCAATTAAGTGTTGATCAGAGGACACCTTTGGAATTTAGAGAACATGTCGTGAAAAATTTCACAAAATGATTACCATGTGGGAGGGTTTGCCCTTTCATAAAATAATGACATGGAATCACAAAATACCCATATATCAGTACAGGTGAGGATGCTCTTCATAATCCCATCTAGCTTTTCTACCCAACAACCCCACCGCACTTTGAAGCAACTGGGGCACAGCAAGTCACTATTTTTTTATTTTGTTAGATTGCCTATGGAGGATATTCAAGTCCCAAAGACATTCTTTAAAATACAGTGTATTCCAGAGGCTGAAGCTTTACTTTGCAATATGCTAGCTTCCCAACTAATTTATATTTTTATTAAACTATCTAATTTTTAATAGAATAGACAGTACTTAGATTAATAGTTGGACCTCAAATAAGACTGCTTCCTATTAATTATATTTATACCTCAACTG